>NC_138564.1:11612270-12078671 GCF_964273705.1 Natrix helvetica
GGTGCGGCATTGAAAAGGAGAAGTCCTCTCCAGCTTTGGAGATGCCAAAGAAACGTTGAGGTTCTTAGCGAGTCCCAGGGGGCCAAACTGTCCACCGGAGTGGCTCAGCCTTTACACACACACACACACACACACACACGCCCTTGTGTGGTGCAAGGCAGAAAGCTGGTGTAGTATTAGCAATCTCGTCACAGGCAAAGCCATGCAGACGTTAGTAAGGGAGACACCCATCCCGACACCCAACATAAAGTACCTTGGAACAAGCTACTGGGGAAGTCTCAAATGCAGATCGGTCGTTTGCCTTGGGCTTGAGGCTAAAATCGGCAACAATAAGAAACAGAAAAGTCCTCTGTGAATTCAAGGCAGCATCCATGGCTCAAAAACTATGGTTTTGGGCATTAACTAATGCTGAGCGATGCTGGGGGGGGGGGGGTGACTTTCGATTCAGGTTGGGGGCCATAACATTTTATACCGGAATAATAAAAATGAACACCCTGAAGAAAAGATACCGCAACCATAACAACAGGAAGAAGGAAAAGAAGAAGTTAGGAGAAAGGGGGGAGAAGGGTAAAAAATGATTAAAAGTGGAATTTGCGAGAGTGGTTTTTTTTTCTAAATAGCCCTTAGATTTATCTACCGCTTTCTCAGTGCTTTTACAGCCCTCTCTTTACAGAATCAGTCTATTTGCCCCCAACAATCTGGGTCCTCATTTGACCCACCTCGGAAGGAAGGGAAGGCTGAGTCAACCTGGAGCCCGGTGAGACTCGAACTGCCAAATTGTGGGCAGCCGGCAGTCAGCAGAAAAATAGCCTGCAGTACTGCACTCTGACCACTGCGCCACCGAGGCTCTTAGGTGGGTGAGAAATAAAAAAATAAAATAAAATCTAGCCAACCACGGGGGGGAGGGGGGGGGAGCCAGGCCCGAAATCCCCAAGACTTCTCACAAACTGCCCGTCAGAAGTGAGTTTCCTTGGGAAATATGGCGTCTGTGTGGTTTTTAGGAGTCAAATAAGTGCCTCGAGATCAGAACTCTTCTTTTAAGTCCCCCTTGTCATCAATGGGGCTTTTTGAGGGGGGGGGGGGTAGGGAATCCATCTTTGATAAAGTTGGGCATTATTTGTATTGTTTTAAGCCTTCCGTCTTCTCTCTTCCTTTCGTTCCTTTCGCCCAAGGGCATGAGGTCCGTAAGCCTGAAGAGCCGGGGAAGTCTCGGTGCTAATATGCTTTCTGAGCTCTTCGGCAGTTTAAAAATACTTTTAAATCCAATAAAGAAATTAACTTCACTCCTCTGTCTTCAACGGGGGACCTTGCCCCAACTGAGGTGGCGGCGGGGTGATCTCTGCCTTGGTAACATTATTTTCTTAAAAGAAGAGAAAATCAATATTCTCTGTCTCTCTCTCTCTCTCTTACCTCTCTCTCTTTCCCTCTTTCTATCTCATCTCTCTGTCTTTCTCTTCTGTCTATCACTTCTTCCTCTCCTATCTCTGTCTGTATTTCTCTCTCTTTCTTCTGCCTCATCTCTCTCTCTCTCTCTCTCTGTGTCTTTCTCTTCTATCTCTTCTATCTTTCTATCTCTTCTGTCTGTCTCATCTCTTTCTCTCTCTGTTTTTCTCTCCCATCTATCACTTCTTCCTCTCCTATCTCTGTATTTCTCTTTTTTCTGTCTCATCTCTTTTTCTCTGGCTTTCTCTCCTATCTATCTCTTGCCCCTTTCTCTCCCTCTCTTTGTCTTTATCTCTCTTCTGTTTCATTTATATATACATACATATATACATAAACACACACACACATGTCTTTATCTATTTCTTCTATCTCTCTCATCTCTTTTTCTCTGTTTATCTTTTATCTCTGTTGCATCTCTCTTTCTCTCTGTCTTTCTCTCCTATCTATCTTCTATCTCTCTTATCTCTGTCTTTTTCTGTCTCTCTCTCCTCTCTGTCTCCTCTCTCTCTCCCTCTCTTTGTCTTTATCTATCTCTTCTGTTTCATCTCTCTCCCTTTCTCTCCTATATTTCTTCTATCTCTCTCAACTCTCTTTATCTCTTCTATCTCTGTCTCATCTCTCTCTCTCTCTCTTTCTGTCTTTCTCTATCTCTTTTGTTTCCCCCCTCTCCCCCCCTCTTTCTCCCTCTCTCTCACACACAAACACACAAAGCACTTACCAAAGCATGCTTATATACATATACATGCAAATGAAAAGGCAGCCGGAAAAATTGGCATATCTATCTTCCTTCATATCTGCATGACAATACAACCGCCCTGAGTCCCTACGGGGAGAGGGGGCGGTCTATAAATTAAATAAACTATAAACTATAACTATAACCTGTTAATATCCCCCACTCTGGCAAATAAACCATCCAGGGTCCTCTCCTTTGCAGGGGTCATCCAGCCATAATTGCAATAAAAACCAGACGAAAATCCTCTGGTTCCTGATTATGAAAAGACTGAAATGGTGGGCCTGACCTACATCCCCGGCCTCTGGGGATAATACATGAAATATCAATAAGCTACATCACGAGCCCCAAGCTCTTTAGAGAGGAAAGTGGTTTTTCTTTTAAAAAGAAAAGAAAAGAAATAAAATGAAATTCTTCTCCTTCTTCATAGATAACCATTTTCCACAGGATTCGTTTCACGGAAGGCATAGCTATCTGCTAAAAGTGACCAAATCCCTGGGAGATTTTTGAGATCCTGAAAGCCAGCCCTGAATTTCTCTATTCCAGCATATTTTTATATATATATATATATATATTTGCAAACATCATTTCATCTTGTTGGGAAGGGAGCTCCTAACGGAATGATGATTCTAGACAGGCAAGTTAAGAGGCAAAAGGATATGGAGCCTCATTACGCTTCTGGCACCAGGGTTTTAAAATACATCGGAATATTTAAAACTGGTGTTGTTGTTGTTTTTAAAAAACTGAAATATGCTAATCGTGATAATGGTATGTAGCTAAGTAAGAGGTGATTGAACTATACCAATGTTATGGACTGTGCAAATTGTTAAGTAAAATGTTGATTATGTGCAATACTGAATTTGAAGATATATGTTACTTATAGAAAGGAAATGACCTGATAAATGTGGTTTATTTCTAAAGGGATGAAAATGAAAGGCTTTATGTACGTTGATGGTTTTTTAAAAAAAATTTGGGAAAACATGGGAGGAAAACAACACGGCTAAAATGGGAAATGGAAACATAACGTAAAATAAATTATATGTATATGTGAAAATGTTACAAAGTGAGGAAACCGGACAGCATTCTGTTTACAAAAGAATTTTAAATATGCAACAAAAAAGAAAAAGCCAGAAAGTCCAGTGGCGTCTTGAAAAAAAGCACCTTTGGGGACAACCTTGACCTGGATGACGGAGAAGCTCCGTAGACATAAGGCTAGTCAGAACTACCAAGGGGGGATCGCGGAATGCCCTCCTTCTCGTGCGCAATTCTCAGAATTCCCAGCTAGCGTGAAGGGGTTTTATCCAGCTTGGGGACCCCACGTCAGAAAAGGCTACGGTTAGTTGGGCATTTCAAAAGAGCCAGGAGAGCCATTACCTTCTTAATGGTGTTGTGCTTGCCATTCCCCCTTTCGTGGTTCTCGTTGTGCAGGATGTCCATGGTGGTCTCTCTCTCCTTCAGCTTCAGAGCTTCGATCTCGGTCTTCAGCTCATTCAGCTGCTCCTGGAGATGTTTGCTCTTCTCCATATATTCCACCCTGGGCAGAGGCAAAGAAACCGCCGTCAGCTGCCGCAGAAGTGAGCTTTTGCAGGCTTGGATAAACTAGGCGGCAAGAGGTAGAATCCAAGGGCTGGAAGGGGACCCTGGGAGGTCTCCTAGTCCAACCCCCTGCTCATGGCAACCGCCTTCTACCATCCCCGTCCAATGGCTGTCCAGGTTTATTTTTCATATTTATTTTGTAAGTCTATTTTGGGCAATGGTCTTAAAAGCAACGCCAGGTGGGTAAGACTGGAGGACGTCAGCCATGTTCAGCCACAGGGTGTTTTGTGTGTGTGTGTGTCTCTTTGCAGGGTTAGTGAAGGTCGGGAGCGGTTCACTCATGTCTCTCACCTGCTGAGAATGAGAGTATTCGAACCAATGATGTGATGGGAGGGAAACCATGATTGGCCCTGCAAGCTGACATAGTTGGAATATCTTCAGCTCTACCACATAACTGAATGCCAAATTCTAGGATGTGAAATATCAGAACTCACCCCTCTATCCATGCATCATCTACAAATATCTATCATCTTCCTATCATCTGTCTCTCTCTCTCTCTCTCTCCATCCATCCATCCATCCTTCCATCATCTATCAGTATCTATCTTCCTATCATCTCTCTCTCTCTCCATCCATCCATCCATCTAATCTATCCATCCATCTTTATATCTAATCCATCTATCCGTCCATCCATCCATCCACCTAGCTATCTAATCCATCCATCCATCAATACCTATCATCCACCTATCATCTCTCTCTCTCCAACCAGCCTTCCATCCATCCATTTATCTATCTAATCCATCCCTCTATCTTTATATCTAATCCATCTATCCATCCATATCTATCTAATCTATCTATTTATCTATCATCTATCTATCTATCATCTATCTATCTATCTATCTATCTATCTATCTATCTATCTAATCCATCTATCCATCTTTATATCTAATCCATATATCCATCTATCTTTATATCTTATTCATCCATCCATCCATCCATCTAATCCATCCATCTTTATATCTAACCCATCTATCCGTCCATCCACCTAGCTATCTAATCCATCCATCCATCAATACCTATCATCTCTCTCTCTCTCCAAACAGCCTTCCATCCATCCATTTATCTATCTAATCCATCCCTCTATCTTTATATCTAATCCATCTATCCATCCATATCTCTATCTATCTATCTATCTATCTATCTATCTATCTATCTATCATCTCTCTCTCTCTCTCTCTCTCTCTCTCTCTCTATCTATCTATCTAATCCATTTATCTACCTTTATATCTAATCCATCTATCCATCTCTATATCTAATCCATCCATCCATCCATCCATCTAATCCATCCATCCATCCATCCATCATCTATGTGTCATTTATTATCTCTCTCTCTCTGCCTCATGGTAGCCCCATGTAGAGCGCATTGCAGTAGTCCAAGCACCAGATGACCAGGGCGTGAGTGACTGAGCAGAGGGACAAATGATCCGAGAAAGCCAATAACTTGAAGCTAACATCCAAATCAAGAGGCAGGATACGCCACGCAGCTGCTCTGCAAATCTTTGGCTTTTCAACTTCCTGCATCCCCTCTCAACATGGGTGGAAACCTTCCCGCATCCTTCCCACAAGAGGCGGAGTTCCTGGGACGAAGTAATAAGAGGACTCACTTCTCCTTCTCGATCTCCATGGACAACCTCTTCATGTCGTTATCCTTGAAGTCGAAGGAGAGGCTTTCGCTAATGAGGCCAAACGTTGACATGTCAGCCGGTAAGGCGCTTGTACTGGCGTTCATGGGCTGCTGAGGACAAAATAAGAGATTAATCATCGTAGGGGAAAATATCTGCAGCTCGGGTGTAGGAGGCAGAGGCCAAAGGGTTGGGGCCGGTGGGTGGGTCTACATTCAGTGTATAAGACGCACCCAAATTTTCACCCTCTTTTAGCGGGGGGAAAAGGTGCGTCTTATAAGCCGAAAAATACGGTAGTTTCCATCAGGAAGACAAGTTTATTTTAAAAAAAGCAACATGGAAGCATTTCCAACTGGCAAAGGAGAAGGACAGGTGTGCTGTCAAGCAGATGTTGCCCCCCCACCCCGTACTTAGAACCAAGGCCAACATTTCCCTGACAGCTTGGAGAAAGGAGAACTTGTTAGGGCAGACAAAGCTGCTTCGGAAGCCAAGGGAAGGCGCCCGGCCGATTTGTCGCACAAGGGGAAGATCACACGACAACTGCTGGCTCACACCCTGTTTGGAGAAAGTGGCTGGCTCACCTAGAGGGGAAGAGCAATTTGCTCGCCGCGGCTGGCCCAATGAACGGCACATCCTGGCTTGCTAAGAAGCTACGACTCAGAGCAGGGGTGTCAAACTCGGTTTCATTGAGGGCCACATCAGGGTTGTGTTTGACCTGGTTGGGCGTGGCCAGCTTGACTTGTGTTGGGGGCACATGTGGGGGCCAAGTGCTAAGCCAGGACGTCTCTTACACCCTCCCTCACATTATAATCTTCCTTCCTTCTCTATTTTCCTTCCTTCTCTTCTTTTCCCTTCTCCTTTCTTCTTCCTTCCCCTCTTTCCTTCTTTTTCCTTCCTTCTCTTCTTTTCCCTTCTCCTTTCTCCTTTCTTCTTCCTTCCCCTCTTTCCTTCTTTTTCCTTCCTTCTCTTCTTTTCCCTTCTCCTTTCTTCTTCCTTCTCCTCTGTCCTTCCTTCTCTTCTTTTCCCTTCTCCTTTCTTCTTCCTTCCCCTCTTTCCTTCTCTTCTTTTCCCTTCTCCTTTCTTCTTCCTTCCCCTCTTTCCTTTTTTCCTTCCTTCTCTTTTTTCCTTCCTTCTCCTTTCTTCTTCCTTCCCCTCTTTCCTTTTTTCCTTCCTTCTCTTCTTTTCCCTTCCTCCTCCTTTCTTCTTCCTTCCCCTCTTTCCTCCCTTGCCCTCTTTCCCTCTTTTTCTTTTTGATTTCATCTTTCTTTTTCTCCTTTCCTGTCCCTTCTTGTGTGCTCAAATGCAGAAGGGAAAACGCTTCTCCTTTTGTTTTTAGTTTCTTTTGCTAGCCCTCTGACAGCTAAAACGGAGCTGTGGGGGGAGGAATCTGGAAGGGGGGAAAAAAACCCATTAAATTCCAGCCACTTTGGGCCTGGCTTGTTTAAACTTTTGCTCAGGGTGATGCAGCACGGAAGACAAATGGTGAGAGCAGGAGGGGCTGGGAAACAGCCGTAAAAGCGCTTACAGATCCTATTTAACCAAAAGAGATCTGCCCCCCCTCCCCATAACAGGAGTTGATAAATGGCTCCTCAAAATCTTGATTAAATGGAGGGCAAGCGTGGGGCAAAGGGCGTGTAGCATTTGATGGCTCCTGATTGAAGTGGGCTTGATCCCCCATTTGAAAAACTCTTCCGCCTTTCGATCAGGAAGACTTAGCTGGGGTTTTGGGTTGTTGTTGTTTTTTGTCACTGTCGGACACATTTTCGCATTGGCAACACCCATCGTGGGAAACCAGCCTTCAGGATGAACGTGTCCACCCAGAGGAGAAGATGAAACAGGGAAATGGAGGACAATCTTAAGGGGGTCACCAAAGAAGGGATTCACAATTGACAACTCCCAAGACAGACAGGATTAACAGATGGATAGATGGATGAATAGATGGACATAGAGATGATCAACAGATGGACGGGAGGATGGATAGACAGACAGATATAGATGATAGACGGATGGATGGATGATGGATGGATAGACAGAGGGATACATAGATGGATGATGTAGATGATAGAGAGAAATAGATAGATGTATGATATAGATGGTAGGTAGGTAGGTAGGTAGGTAGGTAGGTAGGTAGGTAGGTAGGTAGGTAGGTAGGTAGAGAGATAGATAGACAGAAAGATAAATAGATGGATGATATAGATTAGATAGATAGAAAGACAGAGATAAATATAGATGGATAATATAGATGATAGATAGATAGATAGATAGATAGATAGATAGATAGATAGATAGATAGATAGATAGATAGATAGATAGATAGATAGATATGGATGGAGATAGATACATAGATAGATAGATAGACAGACAGAGATAAATATAGATGGATAATATAGATATAAATAGATAGATAGATAGATAGATAGATAGATAGATAGATAGATAGATATGGATGGAGATAGATACATAGATAGATAGACAGACAGAGATAAATATAGATGGATAATATAGATGACAGATGATAGATAGATAGATAGATAGATAGATAGATAGATAGATAGATAGATAGATAGATAGATAGATAGATAGATGATATAGATGGTAGATAAATGATATGACAGATGGAGATAGAGAGATAGAGAGGGAAGGGTTAGAGTTTAGAGTTTGGGAAGGACTTGACAGGTAGACAAAAATGCCAAATCCAGTCTAAACATCTGGCGGACAGTGCAAAGAACCACAATAATAAGAAAGCAAAGGAAGCGCCAATAGGAATAGGCACCTGGGGTGCAATCCCCAAACATCTGGAGCCCCCCTTGAACACCATCGGCACTGACAAAATCCCCATCGGTCAATTGCGAAAGGCAATTTCTCTCGGCACAGCTTACATTCTGTCAAAATACCCACAACCCCCATCAAACATCCCCACCTGCCTCTCCCAGGTTGGCGGGGAGGACTCGACAGGTGGATAAAAATGGCCAAATCCAACCTAAACCTCTGGAGACAGAGCAACCAACGCCAACAAATTATAGACTTTTATGCGGTCCGAGTCTCAGCGATTCTGAATGAATCAATGAATAAATAAATACCTTTCTTTAACAAGCTTTTCCAGATTTTTTAAAAACTTTGCTTACATGTCCTCGGCCCAGCTATCCCGCACTGGGAAGCTCCCCTTCCCTGCCAGCAGTTACCAAAGAGCATTAATTTTATGGCACTCTTATTGCTTTTCATTTTTTATTTTACCCTCCTTCCTTTTTGCACTTGTCTTTCCTTTCCTACTCAGATGTCTTTTATGAGAGAAGCAGTCCCTAGGCGATTGCACTCTGGCTGTTTAAAGCGAGACCCGGAATGATTCATGCGCCAGCCAAAGAGAACAAAACGGAGAGTGAGAATTGCAAAAGGCAGCATGAGACTGTTCCACAAGAAGGGACTCTCCGAGCTAATAAATACAATACTTTTCAAGATGGAAAACTGGGGTGTTTTGGTTTTTTTTTGCTCCTCTTTAAAATCCGTTGCTGTTCTGAGCTAGGCTTCCTGAGACAGTAAAAAGAACACGCTTAGTCAGATTGTTGGAGTTTGCAAGATGCTGACTCTCTAAACCGCTTAGAGAGAGCTGTGAAGCCCTGTGAAGCGGTATATAAGTCTACAGTAAGTGCTATTGTTATTTAAGATGGGTGGACTTTTAACTCCCAGGATTTCCTAGCCAACATGGTCACTGCTAAGAATTCTGGGAAACTAAAAGTCCACTCATCTCAAACAGTGTTTCTCACGCTCGGTAACTTTAAGGTAGCTGGCTGGGGAATTCTGGGAATTGAAGTCCACCCATCTTAAAGTAGCAGAGGTTGGGAAACACTGATCCGGAGGCTTATCCATAAGACTGCAAAGTCTGAAGTCCTCAAGAGGAAAATAAAACGCAGTAATTCAGAATTTTCTTACGGTGTAGGATGACTTGCTGGTAATTTCCAGAAGTTTCTGCTTGGCTCGCCGTTCAGAGTCACGGGATTCTTGGAGGTCGTTCTTCAGCTGATCGGCCTCCTTTGCCCTGCAGGCCGTCAAGAAGAGAAGAATCCACAATCAGACCCAAACCAGGGTTTATCCTCCCCAAAAAGACAAAAGGGAGCAAGGCGTCAACCCTCCGAAGGCTAAATGATGTCACGTCCTATCAATATCATAAAGAAAGCCAGTGAAAGGGAGTATTGTTTTCTCTGGTAGCTGATTTTGAAAAGTAGCATATTTTTCGGAGTACAAGACGCTCCAAAGTATAAGGCACACCTTGCTTTTGGGGAGGAAAACAACAAGAAAAAAAATCTGCCTCTGCCTCCCAGCAATTTGCCTCCTGGCAGCAAACAGCCAGTTTCAGTTTCAGCACAGCCTGATTAGCACAAGGAAAAAAAATCTGCCTCCCAGCAATTTGCCTCCTTGCAGCAAACAGAAAACAGCCAGTTTCAGTTTCAGCACAGCCTAATTAGCACAAGCAGCTGATTGTCGTTTGGATCAGCTGTTTCAGGCTGCAAGGATTGCCATAGCCTATTGCCGCCTCGCTGCACCCGATTTTTGGCCTCCGCATGCCCTGTTTTCGGCCTCCGCACGCCCCATTTTCCGCCTGTTCTGGGAGGCGGGGATCAGAATGGGTGGAAAATGGGGGAGGCAGGAAACAGGCCGCGCAGAGGTCAAAAACAAGATGCGGAGGCCAGAAATGGGGGGCGCGGAGGCAGCAATAGGCAATGGCAATCCCTGCAGCCTGAAACATTACAAACAACACTTTGTGACAGACATGGATACTAACTTAAGCCATACTATATAAATGCTACATGCTGGCTGGGGAATTCTGGGAGTTGAAAGTCCACGCGTTTTCAAGCTGCCAAGACTGAGAAACGCTGCTCTAAGGAAACGGGGTAGATTGTGCCATCCCTGAAGTTAAAGAGACCAGTAAGTATCCCCTACATAAGAAGCCCAAGGGGGCATATCAGAGAGGTTAAACTAAGGGTCAGCAACCTTAAACACTCAAAGAGCCACAAAAGTCCTAACCGGAAGTTCCCCCATTCAATTTTGGAGCCGACCGGAAGTCTGGTTCTCCCACCATAGAGTCTCCTCCTAGCGCGGCATCTTTTTTCCTCTACCTGTCCTAACCGAAAGCCCTATCCATTGTGGTGGCGACAAGGAGCCGCAGCAGAGGGATGAAAGAGCCACATGCGGCTCAAGAGCTGCAGGTTGCTGACCCCTGGGTTAAACCGAGCAGATCCAAGCTCCTCCTAGGGTATCACCTTCGTTCAGACTCCTCCGCCATTTTCAGCGCCAGCATCTCAGCCTCCACCACCTTTTGTTCCATCAACCGCTTCTCTTCCTCCGTCCGTATCGCCGTGGCTTTGATCCGTTGCATTTCCTGCTCCGCCTCGGCGGCCTTTTGCGCCAGGAGCTTGGCTTCCTCTTCGGTGATCTGAGCTTTTTCAGCCAGCAAGTCGGCCGTTTCCTCCGATCTCATCTGGGCGAGAAGGGCAGAGAATTAAGACACAGGAAGTCTGACGCGCTAAATGGACGTTTGGATGAATCCCAAAGCTGGGGAACAGGGAACGGATTCCAAAGGTTTAGCAGAGAGATAACCTGTTTTCCCTCAAAATAAGACTCAACTGGAAAAATAAGCCCTAGCATGATTTTTTCAGGATGCTCGTAATAAGAGCCCCACCCAAAAATAAGACCCAGTCAACCAGATGGATGCATTCAGTACCGTATTTCCCCCAAAATAAGACCTAAATCAGTGATGGCCAACATTTTGGCACTGAGTGCCCAAATTGGAATGCATGCCCATATGCACTGGAGTGCCAGAAACCCGAAAACCAGCTGGCCGGCGTGCGCATGCCTGTTTTTTGGCCTGAAAACGGCCCCCCAAAACAGCCTGTTTTTTGGGGTGTTTTCAGGTCGTTTCCCGGCACTCCAGGACCCACGAAGACCAGCCGGTGACGGCATGCGTGCCCATAGAGAGGGTTCTATGTGCTACCTCTGGCACACATGCCATAGGTTCGCTATCGCTGACCTAAATGGAAAATAAGCCTTAATGCATCTTTTGGAGCAAAAATTAAGACCCGGTCTTATTTTTGGAGAAACACGGTAGTTCTGGACTTACAACAGTTCATTTAGAGCCCGTTCGATGTTACAACAGTGACGGGGCCTCAGATGAGCAATGCACCTCCTCCTCCACCAACTATCCTGGATGAAACATCCCTTCCACCGAGAGGCACTCGTGTTCTTTCTACCTGTAGAAGCATTTGAAGGACCTACCAGAGCTTCATTCGCCATAGTGGCCTCCTCTTTCAACTGCAGGAGTCTCCTCTCCAACTCATCCCTTGTGCGCTCGGCCTCCTCTCTCATCTGTTTCTCTCGGGCTAAACGCTGGCGCTCCATCTAGGAAGAAGCAAGCAATGGGGTGGGAAAAGAAGAATTTGTAAAAAACAGCTACCTTTTTTGGTTCCATAGTGGAAGCATTTCTCCGTAATAGCAGCAACATTTCTGGTTACCGTACTTTTTCAGAGAATAAGACGCTCCGAAGTATAAGACGCCCCTAGATTTTGGGGAGGAAAACAAGGGGAAAATATCTGCCTCTGCCTCCCAGCAATTTGCCTCCTTGCAGCAAACAGTACAGACGATATACACCGTTTGTAGTGTTATATTTCAGGCTACACTTGTACAGATGCTGTTAAAATTGATGTGCTTTCTGGAAGTATAGTTATTCTCTGCTATTTAAAAGAACAGCACTTTTTAAAACAATAGCACTGGGCCTCTTCAGATCAAGCATTTATTTGAAAAAGCTTCTTCCTTTTGTTAAGTTGTCTAGAACAATAATAAAGCAGTCTTTCAAAAATAAGTCTAATAATTTGAACATTCTATAGGCATTTATAGTTGTTGACTTACCTCCTTGTAGCAAACAGCCTGATTAGCACAAGGGAAAAAAATCTGCCTCCCAGCAATTTGCCAAGTGGAGCAAAGAGCAAGTTTCACTTTCAATTTCTCTGATCATCAGTTGTTTCAGGCTGCAGGGATTGCTATAGTTTATTGCAGCCTCCGCAAGCCCCCGTTTGCTGCAAAGAGATAAATTGCTGGGAGGCAGAGGCCAAAGGGTTGGGGCCGGTGGGTGGGTGGGTCTACATTCAGTGTATAAGTCGTATAAAATTTTTCACCCTCTTTTAGGGGGGAAAAAGGTGCGTCTTATACTCCGAAAAATATGGTATTTTTGTTTTAAAAAGTTAAAATTGCAGGGCGTCCAATGCTGAAGTTGCAAGACGTCCAATGTTTCCAAGAAATGACAGGCCTTCTTCCTTCTTTGCAACATGGCACGAAGAGGGGGAGGATCTCCAGGGGCTTTCCAAGGAGCCAGCCAGCAGCCCCGTTGCCAAATTCATTCGTTCCCAAAGCTTTTGTTCTGCTTCCTATCGACAGAAACAGGCTTCCTTCTCCTCAAAGACCATTGGCCGAGTTCTTGGCGAATAATTTGCTCCTCGTGAAACCCACCTTAAGTTGAAGGGAGGTTTGAAAGCCTCTCAAGAGCTTAGTCTCGGGTGTCTTTGCCAGCCTGGCAACCTGGGCTCAAGATGAGCAAACTCCTCCCTTCCGGGGTCCAACCTGAGTCGATCGCGGGGATCAAGAGATTTAATTTTCCCAGCTTTCGGACCGGTGCTGAAGCCAATCCTCATTCTCTCTCTCTCTCTCTTTCTCCAGCATGTCTGCACTGAGTTGTTCTACGCGTGGTATTATGAACCCTGACAATGCTTTCAAACCTCCCTTGAGGTTTGGGTTTCGCGAGGAGCAATTATTGCCAAGGACCTTGCCCAATGGTCTTTGAGAAGAAGGAAGCCTGTTTCTGTCGATAGGAAGTAGAACAAAAGTCCCAAAGCTTGGAAGTTTAAAACGCTCGTCCCGGTGACCGTCTCAGATTGGACCCGCTGTGTAGTTGTAGTGGATGAGTTGTAGTAGATAACTGTGCAGTTATCCTGGGACACGTGTGTAGTTTCCTTCGTTTGTAATTCTCCTGCCACACGGTTCGGGTTCAGGAGGTGCCTTCGGAGGGACAAGATTTTCACAACAGGCGTTGAAGGAGTGGAACTCCTACAACAGTTGATCAAAGGGATTGTCTATATCCAACTCTTCGGCCAACCTAGCAGTTTGAAAGCACGCCCAAAAAATGCAAGTAGAAAAATAGGAACCACCTTTGCTGGGAAGGGAACAGCGTTCCGTGCGCCTTCGGCGTTGAGTCATGCCGGCCACGTGACCACGGAGACGTCTTCGGACAGCGCTGGCTCTTCAGCTTTGAAACGGAGATGAGCAGCGCCCCCTAGAGTCGGGAACGACTAGCACATATGTGCCAGGGGAACCTTTACCTTTATAGCCTACTCAGACCTGCAGGAAGGACCTAACAGGTGCCTGCTGAGCTAGGTTCTAAGCCCAGATGAGTTTAGGGACCTCGCCCTAGGGAAATCCAGGATCTATGACTTCTGTAACTTTTGGGGGCATCTCTAAAACCCAACGCAGAGTTCCCCGGCGTTTTTGGCTTCGCAGGCTGGCCGGAGGGGGGGGGATGGTTCGTGCAAGTGACTGGGAAGCGTGCGCAGCTCCGTTTTCGCAAGCAGCGTGTATGCCCGCCTGTTGCACATGCTGGGAGGATGCATATGTGCTCGCACTCGCTGGCCATTTCCAGGGCCCAGTGGCAAACCTTTCACGGGTGGCTAGTGGACCGCGCGGCCCACAGCTTGGGGGACCCCCCTGACCCAAGAGGCTTTCTCCTGCTCTCTAGCAGCGCACCCAGAAGTGGCCATCAATATTCCCGCCTGGCACTCTACAGATTAGCTGTATGGGTTTCGGCCACGAGGAAAGCTCTCTGAGCATGATTCATGCAATCCAATTTGCAGAGATGCACTCCCTGGCTCCCTGCTGCAGACTGCGATGGGCTGCGTCTGCCAGATGGGAGAAAGGAGGCCAAGCCACGCATTAGCATGCAGGCAGCATGCAAGCCGCACATCGGCACACAGTTCATTATGGTTTAATTAGGAGAGAGGAGGGCACAGCTCCTCCTCCCTCCTCCTCGGTCCTGTTTTCCTGGTAACCGATTCCCTGCCACTCACACACACACAGACACAGACACACACTCCAAAATCTGGAGAAGAGTAACATAAAGAGGAGACGCATTTAGAGAGCACACTGTAGCACATGGTTGCCTAGACGCAGACGCATATACGCAAAACCTTTACACCGAAAGCAGGCAGAAGGGATGTGTCAGCAAAGAGACAAGACAAAGGGACAAGAAGCAATGGGTGGAAACTCATCAAGGAGAGAAGCAACTTAGAACTGAGGAGGAATTTCCTGACAGTGAGAACAATTAATCAGTGGAACAGAAGTTGCCTCCAGAAGTTGTGAATGCCCCAACACTGGAAGTCTTTAAGGGACAAGAAGCAATGTGTCAGGTGCTTTGGAGAATAGCTTGACTCCCTCTTCTTTGGGGCAGCCCCTGAGATATTGGAAGACTGCTATCATGTCTCCCCTAGTCCTTCTTTTCATCAAACTAGACATCCCCAGTTCCTGCAACCGTTCTTCATGTGTTTTAGCCTCCAGTCCCCTAATCATCTTTGTTGCTCTTCTCTGCACTCTTTCTAGAGTCTCCACATCTTTTTTACATCGTGGCAACCAAAACTGGATGCAGGATTCCAAGTGTGGCCTTACCAAGGCCTTATAAAGTGGTATTAACCCTTCACGTGATCTTGATTCTCTCCCTCTGTTGATGCAGCCTAGAACTGTGTTGGCTTTTTTGGCAGCTGCTGCACACGGCTGGCTCCTATTTAAATGGTTGTCCACTAGGACTCCAAGACCCCTCTCACAGTTACTACTATTGAGCAAGGTACCACCTATCCTGTACCTGTGCATTCCGTTTTTCTTGCCTAGGATGTCTTGTGAATGCAGACCCTGCATGTTTGAACTGGGAATATTCTCACCTGCTTCCTGGCTTTTTCCTCCCTAGCCTGGGCTTTCATTTGCTGGACTTCGAGGGAATCGGCCTTCCGTCTCCTCATGAATAGGTCGTGGTTGCCGATGCAGAGCTGAAGGATCTGTTGCAGCCAACAAGAAAGGGAGAAAGAGGGCTAAGTCCTTGTTAACACCACACCGTGTAATTTTTTTAATACTATTACCATCTGGCAGCCGGTACAGGACAATAAAAACAAGGGCCAATAGGCTGAAAAACAGCTTCTATCCCAGGACAGAAGCTATATTGAATTCTAGAGTATAGGTAAAGGTTCCCCTTGGCACATATGTGCTAGTCGTTCCCGACTCTAGGGGGCGCTGCTCATCTCCGTTTCAAAGCTGAAGAGCCAGCGCTGTCCGAAGACGTCTCCGTGGTCATGTGGCCGGCATGACTCAATGCCGAAGGTGCACGGAACGCTGTTCCCTTCCCACCAAAGGTGGCTCCTATTTTTCTCCTTGCAATTTTTTTTACATGCTTTCGAACTGCTAGGTTCACAACTAACAACAGTCCCAAATTATTTTTCCTGAATCTTCAGCTACCCGCATTCGGGCTAAATTTTAGGAATCATAGACAATGGAGGAACGCCAACGAATTCCCCAGGTAAGCTGGCAAGAGAAGGACAGAAGGAGTGATTGGAGATTGTGTTCTGAATAACCCTCCGGCTTTTGCACACACCGCGATTCAAACTGCACAGGCCAAAAAGAAGAAGAAGAAAAAGATAAAATTGACAAGCCGAGACTGGTCAACGCCTCCTGTAAAGTCTTCAATCCATCAACAGGCGAGGGGACCCTGCAAAAACCTTAGCTAAAAAGGCACAGGCTTAAAACAAAAGGTCGCCAGTGGGAGTCTAACGACGCTAACTGGACGTAGCCGGGAGATAAGAGCGGGTGAAATAAAGCAGCCGCTATTAGAAATCTTTCATCGAAAAGCCTGTTGTTTTCTCAGCTCTCCAAGAGACCAATTTCGGAAAGGATTCTCAAACAAAGCCCTGCTGCTTGAACCAACAGTGGATTACGCCTTGACAGGTTGGCCCTTCGCTCAAGATTTAAAGCCACTTACCCAAAATCCAAACAGACCCTGTCCTGTCTCTCTCTCTCTCTCTCTCTCTCTCTCTCTCTCTCTCTCTCTCTCTCTCTCTCTCTCTTTCTCTCTCTCTCTGTAATCGCCAGAAAAATAATATCCCTCGCAAGGAAGGTGGGCAACCAGAGGTTGACATGACACTTGCTCCTGCTTATTAGGGTAATGGCCAGGGGTCCTTTCAACCTGGGGGGTTTATATAACAACTATGGAAAGCCGAGCCTCAGATGGAGAAGCTGACAACTTTCGCTGGAAGCCAAGTGTGAGATTCCGCCAGCTTCAGCTCGGTGCCTCGCTAGCGTCCTGCCATCAGCCACAGAAGGGAGAGGGGAATCCATGGGCAATAAAACTTTAGACTTTTTATGATGCTGCTCACCTCTGGATCCTACCACAGGTGTACCTGTTTGCATCTGCAGCATACAAGCATGTCTCAGTAGCAGAAAAGGGAAATGGGTACCTTTCTCCGCTCAGGAGAAATTCCTCCCACGTAACAAGGACATGGTACCTACCAGTTTATTGACACGCAGCTTTGAGGAGTTGAATTTGAAGACGTCAATCTTCTTGTCCAGAGGCTTGATTGTAAACTGGGTGGAAAACAAAAGCAGCTTTGTGTACATTATTTTTTTTAGAGCCGCAAACGATAAAGGAGTTAACCAAGGTGTAAGGATTAGAGAGAAGATGGGAAGCTCAGTCTCAAGTTAAATCATTGATTCATCTGGCTGTGAAATTCCCAACTGGAACTAACTTTCCAGGACCTCAGACGGGAAACGTTTCCCTTTCCTTCCAAAATATTGGGCGCTGGTCCATTAAAAAAAAAAAAATCAGCCTGAATTGTCTTTATTTTTTTCTTCCTCCTGGGCCACAGTGCGAAAATTTAGCATCGCAAATGCTGAGATGTAGGGAGATGCCAGTTCCTACCACGTTGATGCTGGAAATGTACAGAAAAGGAAGCAAAGGCCGAACAAGGGAATTCATTCAATTGAAGAAACCAACAACAGGGGGGGGGGGGGAAATCCTTACTTCATTTATCTTACTTCTCTCTCTCTCTCTCTCTTTTCTTTTTCTTTCTCCCTCTCTGTTTTTCTTTCTTTCTGTCTTTTTCTCTCTCTCTCTTATTTTTCCCTTCTCTTTCTCTCTCTTCTCTCTGTCCCTTTTTCTCTGTTTTTTTCTTTCTTTCTCTTTCTATCTTTTTCTTTCTCAGTTTTTCTTTCTTTTTCTCTCTTCTTTTCTTCTTTTTCTCGCTCTCTCACTGTCCCTTTTTCCCTCTCTCTTTCTTTCTCTTTCTTCCTTTCCCTCTCTCTGTTTTTCTTTCTTTTTCTCTGCCTCTTATTTTTCTCTTTTCTCTCACCCTCTCTCTCTTTTTCTTTCTCTTTCTCTTTCTCACTCTGTTTCTCCTTCTTTTTCTGTTATTTTTCTCCTCTCTTTCTCTTTCTCTCACTGTCACTTTCTCCCTCCCACCCTCCCTCCCTTTCCCCTCTTCTCTCTCTCCCTTTCTCTCTCTCTCTCTCTCTCTCACACACACACACACAATAAATCCCTCTGCCACTGACAAAGGTTTTGCCAGGAGCAAAGAAAATGCTCTAATTGTTAGCGCTTAGAGAAAGGATCAGCAACGGTTCATTTTACAGGGCAGGGAAAAAAAAGAGTGACACTTTGTCATTTAGCTGGCAGTTGGAGAATGAGATGCTGCCTTCGATTCTGGCTCCCTTGAGAGGAACAACCCCCCCCCTTTCGGCCCCCAAACTAATCCCACCTCTTGAATTTTCTGCCAACAATGGGCAGAGAAAGGACATTTCAATTCCAGCCAAGCGTTCAGTAATTCCTATACTAGATTAAACACCTCCCCTGCGTCGAGGGGGCTGTTCTTAAAATTGTGCATCCCATCATGTCCGATCTGCCCATCATCTCATCACCAGCCTTCATTGTCATGATCAAAGGTGACAGCAGCATCACTCAAAAGATGGGCTTTCTGTTAAGTGCTGAGAGAGAGATGTGCACGGTTGGGGTTTCTAAAATTAAGGAGACCCAGGTCTGGTTGGCTTCGTTTTAGCCTTTAGAATTATGCAGGCATGTTAAACAGGTATTATACAGGCAGTCCTTGACTTACGACCCCCCAATTGGAGCCTGACATTTCTGCTGCTGTGAGACATTTGGTAAGTGATTTTTTTTTTTTTTTACTTAGCAATGGAAAATTTGGAGCCCAGTTGTGGCTGTTGAGGACATATTACAGAGAGATGCAAAAATCTCTTTAAAAGAGGGGGTGGGGGAAATCCACAAATTCAATGCTTAAAAGCATTCGCGCTTGCTCCTGGGGAGGAAAACGGTGGCAAATCTAGACAGCAGACTAAAAAGCAGAGACATCCCACTGCCAACAAAAGTGAGTCTAGTCAAGGCTTATGGTTTTCCCAGTTGCAATGGATGGCTGTGAAGGTTGGACCCTAAGGAAGGCTGAGCGCCAAAGAATGGAGGCCTTTGAACTCTGGTGCTGGAGAAGACTCCTGCATTGAGTCCCTTGGACTGCAAGGCCATCCAACCGGTCAGTCCTAGAGGAGATCAACCCTGACTGCTCTTTAGAAGGCCAGATCCTGAAGAGGAAACTCAAATCCTTTGGCCACCTAAGGAGAAGGAAGAAGGACTCCCTGGAGAAGAGCCTCATGCTGGGAACGATGGAGGGCAAGAGAAGAAGAACGGGACGGCAGAGAAGGAGGTGGCTGAGTGGAGTCACTGAAACGGTCAGCGTGAGCTTCAATGGACTCCAGAGGATGGTAGAGGACAGGAAGGCCTGGAGGAACATGGTCCCTGGGGTCGCGATGGGTCAGACACGGCTTTGCAACTCACAACAACCCTTTTTAGATACCATTTATCTCTCACACTCCTCTTTATCCTTTTCCTATTGCTAAGAAAGCAAGTCCTGCTGCAAAATTAGTGATTCTGCCTATCTTAAAAGGCTCAACCCAGCACCCGGGGGCTCCTATTCACATTCCTAACACTCGGTGCCTCTGGATTTTAAATGCAGCACTTAGAAATTTCACTTAAGGGCTGCCGGACAGCCAGGAGTCCAATGGTGCCGTTGTCCATAATCACAGCAGAAAGGGCAATTAGAAACCCGAGGGGAGACCTGGGAAAATGGAGGTCAACTTCATTTACGCACAGCCAGGAAACAGTTCATCAGTTCCAAACGAGAAGCCCAAGGCTTATTTAAATACAGACGGAGGGAGAGAACAAAATTCACACTGACCCAAAATCGAGAATACCTCCAGCAGAGAGAGAGAGAGAGAGAGAGAGAGAGAGAGAGAGAGAGAGAGAGCTTCTGAATTTCCTTTATACACTTTTAAGTTTACAAGCAAAGGTAATGGGGAAGCCAGGTTCACTTAACAACGGTGTGATTGATTTAACAGCTGCAGTGATTCACTTAACAGAGGTGGCAAGAAAACAGTAAAAAAGAGGCAAGACTCACTTAACCAATTTCTCACTTAGCAACACAGCTTCTGGGCTCAATTGTGGTCATAAGTTGAGGATTACCTGTACTATTGGTCGTCTCAATGGCGCCAACCCCAGAGGAGGTTTCTGACAAATTTTAACCAGGCAGGTGTTAAAAGCACATCATCATCTTTTAAAGGGTCAGTTGGAGTCTTGAGCAACTGAATGGAGGTGAGTGTTTACTGCCCTTCCTGTTGCCAGTACGGAGTTATATTCAGCAGATATATTCTCATCATGCCCAAAGAGAATGGAATCTCTGCCTCTACCTAGGATCGAACTCACAGCCTCCTGATGGTGAGGCGAGAGCTCCACCTCTAGGCCACCACGTGGCAGGTGTCCAAACCACAGCCTAAACTACTGTTGCTTTCTCTGTGCTTATATAGCTCAGGCCTACCTCCTTATCGCTGTAAGAGACATTGCGGATCTCGTTCCAAGGGAAGGAGATTTTGGGGGTCAACCTGTTTTCTGGATCGTATATGTGGAGGCCCAACGCATCAACTCCCAGAAGCAGCTCTGTCCCCTTCTTGTTCTAAAAGAAGAAGAAGAAGGGAAAAAAAACAGGGAGTGGTTAGGTTGACAATGAAAATAAAGGAGAAAGAGGAATCGGAGTACTTCCAGACATGGGGAAGGTTCTATGACTGGCTAGAGAAAGCAAACTAGAAAAGAAAGAAAGGAGAAGATAAAGTACCCAGATGACGCACTATTAAATGGAATAGGGGGAGGGGGAGAAGGGGAAAACAGAAAAGAAAATATTAAACATACATGTATATATTCAAGAATGAGACATAAAGGGGGGGAAAACATACCTAAGGTAGACTAGTGAAGGTAAGGGAATAAGAAATGATACTAAATTATATTTGGGCTGATGGAAATACCATCCTAAGGAAACATAAACTGAGTTTTGAAATATACAGCAACAATAATAGAAAAAGAAAGGGAGAGAGGGGGAGAGAAAGAAAGGAAGACGGGGGAAAGAAGAAAGAGTTAAGGAGAGGAGGATGGAAGGGGGAGAAAGAGAAGGAGAGAGGGTAGGAAGGGGAAGAGGAAGAGCAGGAGTAGGAGAAAGGGGAGGGAAGAAGGAAGGGGAAGGCGAAGAGGGAGGAAGGAAGTAGAGAAGGGAGGGAGGGAGAAAAGGAAGAGAAAACAAGGAAGTATTACAAAAGGAGGAAGGGATGGCAAATAAAGCAACCCAAAGTGAACATTATAACCTATTAAATGAAATAATAAATGTATAACAATGACGAATGTAAAGAAGAATAACAATCGTGTGAAATGTATACTTAAAATGCTACGTAAGAGAATTAAAAAAAATTAAAATAATTGGGGGGAAAAAATGGGGAGTGGGATGGAGAGACTTAATTCCACTCAGAGCAGTGCAGCAAGTCAGCCATTTGCGGATTTGCCCCTTAACTCTCTCCCACTTTGGCCTGCTGCAATAACCTGGTTAAAAGAAGAAGGGGGGGGGAGAGGGAGGAAGCAGAGAGATAGAGAAGCTTTCCAAATCGGAGTGGACTGCAGTGCCAAATGACTCATTTGTTCCCCTTCAGAAATCTCCTTCTGGCCCGCAGGTGAAGCGACAAGGGAAATGCTACTCGAAAAGCCACAGAACGCTTCTCGACAAATGGGATCACGGTTCTGCCTGCAGGCTTCGTCCCGTCCCCCAGGGGTGAAATCCAGCAGGTTCTGGAGAACCGGTAGCGGAAATTTTGAGTAGCTCAGAGAACCAGCAAATACCACCTCTGGCTGGCCCCAGAGTGGGGAGGGAATGGGGATTTTGCAGTATCCTTCCCCTGGAGTGGGGAGGGAATGGGGATTTTGCAGTATCCTTCCCCTGGAGTGGGGAGGGAATGGGGATTTTGCAGTATCCTTCCCCTGGAGTGGGGAGGGAATGGGGATTTTGCAGTATCCTTTCCCTAGAGTGGAGAGGGATTGGGGATTTTGCAGTATCCTTCGCCCTGGAGTGGGGAGGGAATGGGGATTTTGCAGTATCCTTCCCCTGGAGTGGGGAGAGAATGGGGATTTTGCAGTATCCTTCGCCCTGGAGTGGGGAGGGAATGGGGATTTTGCAGTATCCTTCCCCTGCAGTGGGGAGAGAATGGGGATTTTGCAGTATCCTTCGCCCTGGAGTGGGGAGGGAATGGGGATTTTGCAGTATCCTTTCCCTGGAGTGGGGAGGGAATGGGGATTTTGCAGTATCCTTTCTCTGGAGTGGGGAGAGAATGGAGATTTTGCAGTATCCTTTCCCTGGAGTGGAGAGGAATGGGGATTTTGTAGTATCCTTTCCCTAAAGTGGAGAGGGAATGGAGATTTTGCAGTATCCTTTCCCTAGAGTGGAGAGGGATTGGGGATTTTGCAGTATCCTTTCCCTAGAGTGGAGAGGGATTGGGGATTTTGCAGTATCCTTTCCCTAGAGTGGAGAGGGATTGGGGATTTTGCAGTATCCTTTCCCTGGAGTGGGGAGGGAATGGGGATTTTGCAGTATCCTTCCCCTGCCACACCCACCAAGCCACGACCACAGAACCAGTAGTAAAAAAAACATTTAACACTGCCGTGGTAAGTGCCCCCCCACCCCCAAAACACCCCGAACCGCAGAGTGAGTCACGCTGCGTATTTCTAAATGTACTTACCCGAATGGCAAAGTAATTCACGCCATACATCTCCAGATCCTGCGCTATTTTCAAGTACTCCATTTCTGCCTCATCCCTGCAAAGCAAAGGGAGAAGGAATGCGTGGAAAGGAAGTTCAGGGGAGAGTTTAGAGAAAGCATCTGGCAGGCACCCAAGAACATAAATCAAACATGATGTAGCAGATCCCATAATCTCTCTGAAGATTGAGGTTGGTTTTTTTTCCCATCCAAGGTG
The DNA here is from genome assembly GCF_964273705.1 of Natrix helvetica. Taxonomy (NCBI): domain Eukaryota; kingdom Metazoa; phylum Chordata; class Lepidosauria; order Squamata; family Natricidae; genus Natrix; species Natrix helvetica. The sequence goes on from NC_138564.1 coordinate 11,635,073, forward strand.
ACAAAGCTTTGCAGCGAAAGTCCAAGCGGAGGGTTTATGGTACGCCCAGCGTCTAAAACTGAAATATGACTAATCCCCACCCCAAATAATTTCCCCTCACTATCATCCTTCGTTCCAAACCCAATTCATGGAAGGTTATCCTTAGAGCAGGGGTGTTGGGGTTCCAAATAGCATCCAAAAGTAAATCAAGAGTTCGAGGCAAACCATTCCTCAAAGTTCCAATTGATTAAGAAAGCCATGTTGGCACATCTGGGAAAACCTGAATCTGAAAGTTTCCCGGTTTTCCCCTCCTAGTTGAAAGTTCAAGATCTTGCCCCCCACATCCACAAGTCCATCCCAGGGTCCAATCTCCCACTGCCACACTGGCAGCTTCCACCCATCCACTTCCGGTCAGGTGCAAAAACAAAGGATGACCTTGGCTTTCTAGAAAGAATATTGTTATGGCTACATATCATCTAACTCCATACAATCCCCCTCTCCCATCATAGAAAATGCATAGCAGAATAATAGAAAGTGTGGCAGGCCAAAGATCCAAAAGAAAAGAGGGCTGCAGGCCTGACACTATCAATAAAATTATTTTTTTTAAATGGCCATGAGTGGCTTATTTCAGGGACTTGTTAATTTCGAACGGTTGCTAAAATAATGGTGGCAAACCAAGGGCTACCTGTCCCTTTTAAGTCACTCACCTGGCTCTGCCTCGATGTTGCCCATACCAGGCTGTGATCCTTTCTTCCCACATTTCCGGAGTCATCTGGTAGAGATTTATCACCTAGGATTTTTTTTTAAAAAAAATAACTTTAATTCACAGCCCAACCTTGACCGGTTGTGAGTTTCTCTCCACTCTCCTAATCTAATGTTTCACGATCTTGGGAACGTAAAAGGTGCGTGGACTTCAGTTCCCAGAATTCTAGGAGTTGGAAGCCCACATGCCTTAAAGCGGAGACACAGCGTCCCAATCAAACCTGGATGAAGTTTAGGAAATTCAACCTCAAGAATCAGAATAGAGTTGGGATAACAGAGTCGGAAGGGACCTTGGAGGCCTTCTAGTCCAACCCCCTGCTTAGGCAGGAAACCCTATCCCGTTTCAGACAAACGGTTCTCCAATCTCTTCTTGGAAACCTCCCCTGATGGAACGCACACAATTTCTGGTGGCCAGCTGTTCCACCGGTTAATTGTCCTCGATGCTAGGAAGTTTCTCCTTAATTCCAGGTTGCTTCTCAAAAGGAAGCCTCACGCTTTCCAAATGAGGGCAGACCCCTTGCACCGAGACCCAGCCAAGCGGAGTGAGCGGGAAACCCATCCTCCTTACCCGTTTTGGAAGCAACTCCTCTTGAGCCAAGAAGCCCCGCTTATGAACGCTGGGGTCATAATCTCCATACTGCAAAGACAGAGGGGATTTCTGGAGTGAGAACAATTGTGAGAATGGAGAGCCCAAGATAGCTGCCACATCCTTGTGGAGCACTTTTGTCTTCATGGAAGGGGGGGGGGAGGAGGAGGAGGAGGAGGAGGAGGAGGAGGAGGAGGAGGAGGAGGAGGAGGAGGAGGAGGAGGAGATCTGTGGGATCCTTAGTGCTCCCTGAGCTTGCTTGTTTTCTTACAGACATTTCATTACCCAACTAGGTAACATCATCAGTGCTAGAATAGAGGGGGTTTGTGGAGAGGAGGAGGAGTAAAGAGAGGGCTATAAAAGCACTGTGAAGCGGTATATAAATCTAAGTGGTATTATTATTGCTTTGCTCTTCCTTTTCCCCTTCCTTCCTTCCTTCCATCCATCCATCCATCTTCTATCTATCTTCTATCTACCTATCATCCATTCATCTCTCCATCTAATGCTTAATTCATCCTTTCATCCTTCTGAGGTGGGTAAAATGAGGACCCAGATTGTTGGGGGAAAGAGGCTGACTCTGAAAACCGCTTAGAGAGGACTGTGAAGCGGTATATAAGTCCAAGAGCTATTGCTATAAAACTGAATGCACTAAGTAATAATTGCATATGAATATTGAATGGTACCCATGAAAGGAAGATTAGAAATACTTTTGGATTATATATAAAGGTTAATAAAAAAAAGAATTAAGTTAGATTCAGTTAAGTCTTGATTATTAGGGGGGGGAAATGATATATAGTCAAATAAAGGAGGAATAATGATAACAACGTGTATGTATATATGTATGTATGTATGTATGTATGTATGTATGTATGTATGTGTACAACATAAAGAAATGGGGTGTAAATTGTAAATAGTGATTTGGAAAGAAAGATTAGAAAACGTTGTTATTAAATATTATGGATGTTTAACTAGAATAGGACACAAGGATTCAGTGTTATTGGAGGATTTTAGAAATAGTAAATGAAATGCCAGTATGTGGTTATGTATTAAATCTTGGTATATTTTATGATGAAGGACGTTTAAACAATTATAGTCAAATGAAAATGGAGGTATGATGATGGTAACATGTATAAATATCCGAGTTAAAATACTTGAGTTAATATGAATTATGTTTGTTGACTGTGGAAGAGATGCACGAAAGCCTTTTTGTAACCAACTGATACACTTCCACAGTATGTAAAGAAGGATGTGTTGTGTTTGTTTAAAAAATTAAAAATAAAGAAAAAACTTTTATAAAAAAAAACTGAATGCACTCCTCCTTTCCACAATGAAGGTCCGATTTGAAGGACGCCAGCCGTTAAAAGGATAGTCTGCGCGGATTCAGGTTTTTTTTTAAAAATGGACAAAAAGCAGAGAGGCTAAATACTGCTGCATTCACAGTGCATTCGCACTCTTAATCCAGCTAACTAAAATTGGGGAGGGGAGGAAAAATAGCTGCGTTCAGCGGCTCACGGAATGAATTCGGCATGCAAATCTCTATTATGTAACGGATTCCACTCGGGAGAGAAAGGGAAAGAGAGAGAAAGAGAGACAGAAAAAACCCCCATCCTTTGAAATTTCTACGCTTCCAGCTCTGAAGCGTTCCCGGGATAACCCTTAGATCTTGGGAAGAAAATTAAAACAGAAGTAGAACCGTTCCCGTCAAGGCAATATTTATGGCAGGGCTGCGGAACTGGAGCACAAAAGAAAACGGCCCAGTAAATGATCTGACGTCTTCTTCTTTTTTTTCTTCTTCTTATGGAAAGGATAAGATTTGGGGAAAAAAATTAATGGGATCTGCAGGGGGGGGAAACGAAACATCTAAGACCTGATTTAACACGAAAAGATAACCGTGGCTGGATTCAGAATGAGGGGACAAAAGTGGAAAGGAGGACAAATTCGCTGCCAAGTACGAGCCCACCCCGCTCTTCCCCAGCCTCTCCCCCTCCAGGGAGGCGTAAGCGGTCCTGGCTGGCACAGGAGGTCTCAAATAGGGGAGCCATCTATATAAATAATGACTCCTTCTGCCAGCCTGCTGGCTCCGAAAAGAAATCAATCCGATGAGCTGGTTTGGCGCAGTGGTTAAAAGCTAGAAACCAGGAGACGGTGAGTTCTAGTCTCATCTTAGGCATGAAAGCCAGCCGGGTGGCTTAGGGGCCAATCACCAGGAGATGGCGAGTTCTTGCCTTAGGCATGAAGGCCTGTTAGATGACCTCGAGCCGATCACTAGGAGACGGGGAGTTCTAGTCCCGCCTTAAGCATGGAAGCCAGCTGCATGACTTTGGGCCAATCCCTAGGAGACGGGGAGTTCTAGTCCTGCCTTAGGCATGGAAGCCAGCTGCATGACTTTGGGCCAATCCCTAGGAGACGGGGAGTTCTAGTCCCGCTTTAAGCATGGAAGCCAGCTGCGTGACTTTGGGCCAATCCCTAGGACACGGGGAGTTCTAGTCCCGCTTTAAGCATGGAAGCCAGCTGCGTGACTTTGGGCCAATCCCTAGGAGACTGGGAGTTCTAGTTCTGCCTTAGCCGCGGAAGCCAGTTGGGTGACTTTGGGCCAACCACTAGGAGACGGTGAGTTCTAGTCCAGCAGTTCTTCTGCCTCACTGATGTCCGATTCTGAAGGCAGTTGATAACTGTCAGACGGCTCTGGCCCCCTCTCTGCCTCCGACACAGAGCCCTCATCCCAGCCTTCCCCGGACTCCAGGACTGGCCCAGGTTCCTCCCCAACCCTCCCCACTCTCCAAATCTGCTAACAACATCGTCTCCCAGAGTCAGATCCTGCAGCCTACCTCCCCTGACCACAAAGATGCCCTAACGTCGGTTTCTGTCTCCGTTTCCAACAGAAAGCATTAAGAAGTAAGCCTTCCCTCCACCCCACCCCCGGGGTCCCTTTTATGGCTTCGGAGGGCAACCTTCCGTCCTTTCCTGCGGTGGATTCTGCTTAATGAACTTGACTGCCGTGTGAAGGTCCTTCACCGCAAGATTTAGACGGGGTAGCCGGAAGTCTCTCAGACAGTCACTTGTCTGGCTGCCAAAAGCTCTTTTACCTAAATTGGGTTACAGAGTGGTACCCAATCGTTATTCCGCTGCGTTCGTACAATCCATCGTCAAAGAGCCGATGCCCTTCAGTGAAAGGGAGGCTTCATTCATTAAAAATTAAGCATCCAGGCCACAGGAACCCCCCACCCCGTTCAAATGAAACACGACGGTCGCCCCCACCCAAGGGGTTAATACAAAGGAATGGTGATACCTGAGTTTTTAGCTGCTTAAAACAAACCCCTGCAGTCACCGATGTACCAAAAGCCAAGTTCATTACTAATTTTTTTTTTTTCTTCCAAACTATGAATGGCAACATGCTAAACGACATTAAACTTTTGCTTGCCGCGAGGATTTGGATGGAAGGAGAGTCCAAGGTTTTTATTTTGCAAGGGGGGGAAGGGGGGAGGGCAGAGCAGGGACCAGGCTTAATCAAATTCTCTTTTTTAAAACATTAAAAAAAATAAGTGCCTGAGCTTAGCCGCATCTGCTTTCTATCCCCTGCCACTTTGCAGGCGAGATGAGAAGGGCTTTCAACGTGGAAAATCTGCAAATGCAGATGTGCGTCCGCCTGGGGAATTCTGGGAGTTGAAGTCCTCACGTCTTAAAGCTGTTTTTGAGATTGAAAAGGAAAGATGTTGTGGCCCACCAGCGGCCAGCAGTAGATTCAGAGAGTGAGGAGGTTGGGGAGGAACTTGGGCCAGTCCTGGAGTCTGGGGAAGGCTCTGATGAGGGCTCTGCATCGGAGGCAGACATGGGGCCAGGACCGTCTGACAGTGATCAGCTGCCTTCTGAGTCAGACATCAGTGAGGCAGAAGAACAGCTGGAGCCTGTTCCCAGTGTGCGCAAAGTCACCAGGCGAAGGGAACAGCTAAAGAACAGGGGTCGACTTATGAGTAAGGCTTGGAGATGATTGGCCCCTCCCATAAGACATAAAAGAGGTGGTCCACAGGTCTATTCTATTCTATTCTGCATTCTATTCTATTCTTCTGTTCCATTCCATTCCATTTAATTCTAATTCCATTCCAATTCCTATTCTATTCCATTCCATTCCATTCCATTCTATTTTCTATTCTATTCTATTCTTCTGTTCCATTCCATTCAATTCTAATTCCATTCCAATTCCATTCCATTCCATTCCATTCCATTCTATTCTATTTTCTATTCTATTCTATTCTGCATTCTAATTCTATTCTTCTGTTCCATTCCATTTAATTCTAATTCCATTCCAATTCCATTCCATTCTATTCTATTCTCCTTCCCTGTTTCTCTATTCTGTTCTGTTCCGTTCCATTCCCATTGTTTACTTTTGTTAATTCTGGCACCCAGTATCGCTTAATGGTGAGGCAGGATCCGTGCTCACGTCCTTGTGGTCTTTTATAAAAGATGTGGTTATAAAAAGGACAAAGAGAGAAAGAAAGAAAGAAGTTATGTAACTCACACGCTGTTATGCACTCAGAAATAATCACTTCTGAGTCCGACAGGTAGAGGCAAAGGAAGCCTGCACACACACCCCTCCTCAAAGTGGTTTTTTGCCAATTAAAGCTGCTTGACACCCCTTCTCGCTCAAGGACATGATGTCCAGGTAGCAAAAATCCAAAGACGAATGCTCGATCCGTGTGGATTAACAGCAGGTCAAACTTTCAGGTGTGTGGCTGTGGCAACGCTAGCCTGTGTAAATCTTTATTTAGGAATTCACCTGTCCTCGCTAGCCACTTCTCACTCACCACAACAGTTGGGTGTAAACACACACACACACACACACATCGTTTATCAATGTCCACCCAATGTTGGAAATGTAATCAGACCCCAGGTACCTATTATCGTATGTGGTGGACACGCACAAAGGCATGCTGGACGAAAAGACACATAGGGTTGGCAAAGGTGATTTAAGCAGCGTATAGATTTAAAGCCAGAAATATTCCTGTTAGGCATGACACCAGGAAGTGACGATCAAGGGACTCTACACTTAACGCTACATGTATCACACAGCAGCGAGAATTGCATTTGCACCCTATTGGGGAAAAAAAGATGAGAACACCCCACCAGATTTAAAGCGTAATTCGGAAAATATTGGGATTGTGCAGAGATGGACGGACTTAACATTGCAAATAAGAAAATAAAGGAAATGCAGAGTACTACTCAACATGGGCCACCACGCTTGCCATATATAACACCTGTGGACTTAAACTCCCAGAATTTTGGGCGTTCAAGCCCATAGGTCTTAAGGTTATGAAGATTGGACACCACTCCTGTTGAAGATGCCCTTCCTTGATTGTTCTAAAGGTGAAAGAGGTCTTCAAAACAAGCCATTATTTCCTACAGGGAGTGAAATCCTCACATTTTATCCGTTTTCTAGATGGATAAGGTCATCAGGATCAGAATCGGGAATGCACCCCAAGGGTGAACTAAGGCTTACCTTGGCTTGCACGGCGTAGGATGCTAGGAGGACGGACGCCTCTGGAGGACAGTAGATCTTCTCATCCAATATCTGTTTCTTCACCTGAACGAGGCAACAATGAAATGCTAAGATGGTAAAGAAAATAATAATATATAAGTATATATTCAAAAGTAAGCTACAAGGGGGGGGACAGGACACAATAAGGATAGATTTGAGAAGGAAAGATGAAGAAATGATGTTCAACTATTTTTTGGGTCTGTAGAAATACCACCCCAAGAAAATTAAGAGCTGGAAGAGACACCTGCAACAAAAGAGAAAGAAAGGAAAAGAGGAAGAGAGGAGAGGAAGAGGAGGGAAGGAAGATAGAGGTAAGGAGAGGAGGATGGAAGGGAGAGAAAGAGAAGGAGAGAGGGTAGGAAGGGGAAGAGGAAGAGAGGAGTAGGGGAGTAGGAAAGAGGAAAGGGAAGGAGGAAGGGAAAGGAGAGAGGAAGGAAGAAAGTAGAGAAGGGAGGAAATGAAAAGAAGCTTGGAGATGAGTGGTCCCTTCCATAGGACATAAAGGAGGAGCAAAGGCACGTGAGTCTTTGCAAGAAGCAACTTGGTTCTTTGTGGTCAGTTTAAACTCTGAAGCTCCGTTTTGACTCTGTGCTCCGTGTGGCTTTGCAAAGCTCATTGGCAATCGGGAGCCCATTTTCACTGGCAGTTGCAGGAGGCGGTCGCAGCTGAAAATGGAGCTCGGGAGCCCGTTTTCACTGGCAGAGCGCCCAGGCCACCACAACGCCAATAGAAGTGATGCTGAGCTGGCATGCCCATCCAGGCCATGCCCCCTCTGCCCCCTCCCCCAAGGTCAAACACAACCCTGATGTGGCCCTCAATGAAATCAAGTTTGAAAGCCCTGGTCTAGAGGCCATCTCTGACTGACACAACCACAATTGTGAGCAGACTTTCCATCGCTAAGCAAGACAGTCGGACTTTTTCAGATTTTACAATCTGAAAATGCTTATCTACGGAGGCTGGGCCAGTATCAATGTCCCCCTTATGAAAAGGCCTTACCTGTAGGAAGAAAAGATGCTGGGTGATTTCCTGGACCAGCTCTTCTTCTGCATTCTCTGGGTAAAACCTGGCCAAGAATTGAAAAGTAACCGGCTCCTCCTTTGGGACATCGTGATCCAGCACCTGCCGAAGGATGAAACGCTGCGATGAAACGCTCCAAATCTTTGCAGAATTTCTCTTTTATTACTGTGGCTTTCTTCAGCCAGTGGTCGCCAACTTTTCGGACTTCAGGGACCATTAAATTCCAAATTTTAAATCCCGCGGACCACTAATATGATTTTTTTTTTAAAAAAAGATAAATAGTATTTAAGGTAAAAGTTCCCCTTGCACATATGTGCTAGTCGTTCCCGACTCTAGGGGGCAGTACTCATCTCCATTTCAAAGCCGAAGAACCAGCGTTGTCCGAAGACATCTCCGTGGTCGTGTGGCCGGCATGACTCAACACCAAAGGCGCATGGAACGCTGTTCCCTTCCCACCAAAGGTGGCCCCTATTTTTCTACTCCCCTTATTTACATGCTTTCGAACTGCCAGATCGGCAGAAAATGGGGCAATGTCATGGGAGCTCACTCCGTTACACGTTAGGGATTCGAACTGCCGAACCGCCGACCTTTCTGATTGACAAGTTCAGCGTCTTAGCCACCATGTCCCTAAACAGTAGTTCGTGCAATATAAAAACATGCACATCATTTTCCTGCGTACCACCAACGTTTTCTCGTGGACCACTGGGCGAACCTAATGTTATAATACATCATATACATAAATGTTATTTTAAAAAATGAAACGAACATTCGCCCGACACACCTCAATCCAAAACAGTCCTGGCAACCATTAGAATGTTTTCTTTGCGCTCACGTTAAAGCTTGTTCTTTTCAGATGCTCCCAAAGAACACAGGATCTTGACTAATGAGGGGACGGCAGCTGGACGAGAAAGCCACAAGATGCTCGCAGTGACCACACTGTCATCTCCAGCAGATGTTCCAGCAGGCGCTGGAGAGTCTCATTAGTCTGTGCAGACGGGTCCAATTATAGGAAGTGACTTTGAGGGCCTTAACCTAATATGAATGCGTCGGGGATCAAAGGTTACCCAATTTTGCACAACCACGTATTTGCTTGTCCTCTAGGTAAGCTTTTTTAAAAATCCAAACTAACCCTTGGATGGCTTTTTTTTTTTCATTAGCGAAGGGTACAATTCTCTGCCGTTTTGAGGTGGGGAAATTGGTATGTTCTTCAATTAGAATACAATAGGATGAGAGAGTCAGAAGGGACCTTGGATGTCTTCTAGTCCAACCCCCTGCCTGGACAGGAAACCCTACACCACTTCAGACAAATGGTTATCCAACATCTTCTTAAAAGGTTCCAGTGTTGGAGCATTCACAACTTCTGGAGGCAAATTGTTCCAGTTATTAATTGTTCTAACTGTCAAGAAATTTCTCCTTAATTCTAGGTTGCTTCTCTCCTTGATTAGTTTCCACCCATTGCTTCTTCTCCTTCCTTCAGGTGCCTTGGAGAATAGCTTGACTCCCTCTTCTTTGGGGCAACCCCTGAGATATTGGAAGATTGCTATCATGTCTCCCCTAGTCCTTCTTTTCATTAAACTAGCCATGGCCAATTCCTGCAACCGTTCTTCCTATGTTTTAGCCTCCAGTCCCCTAATCCTCTTTGTTGCTCTTCTCTGCACTCTTTCTGGAGTCTCCACATTTTTTTTACATTGTGGTGACAGTGAAAATGTCTAAGACAAGGACAAAGCAACATGGATGGAAATACGATATCCTTATCCTTGTCAACACTGAATGGGCCGATTGTAAACAAGCAGGGTGGTTATAATATTTAACTTATATTCTAGTATGTATGGCAAAGACAATTTGCCAGGGACGGTTACACTGTGTTCAATGTTTTAATGTGTGTTTAATAAAAAAAACTTTTTAATTAAAAAAGATTCCACCTGTTGGCTGGGGAATTCTGGGAGTTGAAGTCTTGCCAAGGTTGGAGACGTATTCTAGCCATTCGTGCTTTGAAGTCCCTTACCTTCTTGTCCGTTTTCAGCCACGCTATCGTGTCTTTGATCATGTACTGCAGCCCAAAGAACCACATTTCGCGGAGTCCCAGCGTCCGACACACCAAGTCGAAGAGGTCTTTTCCTTTCCATTTCACCTGCACGGGGAAACAACGTTAGGAAGTTTTAAGACGTTCCTCTTCTCCAACCACGTTGCCTTCCGTTTTTTAAAATACAAATAAATCTTGCCGCATTCTCATACCGTTAAGACTTCACGAGAGATGCTGAGGTATCATGAGATACAATGGTACTGTCAATTTAATTTAAGTGAGGTCAGATCTGACTGCTACGGGGTCTCGCCGAAAGGGTGTTCCTAATCAATGACAATGGTTTGCTTTTGAAACTTGGCTCGAGGCTCATGAATTAACTAGGGCACCTTTCGGAAACCTGACAAGTACCTCGGTACTTGTTGGTAATTCATCCCGGAAGACGCAACAAACATTAAATCCTACAAGTACTAAAAAAAAGTGACTTGCTTCAAGAAGTAGTCAATATTTAATGACCGAAACAGAGAAACAGAATGAACATGAGCTGGAAAATAAGAATGGGAGAGACTTCCAACTTCCTGCTGGTTTCCCCAATGACTTTCCTTGTGGGGAAGACGGCAGGGAGGCCTGGAAATCAGGATCACGTGATCAACCGCGAGGACGCTGCAAGGGCTATGACTTTGGGAATGAAAGCATAAAAGAAACGCCATGGAAGTACAAAGACAGGAAAACTCAGCAAGTTATTGCTTCTCTTCAAAACTGAGCTCCTACAACCTACGTACTAGATACGTTGAATATAGAATAGTGGACTTGGAAAGGACCTAGGAGGTCATCTAGTCCAGCCCCCTGCTCAAGCAAGAGACCTATACCACTTCAGACCAGTGGCTCTCCAGTCTCTTCTTTAAAAACCTCCAGTGATGGAGAACCCACTTTTGGTGGCAAGAAGTTCCACTGGTAAATTGTCCTCACTGTCAGGAAATTTCTCCTTGATTCCAGATTGATTCTCTCCTGGATTAGTTTTCATCCACTGTCTCTTATCCTGCCTTCTGGCGCAGTTTTTGTCTTCTGCACCACAAGAAAGCAGCAGAAAGTAAGATAAGAGCAAAAGCACCTGAGGGTAGGACAAGAAGCAATGGGTGGAAACTAATCAAGGAGAGAAGCAACTTAGAACTGCACTCAGTTTTGGTCAACATGATATAAAAAGGATGTGAAGACTCTGGAAAGAGTGCAGAGAAGAGCAACAAAGATGATGAGGGGACTGGAGGCTAAAACATATGAAGAACGGTTGCAGGAACTGGGGATGTCTAGTTTGATGAAAAGAAGGACTAGGGGAGACAGGATAGCAATCTTCCGATATCTCAGGGGTTGCCCCAAAGGAGTGGGAGTCAAGCTATTCTCCAAAGCACCTTCAGGCAGAACAAGAAGCAATGGGTGGAAACTAATCCAGGAGAGAAGCAACTTAGAACTGAGGAAAAATTTCCTGACAGTCAGAACAATTAATCAGTGGAACAGAAGTTGCCTCCAGAAGTTGTGAATGCTCCAATGCTGGAAGTTTTTAAGAAGAATGCTGGATAACCATTTGTCTGACGTCGTGTAGGGTTTCCTGCCTAAGCAGGGGGTTGGACTAGAAGACCTCCAAGGCCCCTTCCAACTCTGTTATTCTTTTAAGAAATTGTCCAAGGTGGAGAAGTGATTTACAGATAGATGGCCTTAGGTACGGGGGTACCCAAATGCTTTACGTGAACTTGGTCCATTCCAAAGTAGGAACAAAGCCAAGGTTTGCCTCTTCTAAAGCCCGCGTCCTCCAGAGGGGGATGCAGGACACGAAAGGTTGCTTAAGAAAGGGGGGGGGGCACAATTGCATAGAAACAGAGAAGGAAATGCAGGAGCCCCAACCGCTTGGAAACCAGGTGAGATTGCTCGGCTTTGGCATCCCAGTTTCCCCCCCACCCAGCCTCTTCAACAGGATCACCTGCATAGCATCAATATTCATCCTGATAGGTGATTGAAGCCTGTTGTGTTATTCAGTGATGGGGAGTGGTGATCGCACACCGCCCCCTCGTGGTGACTTCTGGCTGCACAATGGCAACGAGTGTCTTCCCATCTCACGTCTCATCTCCCTCCCTCCAAAGTACATTATCTTGTTTTCCCCCAGCGCCCCCCCCCCCCCCCCCCACCGGCTCCGTGCAAAAAGAACACACGAGGTGAAAGAGTCCAGGCTGCCCAGAGTCAAGATGGATGGCAAACAAACCCAATCAGATCCGTAAAAATAAAAGATTCCCAGGAGGAGGAGGAAGAGGAAGAGGAGGAGGAAAAAAAGAAGAAGAAGAGCAAGGAGGAGGAGGAGGAGGCGGAGAAGAAAGAGTGAGAAGACGAAGAAGAAGAAGAAGAAGAAGAAGAAGAAGAAGAAGAAGAAGAAGAAAGAATGAGGAGGAGGAAGAGGAGAAGAAGAAGAAGAAGAAGAAGAAGAAGAAGAAGAAGAAGAAGAAGAAGAAGAAAGAATGAGGAGGAGGAGAAGAGGAGTGAGAAGGAGGAGGAGGAGGAGGAGGAGAAGAAAGAGTGAGGAGGAGGAGGAGGAGGAGGAGGAGGAGGAGGAGGAGGAGGATAGAATAGCAGAATTGGAAGGGACCTTGGAGGTCTTCTAGTCCAACCCCCTGCTCAGGCAGGAGACCCTACATCACTTCAGACAAATGGTTATCCAATCTCTTCTTCAAAAGAGGAGGAAGAAGAAGAAAACTAAGAATGGGAACCTCGGCCTGAAACTCTGACTCTGCAGTAATTTAAGGAGCAATAAACTCACGGGTTAAATCCTGAACCAAGATCTTTCTGATGGGTTAGAAGAGGGAGAGAACTATGGGGTTCTCACATGCAAAGAGGGACTTGCAGGGAAGATGTGGAGACTCGGGTAAAAAAGACTGCGAGAAAGCATGGATGTTGGGTGAATATTCCTCACGAGAGACTTGTTTTGAATTAAGGTAGCCGCTCGAACCTCTGTCGCCTTTTGGCCGGGGTTTCTCCACCACCACCACCACCACCCGTGCACCCATCTTCTGCCTTCTCCTGACTGTCACAGCTCTAAAGGGGAAAGATTGACAAGCGAAGAAGCAGTGGAGGATAAGAGGCAGAACATGGATGCTCCTCCTTGGAGATGCTCGCGGGAAACACTAGGCTTTGCATCCACAGATGCGCAGCCGATGCCCAGAGGAATCCGAGTGTTTTCAAACTCCAGCTGGGCTTTGCTAGGAAGAAAGACAGGGGAGGGGAGCCCTCCCCCTCCCTTCCTTTCTTCCTTCCTTCCCTCCTTCCCTCCCTCGCCGGAATTCAAGCCCAGCCACAGACTGCTAATGAAGTGCAGCCTTACATAACCTGGTGCAAAATCCTTAATGAAGTTCGGGGAAAAACATTAAAATGCTGCAGTTCTCGGGAACCGAGGAAGGGAAGGAAAAAAGGAGGACCAGGGGAGACATGATAGCAGTTTTCCAATATCTCAGGGGCTGCCCCAAAGAAGAGGGAGTCAAGCTATTCTCCAAGGCACCCGAGGACAGAACAAGAAGCAATGGGTGGAAACTAATCAAGGAGAGAAGCAACTTAGAACTGAGGAGAAATTTCCTTAGACAGTTAGAACAATTAATCAGTGGAACAGAAGTTGCCTCCAGAAGTTGTGAATGCCCCAACACTGGAAGTTTTTAAGAAGATGTTGGATTACCATTTGTCTGAAATGGTACAGGGTTTCCTGCCTAGGCAGGGGGTTGGACTAGAAGACCTCCAAGGTCCCTTCCAACTCTGCTATTGCATTGTATTGTATTGTAAAAAAAAAAAAACAGGGAAGCCTGATTCAAACGGCAAGAGGCTTTCTAAGACGGGCTGTCAAAGACAGAAGTCCATCAGCATAGAGCCGGAAGGGACCTTGGAGGTCTTCTAGTCCAACCCCGCTCTCTCAAGCAGTGATCTCAGACAGGCCACTTGTCCAGCCTTTTCCTAAAAGCCTACAGCGATGGAGCGATTTCTGGTGGCAATTTGTCCCATGGGTTATTTCTCCTCCCCGTTAGGAAGTTTCTCCTTCATTCCAGGTTGCTTCTCTCTTTGATTAGTTTCCATCCATTATGTCTTTCCTGTGCCTTCTGGTGCTTTGGAGAACAAGTGGGTTTATGGCGGTCTCTCAAACACTGGGAAACTGCTCTCATGTCACCCTTGGTCCTTCTTTTCACTAGACTGGCCATATCCAATGCATCCCTAAGCAGGGGGTTGGACTAGAAGACCTCCAAAGTCCCTTCCAACTCTTGTTATTATATTATATATTATATTACATTCCTGCAACCGTTCTTCATATGTTCTTGTCTCCGAAAACGCTGCTCCCTTCCCACCAAAGGTGGTTCCCATTTTTCTACTTGCATTTTTTTTACGTGCTTTCGAACTGCTAGGTTGGCAGAAGCTGGGACAAGTCACGGGAGCTCCCTCCGTTATGGGGCGCTGGGGATTCGAACCACCAACCTTTCTGACCGACAAGCTCAGCGTCTTACCCACTGAGCCACCCCGTCCCTTCTAGGCTCGTCTTCTAAGCTTGCTTAAAGCCACGTTCTGGTTGCCATCTAGTCCCCGGAAAGAAATTTAACCTTTAATGAAGTTCCAGGCAACTGATTATCTGTGGTTCCATCCAGAGATTAGATCTCCTTCTGGAGTTTGTTTAAAGTGGGGTAAATGACTTTAGTTCTTCTTTAATTGCTGGGGGGGGGGGATTTTGGCCCGTTGGGACCTGTCCAGAAAAACCCAATACGATCAAGTACAAGTAGACATCGACAATTACAAAACGGTTAGGTTCCCCTTCACAATGTAAGGCAGCGCACGGACTGTAAATCACACGGTGGCCCGGTTATTGATTTCATGTCTTGCTGCTACCCTCCTGAACTGATTGAGGACAGGATAACGGGGGCGAGGGACTTAATGAAGACGGGCCGAGCTTCCTGCATTGGATGCGCTCAGCGGCCAGGGAAGTGTTCTGAGCCAGGCTTCCTTAGAAAGCAAGAAGCAAAGTCTTGGTCCCGGAAAAGAAAAAACCTCTTTTATTTACGCGACTGTGAATTCCTTTCATTCACAGTCTGCAAGGCTTTAGCAAACAGTCTTTCAGGGGAATGTTTATCCACACGAACCTTATCTCGCTTGGAGAGCTGCCAAATAGCTAGTTTCCAAACGCAAGGCAAGGCAAAACATGGCACAGAGTCTCTTATAGAGACACAGAACTTTCCACTCTTGAAACAACCGAAGGAACGAATTGTTTCCTGCAAAAGCCCCCTCCCCGTTTGCTCCTCTTTGGTTTCCTATGGGAGGGGCCAATTACCTCCAAGGTGTGGCTTTACTCCCTTACTCGACCCGTTCTTTAGCTCTTCCCTTCGTCTGGCAACTCTGCACATGTGCACACTGGGAACAGGCTCCAGCTGTTCTTCTGCCTCAGTGATGTCTGACTCTGAAGGCAGCTGGTAACTGGCATACGGCTCTGTCCCTCTCTGCCTCTGACACAGAGCCCTCAACCGAGCCTTCCCCAGACTCCAGGACTGGCCCAGTTTCCTCCCCAACCTTCCTCAATGCCCGACTCTGCTGCCAGCTCTTCTGGCTGCCAGTGGGCCACAACAGGAAGACCCCAACCCGTGGTCATTCTTTAGAGGGAGAAGCTTGCTATGAAGGAAACATTTTACGGTAGGAAACGGGAATTAAAATGCAAAGCTCCAGCTCTAACACCGAAAAATGGATGTGGGGTGAAGGTCACAGTTTCTTGATGCTACAATCCCCAACCAAAATACACTGCATTAAGAGGAAGGCCCATGATCGAGTGGAGCGGTGGCCCAGAGGTGGCGCTCTCGCCTCACAATCAGGAGGCTGTGAGTTCAATCCTAGGTAGAGTCGGATATTTCTCTCTCTCTCTCTCTCTCTGGGCACAATGAGAATGTATCTGCTGAACTAAACTCCATACTGGCGACACGAAGGGCATCTGGCCAGTAAAACACCTTGCTAGCTCCATTCAGTTGTCCAGACTCCACCTGGAAGGGATTATGGGGTCGTTAAAAGAAAAGGAGGAGGAAGACCCATAATTGAACTGCAAGACTGTAGGACGTTCCAGATTAGGGGTCCCTAACCCCCGGGTCACTGGCCGCCAGAAACCGGGCCGCACAAACAAACAAAGCCCCATCCGCGGGAATGCAGGCAGCCCGCAAAACCACAACCCTTCCGGCCCGCGGAAAAACCACTCTCCACAAAACCGGTCCCTGGTGCCTGAAAAGATTGGGTGTGTGTGGGTGTTCGCTATCCTAGGGGGCACAAGGCGAGGTCCCCTTGTAGTTCCTCTTTAACTGGACGGTCCCCGGAGAACTCCTGGCAGGAATACAAATGTTCTTTCAGCGGGTCGCCTTGTCATATTCCATTAGCCTTATCTTAACATGGCTTGTTAGCTCTATTTGCAAGTCCCGGAAGGATACGTGAACAAATTCCCTGATTAGAGGAGGTTAAGCGATGCACCGGGTTAATTTTTTTTTTTTTTGCAGGTACGGGATTTACGACCTTTGCTAAATGCAACCAGCTCTCGTAATTTATCAGCGCATAAATGTTTTTAAGTACACAGGAACGGGGACTTTAAAAGCCAGCCAGCGCCGGGGTGGAAAGAAATTGGGGAGGGGAGGAGGAGGAGGAGGGAAGCTTTGACTGGGATTCTTGGCAGAGGCCTGATTGGAGGGGTGGGGGGGGAATCTATTAAGAAGGGTGTGCATTATTTATCAACCTGCAACAGGCGTCGTTTGCAATTGCCGGGCGCAGGAATATCGCAATCTCTATGGTTCACAGCGATGTTGTAACTGGTCCTCTGGTAATTACAATTATGAAGCCTTGGGAGAATATCGGAGGGGGGGAAGAGCAGGAGACTAAATAAATGCAAAGCAGAAAAACCTGCTCGAAAGAACAGTTTGTACCAAACTGGGCTCTAATTTTTCTTTTAAAAGAGCCAAGGACAACTCTTGGGGAGGTGGCTGTACGTTTAGGGTTCAAAATTACAACGGTGCTGAGAAAGAAGACTTGCAGCCATTTTTCACAGTTAACGACCTTTGCAGGTCGTGTGATCAAAATTCAGGCCGCCTGCCTACTAGGTTCTACAACCGTAGCTGTGTCCTGGGAGGGGGGTGGGGGTTAATGTGACCCCCTTTTGCCACCGTCTGACGAAGCAGAGTCAAACGGGGAAGCCAGATTCGCTTAACGACCGGGTTACTAACTGATCCACTGCAGTGATGCCCTTAGCAACTTTGGCAAGAGGGGTCGTGCAACGGGGCAAAAACTTGCTCAACAAAAATGCCTCCTTTGATATCTGCAAAACTTGGCCAGGAGTCTCGGAGAGTCACGAACCAATGAAGCGAACTAATGTTCTCCTGCAAGCTCCACTCCCCTGTCGCTCCTCTTTTCTTTCCTCTGGGAGGGGCCATTCATCGTCCACCTGTGGCCTTACTCCCAAGTCGACCCCTGTTCTTTAGCTGCTCCCTTCTCCTGGCCACTCTGCACATGCGCACACTGGGAACAGGCTCCAGCTGTTCTTCTGCCCCACTGATCTCCGACTCCGAAGGTAACTGATAACTGTCAGACGGCCTTGGCCCCCTCTCTGCCTCCCACGCAAAGCCTTCCCCAGACTCCAGGACTGGCCCATGTTCCTCCCCAACCCTCCTCACTTTCTGAATCTGCCACAAAAAGAACAGTCAAAGAAATGACAAGAAAATCACAACAAATCAGCAAGCTGAAAAGAAACCTAGGATGAATGGATAATTCACATTTCTGCCTGCTAATAGCAAAGTGGGCTGTGAGATATTACAAGGAGCTCGTTTGACTTTCCTTCTCCCGCCGATTCATTTCCCGAGAAACCGACACTCTTAATCTCATCCTCTTCATTCATCTCCCGGGATAATATGATTAGCTTTTAAAGCACTTGCAAGGATTAAAGACGAATACTTGTGAATTCTTTCAAAGGTGATAAATAATCATTAGAAAGCACAGCCAAAGTTAAGGGGAACGGTTAGAGGTTGAATACGCAAGTATCACGCAAGTGAAGATCTTAAAAAGTCTCAACTTGCTGGAGGAAATATCATCAAGGCAATTAGCGCCTGAGCAAATCCAGTGGTTAAAGATTCGCTGCGGGAATAGGGGACCGGATTCAAGGCAGATCTGAAAACCTTGCATTAAAAAGATCAGAAAAAGGATGACAATGCAGAGGTGTTGACAGACTCTCTATTTACCAAGGAAAATGGGTGGGCGAGGAATATTGCAAGTACATCAGGGAGGAGGAGGAGGAGGAGGAGGAGGAGGAGGAGGAGGAGGGGGAGGAGGAGAGAAATTGAGGTGAAGGAAGAGGAAGAAGAGGAGGAGGAGGAGGAGAAGAAGAAGAGGAGAAATGGAGGTGGAGAAGGCGGAAGAAGAGGAGGAGAAGAAGAGAAATTGAGGTGAAGGAAGAGGAAGAAGAGGAGGAGGAGGAGAGAAATGGAGGTGGAGGAGGAAGAAGAGGAGGAGTAGGAGAGAAATGGAGGTGAAGGAAGAGGAAGAAGAGGAGGAGGAAGAGGAGGAGAAGAAGGAGAAATGGAGGTGGAGAAGGCGGAAGAAGAGGAGGAGGAGGAGAGAAATGGAGATGGAGGAGGAGGAAGAGGAGGAAGAGAAAAAGAAGAAGAGGAGAAATGGAGGTGGAGGAGGAGAAGGAGAAGAAGAGGAGAAGAAGAAATGGAGGTGGAGGAGGAGGAAGAAAAGAAGGAGGAAGAGGAGAAGAAGAAGAAGGGTAACAACAATAACTGAAGGACAGCGAAGACGCACCGTAACTGAAGTTCTTGAGTAATGACCGCAATGATTGCGGTCAAAATTGATGTCACTAAGCAAAACATTTGTTAAGCGAGCTCGCCCCGTTGTACGGCTTTTCTTGCCACCGCTGTTTAAGTGAATCATGGCATTGGTTAAATTCGTATCATAGTTGTGAAATGAATTTGGATTTCCCCATCGACTTCGACTCCCAGAATTCCCCAGCCGGTGTTAAGTTGGGGATTCTGGGAATTGAAGTCCACAAGTTTTAAAAAGTGGCCAAAGTTGGACACCCCTCTTTTAGGAGTTAAGCAACTCCTAAACAACAACAACTATTATTATTGTTGTTGTTGTTGTTATTATTTGTTTTTTTATTGACCCTGTAACCCCTTACATCGGGAGTGGAATCAACTGAGTGGAGCAGAGTATTTACTGGCCGGATGCCCTTCCTGTCACCAATGCAGAGTTCGCAGCAGATATTTACACACCCTGATCTCCTTCCCTCTGCCGGGAGGCCACTGAGAGGCAAGCAAATGAAATATCCACATTCCTCCCTCCCATTCCGTAGTGCGACAAAGAGATGTCGAAATAGATAGATAAAGAGCCCGTTAACTGGGCCAGGCGTGGAAGGCGTGAAAAGCTATTTTTTATTTTCTTATGCTGTGTGACAACCCGATAATGACTTTTTAATTAAAAGCCATTTCTGCTAATCCACCAAGGAGAGACTGTAAACAGCATTTAAGGCCCCAGAACAAAAACCGCTTGGCTTGTTCCGTGGGGAGACGTGGAGACACACAAGTGTGGAAGACACACCGAGACTCACACTCTGCTAACAGCATTTAAAAGGGTTAGGGTACATCAGGAAAGGAAATCAAGGGGCAAAGGGGAAAACTAGACTCTCAGGCCTGTAGCTGGTTCCTTTTAGGATCTTTCCTCTATTCTATTCTATTCTATTCTATTCTATTTTCTTTTCTAATTAGTTTCGGTTTGTCCCACAACTTCTAAAAGCACCACAAAGGTATTTACCTCGCAATTGAATTCCATTTCAGCATCCATGGTGATAATTCGAACGGTGAAGGTTTTGGGCTGCTTCCTTTTGAGAGAGCTGAAACTCATGCGGGAGGCGATGGCCCCAGCCATGGTGAATCCCCCTAAGACTTCACCCTATGCCAAAGGGGGTATACCCTGACCCTTCTCGGAGGGGGGGGGAAGAAGGTCCAAAGCAGGGGGGAGGGGAGAAGTGGGGGAGAGGAACTGGGACCACACGACCCACACTTTAGATCAAATCCAAGGCACGGCAAAGATCCAGCCAGTTTGCCTGGAGTTTCTCTACGAGAAAAAGGTGAGGAGGGGTCCAACACGCTCCCTTTAACATGTTTCCAAGGTGTTAATTCGGTCCCCTCCGGTTCTCCTCGCCGATGGGAGTCGGAAGGTGGGGGGGAAAGGAGGAAGGGAAAAAAGGAAACATGCACCACCACCCCCGTTCAAAACGGGGCAGCACCCTAAATTGCAAAACCTTAGAAGGGGTCTTTTGGGGGGGGGGGGGTTCGATAAAGGAAAAAAATATATACCGGAAAGAAAATTGTTGGGATTAACTGGGGTGGAGGAGAGGGGTGTTACTGGACTGGCACGATTCAGATGCCAGCCGACGGGGGGAATTGGCACAGGAGGAAAAGTGGACAGTGCCCCTCCCCAATTTTATTCGGGAAAGAAAGCGTCTAAAAAGCTGAAATCGGTCCAATTTTGACCTGGGTAGGGAGGTGGGTTTCTTTGCAGATTTTCTATATTTGGGGGTGGGGGGAGAGAGAAGCTGCCCCTCTAAGGAAGATTCCTGGGAGTGGGGGGTTTCTTGGAGGGCGACGAAGAGGCGTCCTTGGAAAGGGGGAGAAATTGGCAACCCACTTCGGCCCTTCTCGTTTGGGGGGATGGAAGTCCAGAGCCAAAGGGAACCTGGTGAGAAAGAAAAGTGGGGTTAATAATAAATAATAACCTTTATTTATTTACAGGGCCTGCAAAGCCTTCGTCCCAGCTCCAGCAGAAACAAGCTTAGATCAATCAGCATCCATCCCAAGCCACCATTCCCTCACCCCTGTTCAGGAAACCCCCCCCCCCCCCCAGCCAGGAAACCAAGAAGGAGAACAAGATGGGGAAATTTTGCAATTTGGTTTTTTTTTCTAGATAAGGTGAGAGAAATAAGAAGATCGAAGGGGAGGGGGGGAGGACCCAAGCAAGAAAAGGGACCCTGTTTAAAGAGGAAGCGGGGGTTTATTGAATTCAATTCGGGGGGGGGAGGAAATAAAGAGTCGGGGGCTTCCAGAGACCACATATCCAGTCTTCCTAAGACTTATTGGGAGGGAACTCTCAATGCCAATATATAGATATATGGGGTGGGGGCTTCCAGGTAACAAGGGGGGAAGCTCTCAATGCCAATAGACACATATATGGGGTGGGGGCTTCAAAATAGCAAAGGGGGAGCACTCAATGCCAATATATAGATATATGGGGTGGGGGGTTTCCTGGTAACAAGGGGGGGAGCTCTCAATGCCAATAGACAAATATATGGGGTGGGGGCTTCCAGGTAACAAGGGGAGAAGCTCTCAATGCCAATAGACAAATATATGAGGTGGGGGCTTCCAAGTGGCATGGGGGGGGGAAAGCTCCCAATGCCAATAGACATCTATATATGGGGTGGGGGCTTCAAGATCGCAAGGGGGAAAGCTCCCAATGCCCAATAGACAGATATATGGGGTGGGGGCTTCCATGTGGCAAGGCTCCTTGTAATTAGGGGAGGGGGCTTCCTATTGTCAATGTAAGATTTATTTGTAAGGGGGAGGCACCCATAAAACATAGGGGGGGGGAGGATCTCCAAGGGACAAGGGCATAATCTGGAGCCTATTAGGGGAGGGGGCTTCTATAAGACTTATGGGGGGGTCTCGCCCAGGGGGGGTCCAGGAACCTTCCCGCGTGGAAAGAGGGGTGGGGAAGGCGGCCCCCCGCCCCAATAATGGGGAGGGGATCTTGGGGACGGAGGGGGGGGTCTCTCCTCGGGGTGCCTCGCCGCCGCCCCCCCCCGTACCCCCCCCGCCCTGAAACGCTCCCCTCACCTCGGCCACCACAGCCTAACCTGCCACTCCTGGCCCCTCGCTTCTCATTGGCGGGGAAAGGGGCACAGTCCCGCCTCCGGAGGCGGGGCGCCGCGGTTCCGACCGCCCACTCGTCCCTAGGGGCTTCGGTCCCCGGGCGGGGAAGGGCGATGCAGCACTTCCGGTTGCTGAGCGACGGCCGCCATTTGCGGGGCGGCAAGGCGACTCGCCGGACTCGCCAAAATCTTTGCCGCGCCCAATCTCGGCTTTTTAGGGGCACCGTTAGGCGGGGTCTCTTTACGCGGCGGCTTTGTGCGACGGGTCGCTCTCTCCCGCGAGCCAGTACCCTCAGCGCGTTCCTGAAAGAACCGGAAAGGTGGAGGCGAGAGGAAGGTTCACCGCATCCCTTCAGCGAAATGATGTAGGGAGTGACGGATTGGTGGGAATGCTTGTCTATCCGCACGAACGGCCCTCCCTCTGCAATGACGCAGGAGAGGAAGATCGATCCCTTGCTCTCTAAGGAAAGAAGCGAGGCTAGTGGTGGCGCAGCCTCGAGCGCCCTCTAGCGCAAGAAATGGAGAAGGGAAAAAAAGTACACGGGAAAGTTAGGAGAATGAACTTGTGTTGTGCATTCACACAACACACACCAAACCGTAAAATAAATGAATGAGCTCAGTTTGCCTGACCCCCCTGAATCAAATGAGTGCTGTGAAAATGCAATCAACCACTAGGGGGCAGCAGAGACCGTGTTTTCTTCATCTCTGGTAGTGATTGGGAAATCTTCAAGCCTCTAATCTTAGTTAAGCGAGTTGTGCAGAAGTTAACAACTGCAAGTTAAAAAAAAACCATGAAAATCAAACCGCAGATAGATAATCGGTTGGGGTAATAAATACACACTCCTTTAGCTTTAATCTGGATTCATAGGTTTAAACCATAGTTGAAGTGGAAGTCTTTAAGAAGATGTTGGATAGCCATCTGTCTGAAACGGTATAGGGTTTCCTGCCTAGGCAGCAGGTTGGACTAGAAGACCTCCAAGGTCCCTTCCAACTCTACCATTGTATTGTATTAAATGAACCGTGATTAGCTGGCTTCAAAACGTTGCATCCCTGGATGTCCAGACCTGGATTTGGCCTCGTTCACAAAGCCCAACTTAAAACTGCCCGTTCGATGGCTTAATTTCCTCTTTGAAGCCAGCACCATCTGGAAGGACCCTTGCCAGTTTGTGTTGGACTCTGGCAATGCAAAATTCTGGCTTTAAATAACACCTTAAACGATAAGCAAAAAAAGAAATCTCCCTGATGGCTTGAGGTATAAATCCGGTCAGTGGTCTTTAATGCATCGAAAAAGAACAGATGTTCCTAGCGAAAAGCACTTAATTTGCAGCGTTTTAAAGCCATCAAGTTTCTCTCCCTCATTAACTTGAAATGTCCAGAGGGGGGGGGGGAGAAAAAAATCTATCAAGTAGCCCTAAATAATATTGAGAAAAATGGACACTCTGCTTAGCCCAATCAATCCAAGGTTTGGCAACCACGGATCGCACAGCAAAGCTCCTTCTCCTCCTTCTCCCTGCAAACCTTCCTCCCTGCAAACCTTCCTCCCTCCTAGCCCTGATGCTGTTCCCTAGCTGGGCAACGAAACGTCTGCAAGAAGATTCCCTGCCAGCTGCAAACATCCGCCGCAAGGCCAGCCCTCCGCGATGGGGCGGGGAAGGGGAAGGGGTGGGTGGGCGGCGCAGAGCCCGTCCCTGCCTCCCTCGCCCGCCCGGGTTGGCTGCTGTCCGGCCGCCCCGCTTGGTCCGCCCCGGGCAGGTGGCGCAGGAAAGCGAAGATGGCGACGCGGGCGGGCGGCCTCCCTGCCCGGCACTGGCTGCGGGCGCTGCGCGGGGGAGACCCTCGGCCCGGAGCCCGGTGAGACCCCCGCACCTTCTTCCCTCCTCCTCCTCTTCCTCCTCTTTCTTTTCCTCCTTCTGTTCTTCCTTCCTTTCTTCCTTCCTCTTCCTCCTCTTTCTTTTCCTCCTTTTTTCTTCCTTCCTCCTCTTTCTTTTTCTCCTTCTGTTCTTCTTCCTCCTCCTCCTCTTTCTCTCCCACCTTCTCTTTCTCCTCTTTGATTTTCTCCTCTTCTTCCTTCCTTTCCTCCTCCTCTTTCTCTTTCTCCCCCTCCTCTTCCTTCCTTCCTTCCTCTTCCCCCGCCTCCCCTTTCTTTTTCTCCTTCTGTTCGTCTTCCTTCCTTTCTTCCTCCTCTTTCTCTCTCTCGTCTTCCCCCTCTTCCTTTCCCACGTGTTCTTCGTCTTCTTCTCCTCTTCCTCTCCTTCTCTTCTTCTTCCTGCTTTTGGTCTTTCTCCCCCCCTCCTCTCCCTCGTCTTCCTCCTCCTCTTTCTCCTCTTTCCTTTTCTCCTTCTCCCTCTCCTCCTCTTCCTCTCCCTCGTCTTCCTCTTCTTCTTCCTCCTCCTCTCTGGGCCCGATCCCTGCGCTGAGAGTCTCGGGGCTGCTGTGGGCGGGCCGGAGGAGGGGAGGGGGCGGGAGGGGGTTGACTCTCTCCAGCGGGGCTGGGGGCATGCAAGTGGGGCGACCCCAAGGGGGTCCCCTTGTCCCGCCCCATTGGGACCCCCCAGCTGCCTCTGGAGCGGGGCGGAGCCGGGCCAGGACAGAACCAACCCATCTCAGCCCCTTTGTGTCCAATCACACTTGCCCAATAAGGAATTCTATTCTATTCTATTCTATTCCTTTTTTATTCTATTCTATTCTTTATTCTATTCTATTATTCTATTCTATTCTCTATTCCATTCCATTCTGTTCTGTTCTGTTCTTTCCTATTCTATTTTAATTCCTATTCTATTTTAATTCCTATTCTATTCTATCCTATTCTATTATATCCTATTCCTTTTTTCATTATAAATTTAAAAGATGGGGTACCTAATGCTCCCTCCCTCCCTTCCTTCCTTCCTTCCTTCCTTCCTTCCTTCCTTCCTTCCTGTTAGAATGCAGTATTGCAGGCTAATTCTGCCTGCAATACTGACCGACTGGTTCAAGGTTGACTCAGCCTTTTATCCTTCCATAAAATGAGGACCCAGATTGTTGGGTGCAAGAGGCTGATTCTGTAAACCGCTTAGAGAGGGCTGTAAAAGCACTGTAAAGCGGTATATAAGTCTATGGGCTATTGCTATGGCTATGCTCTTCCTTTCTTTCTTTCTCTCTTTCTCTCCTATCTCACCCTTCCTTCTTTCCTTCTTTACTTCCTCTCTCTCTCTCTCTCTTTTTCCTTCGTTCATGGAGGAAAGGTTGATGAAAAACAACAGAATTCCCTGAGATGGCAGAATTGACTTGTTTGATTAGGGAAAAGGCAACAAACTGCATTTGTCAGCAACTAGAAAGCTGGCCTGGGCTTTTTGCTCAAAAAAGGAGGAAAGAAATTGAACGTGATTTATTTTGGTTTGGTGATTAGAAAGTGTAGACTATGAAAAAGAGCCACAATGCGTCTTCGGAGTGATATAAATGCATTTCTAATTGCTGTAAAAAGATTGAAAGCCCCTTTATAACTTTATTTTACTTACTAGGCGTTTGTCTTTCATTTGTGTGGTTTTTTTTTTAAATCTCCTGATCACTTTCTCTCTTTTTCTTTTCAGTTTCTTTGTTTTGCCTGTTTAAAAAACCCTTCAATAAATAAAAGTTAACTTTAAAAAATATGGAGGGGGGAATACACAACCGTGCTTGAACTACAGCTCCCATTACTCAGCCAGGCAGCTTGGTTGGGGATGATCTGGCTGTGGGTGATGGGTATTATTATTGAACCCAGTAAGGAAATACCATGGAAGGGGGGGGGGACTAAATCAGAAATGAACTCTTGAACGATAAGGAAAGGGTTGTCAACCAAGAATCTCAGATTAGCCCTGTTGAAAAGATTGTTTTCCAGGTATTTTCTGAAGTTAATGAGTGACCAGGATGGGAGCAAAGGTCTTGGTCAAATAAAACGGGGGGATATTATTAGTAATAGTTGATTGGTATACACTGGATCATCTCTCTGGAAGGATATCTTGGTTGAGGTTTTTTTTTTTTAGCCAGCGCGTTTTATCTAAGGAGAGCTAATAGGAATGGGTTTGATTGCATTTGGTTTTCAAGAAAGTTTATTTCTTATTACGGGAGGACTACAAAGAATAAGAGTAAGAGTAGAGTAGAGAAGAATAGAATAGAATAGAACAGAATAGAAGAGAGGAGAAGAGGAGAGGAGAGGAGAGGAGAAGAGGAATATAGAAAATGAATAGAATAGAATAATAGGATGGAATAGAATAAATTAGAATAGAATTAGGATAGGATAGAAGAGAAGAGGAATATAGAAAATGAATAAAATAGAATAGAATAATAGGATAGAATGGAATAGAATAAATTAGAATAGAATAAATTAGAATAAGAATTAGGATAGGATAGAATAGAATAAGTTAGAATAGAAGAATAGAATAAGAGTAAGAGTAAGAATATAGAAAAAGAATAGAACACAACAGAATAGAGCTGGAAGGGACCTTGGAGGTCTTCAAGTCCATCCACCTGTGCAAGCAGGAGACTCTTTATCATTTCAGACAATTGGTTGTCCAATCTCTTCTTAAACACTTCCAATGTTGGAGCATTCACAACTCCTGGAGGCAAGTTGTTCCACTGATTAATTGTTCTAACTATCAGGAAATTTCTCCTTAGTTCTAAGTTGCTTCTCTCCTTGATTAATTTCCATCCGTTGGGGAGGAACCTGGGCCAGTCCTGGAGTCTGAGGAAGGCTCGGATGAGGGCTCTGTGTCGGAGGCAGAGAGGAGGCCAGGGCCACATGTCAGTTATCAGCTGCCTTCAGACATCAGTGAGGCAGAAGAACAGCTGGAGCCTGTTCCCAGTGTGCGCATGGGCAGAGCTGCCAGACGAAGGGAACAGCTAAAGAACAGGGGTCGTCTTGGGAGTAAGGCCACAGGGGGACGATGAATGTCCCCTCCCAGAGAAAATAAAAGAGGAGCGACAGGGGAGTGGAGTTTGCAGGAGACAATTAGTTCGCTTCATTGGTTCGTGACTCTCTGAGACTCCTGGCCAAGTTTTGCAGAGATCAGCCTGGCAGTTCTCCAAGCCAGAGAAGGTCTGTGACCGTAAATCCTCCCTTGAAAGACTTTGCTGGAGGTGAATGAGCAGAATTCACGGCAAATTAATAAAAGGGTTTTTTGTTGGGACAAGGAGTTTGCTTCAGGCTCTCTGGAACACCTTGAATTTAGAATCCCCCCATCAAAATAAAACGTCTCGACTTTTTTTCCCCCCAGGGGTTATTCCAAAGACAGCGAAAGCAGCTGGTTCCGCTCGCTCTTCGTCCACAAGGTGGATCCCCGAAAAGACGCTCATTCCAACCTGCTGTCCAAGAAAGAGACCAACCACCTCTACAAGATCCAATGTGAGTCCCTCCTGCCCGATTACTAGATTTTCCTTTTCTTTTCTTTCCTGGAGCAGTTTCAACTCCGAATTTCATGGATTTTTCTCCACTGGGACCATTTCAAGTTCTTTGGACTTCAACTCCCAGAATTCAATGCTGTCCAGGGAATCCTGGGAATTGAAGTCCACATAATCAGCTGTAATGTTGATGGTCTCACTCATTGTGTAATTATTTATTAGGTGTATTATCTGCCTCGCCAATTTATTGTGCCGGTTAATTTGCTGTGATTCACTTCCAGTCCGTTTCTTTTGGCCTTTCCCTTCAACCGCTTTTTCTTTCTCTCGTTTCCAGTCCACAACGTGAAGCCCGAATGCTTGGATGCCTACAACCGACTTGCGTAAGGATCGACATTTCTTGTTTTTTTCCTGGTTTAGTAACCAAAATGTATTTTGTTTTAATGGGCCCACAATATTGAGCTATAAGGTAATGGTAAAGTTCCACTCGGACCT
The DNA here is from genome assembly GCF_964273705.1 of Natrix helvetica. Lineage (NCBI taxonomy): Eukaryota > Metazoa > Chordata > Lepidosauria > Squamata > Natricidae > Natrix > Natrix helvetica. The sequence continues at coordinate 11,662,758 of NC_138564.1, forward strand.
ATGTCCTAGTCGTTCCCGACTCTAGGGGGCGCTGCTCATCTCCCTTTCAAAGCCGAAGAGCCAGCGGTGTCCGATGACGTCTCCGTGGTCATGTGGCCGGCAGGACTCAATGCCGAAGGCGCACGGAACGCTGTTCCCTTCCCACCAAAGGGGGTTCCTATTTTTCTACTTGCATTTTTTTACGTGCTTTCGAACTGCTAGGTTGGCAGAAGCCGGGACAAGTAAAGGGAGCTCACTCCATTAGGCGGCGCTAGGGATTCGAACCGCCGAACTGCCAACCTTTCTGATTGACAAGCTCAGAGTCTTTAGCCACTGAGCCACCGCGTCCCCTGTGAGCTTTTTGTTTGATAAATGAAGACGCAGTGCTTAGGATGCAGAATTGCAGGCTGACTCTGCCCACTGCCAGCAGTTCGATCCTACCGGCTCTAGGTTGACTCAGCCTTCCGTCCTTCCAAGGTTGGTAAAACGAGGAGGCTCAAATTGCCCGGGGCAAGAGGCCAACTCTGTAAACCTCTTAGAGAGGGATGCAAAAGCACCGTGAAGCAGTATATAAGTCTAAAGTGCTTTTGCTATTGTATTTATTTCCGAGCAGCGAAGGGTGTGTTTGTTGGCCCAAGGGAAATATTTGGGATTGAAATAATTGCATTCGAATGATGCAACTGCCCTCGGACCAACAAATGCATCCTTCGCTGTTTGTGAGCCTCCAGCAAGGGGCAAAAGCGAGGAGAGGAAAGACGCGGCTTTTAGCAGCATCACAATCCCGAAATTCACCATTATTTGAGAAACGGATTTGCTTTCTGCCCTTCTGTTAATTTGGGGCCTTGCTTTGCAGGGAAGAAGTCCTTCCCAAGCTGCATTCAGACACCGGGTACCCGTGTGAACTGGTTGGCAACTGGAACACTTGGTACGGCGAGCAGGACCAGGCAGGTGAGAAGGTGGGGCAGGCAGGTGACTTGAGCTGCGTGAAGGCCACTGTACGGGACGCAGTCCTCACACAACGGCCATGCGTTTCGTGGGCGTTCAGGGTTACGAACGGTGCTGCAAACGGTGATTTAGGGCCGATCCTCAGACTTAAAACTGCGTCAAGCAGCCTCATGGGCACCAAGCACACAGCCACCGCCCCGTGGTTACGACAGTGGCATTGTGTGTGTGTGTGTGTGTGTGTGTGTGTGTGTGTCCCCGGTCGCCATTTGTGGCTTCCCCACCCAGGTTCCCACGAACAAACTCGGCCAATAGAAAAGATGGCCAGTCCCAGTGATGTGATGATGGGTTGTTTAATGACTGGGGTGGTTGGCTTAACGACCACAGCAGAAGCAAAGGTTGTAACATGGGGTGCCTGACGAAATCACCATGTCACTTAACAACAGGATTTCCAATCCCTCTTATGGTCATAAGTCAAGGACTGTAGTGTTTTCTACTGATTTTCCATTGATTTTCCTACTGACTTTTTCTATTGATTTTTTTCTACTGATTTTCTATTGATTTTTCTACTGATTTTCCTACTGTTTTTTTCTATTGATTTTTCTACTGGTTTTTCTAGATTTTTCTATTAATATTTCTATTGATTTTCCTACTGATTTTCTATTGATTTTTCAATGGTTTTTCTACTGGTTTTTCTATTGATATTTCTACTGGTTTTTCTACTGATTTTCTATTGATATTTCTATTGATTTTTCAATGATTTTTCTATTGGTTTTTCTATGGTTTTTCTATTGATTTTTCCACTGATTTTTCTATTGATATTTCTATTGAGTTTCCTACTGATTTTCTATTGATTTTTCTACTGATTTTTCTATTGATTTTCTATTGATTTTTCTATTGATTTTTCAATGATTTTTCTACTGATTTTTCTATTGATATTTCTATTGATTTTTCTATTGATATTTCTATTGATTTTTCAGTGATTTTTCTACTGGTTTTTCTACGGATTTTCCTACTGATTTTCTATTGATTTTTCAGTGATTTTTCTACTGGTTATTCTGATTTTTCAGTGATTTTCTACTGGTTTTTCTATTATTTTTCTATGATTTCTCTATTGATTTTCCTACTGATTTTCTACTGATTTTTCTACTGATTATCTATTGACCTTCACCGAGTTTTCACCATGACCAACGATCATAAAGTCACTCTTTTCAGCGCCGTTGTAACTTCAAATGGTCACTAAGCGAACCGTTGTAAGCCGAGGAACACCCCTCCAGGGGGACGGCCTAGCCCAAGGCTCGTTTACATTTTATATCGCCTCCTTCTCTTTGGGGCTCTACACAACTCAGAATCTTTTGTCTCCTTGCAGTTCACATCTGGAGATTCATCGGCGGCTACTCTGCCCTCATGGAGTCCATGAACAAGCTGAGGGAGAATCAGGTATTTGGGGTGACACCCCATCACCCACCTGGTCTTGGCTGCTGCAGCAGGTTGCCTTGCTGTTCGAGCACCTGTTATTTGCTAAAATTATATGTATCAAATCCTGGGGGGGAATCAGGAGATTCCAGCAGTTCAAATAAGTAGAAAGGTTTATAGCAAGCTTAAGCTCGCTACAAGAATCTGAACTACTAACAGAGTAGGGGAAATGAGCGGGAGATAAGACTGGAAAGGAATTCAAGATCTCTGGTGAGCACGCAGGGATTCATGGCTTATGATGCGTTTGACCCTCCCTCTGTCCCTCGGCATCAGCCTGCTCCTCTCCTACAACATGCCTGTCTCAGTGGGGTTGGGGGGGGGGGCTACACGAGGCTGTTTATCATTGGCCAGTTCATGCCACGCAACCCAGCGTTCGCTTCAAGAAGAGGCCGCAGAGCTGAGTGGCCAGAGCAGCGGTCCCCAATTTCTCCGCCAGCCAACTATCCCCGTCTCCTAGCCGAGTTCCGGGAAAACATTTTTGACCTCGAGGAAAAAAAAAAAACAAGAGCCATCCGGCTGTCTCTTTTCTGCCCTCTGACTCTTCGCTCCTTCTGTTCCGGCAGGAATATTTACGATTCCGCAAAGAGAGGAGCCAAATGCTCCATTCCCGAAGGAATCAGCTGCTCCTGGAATTCAGTTTTTGGAATGAGCCCCTGCCCCGCGCCGGGCCCAACATCTACGAGCTGCGAACGTACAAGTTGAAGGTGAGACAGTGAATTCTAGTCCTGCCTTAGCCGTGGAAAGCCAGCTGGGAGACCTTGGGCCAATCACCAGGAGGCAGTGAGTTCGAATCCTGCCTTAGCCATGGAAAGCCAGCTGGGTGACTTTGGGCTAATCACCAGGCGACAGTGAGTTCTAGTCCCGCCTTAGCCGTGAAAGCCAGCTTGGGCCAATCACCAGGCGGCAGTGAGTTCTAGTCCCGCCTTAGCCGTGAAAGCCAGCTTGGGCCAATCACCAGGAGGCAGTGAGTTCTAGTCCCGCCTTAGCCGTGAAAGCCAGCTTGGGCCAATCACCAGGCGGCAGTGAGTTCTAGTCCCGCCTTAGCCGTGGAAAGCCAGCTGGGTGACTTTGGGCCAATCACCCAGAGGTCTAGTCCTGCCTTATGCACCAAAGCCAGCTGGGTGTCCTTGGACCAATAGCGGCAAGCTGTGAGTTCTAATCTTGCCTTAGGCATAAAAACAGACTGGGTGACTTAGGGCCAGTCCCTTCTCTTTTTAGCTCCACCCACCTCACAGGGTTGTCGTGGTGGGCCAAATGGAAAGAGGAAGGCATATTCCGCATGTCCCCTGCCTTGAGTTATTTATAAAGTAGTGAAGGAGGGATAGCAATATCATTCATTTAATGTCCAGCTCCACCTGTTAGAGGCTTAGATTTGCCAATTTGGTGCCATCCCTCTTCGAAGCCATTTCTACCATTTTGTTTTATCTCTTTTTGACTTTCAGCCCGGGACCATGATTGAGTGGGGAAACAACTGGTAAGCGGAAAGCAGTTGCAGACATTTGTCAAGTCCAATTTCCCCAAAAAGTCAGCGCGAAAGAGAAACGAATGAATGAATTCCCCGAGAGAGAGAAAGAGAGAGGGGAAAAAGTAAAAATGTGCAATTCGCACAGAGCAAAACATAACAAATAGCTTATTAAGTTCATGCAATAAGGAAGTCCATTTTTGATGGTTGCAGGGCTCGGGCAATTAAACATCGTCAAGATAACCAGGAAGCTGTGGGCGGCTTTTTCTCCCAAATCGGAGAGTTGTACATCGTACATCATTTGTGGGGTAGGTAATCTTGAAACCCATTGTTCTTTAGAGCAGCAGGGGTCCCCATCAACCTTGGCACCTTTAAGCCTGTCGGACTTCAACTCCCAGAATTCCCCAGCCAGCAATGCTGTCATAAGAAGATGTTTGAGTCATACTGTCACATAAGGCAACGTTTTATTTTATTTTATTGTTTTATTTTATTATTTTTTGTTTTATTTTATTTTATTATTGTTTTGTTTTATATTATATTATTTTTATTTATTTTTATTTATTTTTATTAATTTATTTTATTATTTTATTTTATTAATTATTTTTATTTTATTAGTATTTTATTTTATTTTTATTTTATTTTATTATTTTATTTTATTGTTTTGTTTTTTATTTTATTTTTTATTTTGTTTTATATTATTTTATTTTTATTTGTATTTTATTATTTTTTATTTTATTTATTTTATTAATTATTTTGTTTTATTTTGTTATTTTATTTATTATTTATTATTTATTCTATTTTTATTTTATTTATTTTATTTTATTAATTATTTTTATTTTATTCTGCTTTTATTTGGGGGAGGTTCCATGTTTTATTTATCTAGGTTTAGGATTTGACTGAGACTTCCTTCCTCCACTTGGATTCCCCGGGAGGTTTGGGGGGTTTTTGGGGGGGCTTTGATGATGTTTTTTGGGTTGCTTTGCAGCCTACAGGGACCTGCAATCTCGAGAGGAGACACGGAACGCTGCCTGGAGGAAGCGAGGATGGGATGAAAACGTTTACTACACAGGTCAGGACATTTTGAGGAGGGTCTGCTAGACATCCTATACAATGTTGTGGCTGCTTCGGTGCTCTTGACCACTGCTGGGCTGATGCTGCAATCACGTGGCCTTCATTTTCTGTGTTCTGTGACAGTTTCCGAGCCAATCTTGCAATCCCTTGCTGCCTTCCCCACTCAGCTGCAGCCACTTAACCTGCCTGCTGAAGAGGGGAGGGAGGGAGGGAGGAAGGAGAGAAGAAGATGACAAGAGGGAGGGAAGAAGGAGAGAAGGGAAAAAGATGAGAAGGAAGAGAGGGAGGGAAGAAGAAAAGAAAAAAGGTGAGGAAGGAGGGAAGGAAGGAAGGAAGGAAAAAAGATGAGATGGGAGGGAGGAAGGAGAGAAGAAAAAATGAGGGAAGGAGGGAGGAAGGAAAGAGGGATAGGCTGGAGAAAAGGAAGAGAAGAGAGAATGAAGGGAGGGGGGAGGATGGAGAGAAGAAGATGACAAGGAAGGAAGGAGAGAAGAAAAAAGATGAGGGAGGGAGGAAAGAGGAATAGGTTGGAGAAAAGGAAGGGAAGAGGGAGGGAGGAAGGAGAGAAGAAAAAAATGAAAGAAAGGAAGGAAGATTTCCAGTGCTCCCTGCCAGGGCATTTCCCGTTGGCCAAGAGTATCTCACGTTGGGTGCGGAGGGGGACAACGAGTCATAACATCCCAAGAGACTGTCTCACTCTGTGACGCTTTGAACGTCCTTCTGTGTTTGCAGTTCCTCTCGTGCGGAGCATGGAGTCCAGAATCATGATCCCCTTGAAGATTTCCCCGTTGCAGTGACCCGCCTTCCCAGGGCAGCGCGGGGCTCAACCGTCACCCAGGAAAAGAAGGAGGAGAAGAAAGAGAGAAAAAACTATGTTACATTTCCTCCCCGGTCCTTTTCCCCTCTAATAATCTTCGTTACATCCCGATTTTCTAACTTTTTTCGGCTTTGCTTGTGTTTGCTCCACCTGGGGTGCTTATGCGGACTTCGTCTCCCAGAATTCCCCAGCCAGAACGCTCATAAGAATGCTGGGACTGCAACTCCCACAATTCCTGGAGCCGGTGTGGCCTGCTGGAGAATTCTGGGAATCGAAGTCCGCACATCTTAAAAGCGTCAGGGATCTCCGCGGCCGATTTGCAACTGGGCCATGAGCCGGCGCGCGCACAGTTTAATTCCTGTGCCCGGTGCGCCGGTGTGCATGCATACACAGCTGAGCTGCCTGTGTATGCGCTTGCATGCCAGCCCAATTCCCCTCTCGCTCCCCAGCTGGGCCACAGAGTCACAAAAACCGGGGACCACTGTCCTAAGTTGAGGGAAAAAATGTATCTAGAGAGATTCTGGAATCATTCCATTCTATTTTTCCTTCCTCCCAACCTGTTAATTCCCAGGGAGATGGGGGAATGCTTAAGCTTGTTCTTCAGAGGAAGAGGAGAATCCCAATATTTGATCAATGGCTATTGACAGCTTAGCAGCTTGGTGTCCGCGGTGACGGGCGGACACTTTTTAAAAAGAATTGGGCAATGGATTCTCTTGGCTAGCGTCCGGCCTCTTTCCTGGAGGGGGAAGGTGAGCCTTTCCCCACCCAGCCAGCCTCTTTTAAGAAGGACGCGCATTTTGACATCTGGGAGCATGGATGTGAGCCTGCCGTGGCTGCAGATGGAGCCACGTAATGAAGAGAATGGAGGACAGTAGCAATAATAATAATAATAATAAAAATGTCTGCTTTTCAAGGGCCGTGTGACCTGTCTTATTGCACACGTAAATTAAATATTTGACCTACTGATCTGGGGGCACTGTAAGCAATAGCAATAGCACTTGAGACTTGTATACCGCTTCATAGTGCTTTGACAGCCCTCTCTAAGTGGTTTACGGAGTCAGCATATTTGCCCCCAACAGTCTGGGTCCTCATTTGACCCACCTCAGAAGGACGGAAGGCTGAGTCAACCTTGAGCTGGTCAGGATCGAACACCTGGCTATAGGGCAGAGTCGGCCTACAATAGCAATAGCACTTAGCATTATACACCACTTCACAGTGCTTTCCAGCCCTCTCTAAGCGGTTTACAGAGTCAGCCTCTTGCCCCCCAACAATCCAGGTCCTCATTTTACCCACCTCGGAAGGACGGAAGGCTGAGTCAACCTTGAGACGGTGATAATCGAACTGCTGACATTCGGCAGAATTAGCCTGCAATACTATATTGTAACCACTGAGCCACCGTGGACCCTCCTTCCTTCCTTTCTTCCCCTTCCTCCCTCCCTCCACACTTAGTATTAGCCTTAGACTTATATACCGCTTTACAGTGTTTTCCAGCCCTCTCTAAGCGGTTTACAGAGTCAGCCTCTTTCCCCCAACAATCTGGGTCCTCATTTGACCCACCTCGGAAAAAGGGAAGGCTGAATTAACCTGGAGTTGGTCAGGATCGAACTCCTGACAATTGGTAGAATTAGCCTGCAACACTCTATTCTAACCACTGGGAAGGAAGGAAGGAAGGAAGGAAGATAGCAACAGCACTTACATTTATATACCGCTTCACAGTGCTTTCCAGCCCTCTCTAAGCGGTTTACAGAGTCAGCCTCTTTCCCCCAACAGTCTGGGTCCTCATTTGACCCATCTCGGAAGGACGGAAGGCTGAGTCAACCATGAGCCTGGTGAGATTCGAACTGCCCAAATTGCAGGCAGCTGGCAGAAGTAACCTGCAGTACCGCACTCAAACCACTGCGCCACTGGACTTATGCTTGAGAGGTTGGGGCAGAAGCTGTGTCCATAGAGATAGAGCATCAAGATCACATGAAGCGTTGCCACTGATGAGACCACACTTAGAATGCTGCATCTAGTTTTGGTCCCCACAATAGAAAAATGGTATTGAGACTCTAGAAAGAGTGCAGAGAAGAACAACCAAGATGATGAGAGGACGGGGGGCTAAAACATACGAGGAACGGTTGCAGGAACTGGGCCTGGCTAGTCTAGTGAAGAGAAGGACCAGGGGAGATATGAGAGCATCTTCCAATATTTGAGGGGCTGCCCCAGAGAGGAGGGGGTTAAGCTGTTTTCCAAAGCACCCAAAGGCCAGACAAGGAATAATGGATGGAAACTGAACAAGGAAAGAATCAACCTGGAAATAAGGAGGAATTTTCTGACAGTGAGAGCCATCAACCCACAGAACAGAAGTTGCCTTCAGAAGTTGTGGGAGCTTCATCCCTGGAGGCTTCCAAGAAGAGACTGGAGTGCCATTTGTGAGGGTTGGATTAAAAAAAAAAAACCCACCAAGATCCAGAAATTGTGGTCGCTCCGTCACTGAAGGTTTTCAAGAAAAGTTTGACCAGAATGTTATAATAAGGACTTCTGCCTAGGACAAGGCGGTTGGACTAGAAGACCTCTAAAGTCCCTCCTGGCCTTACAATAATATGTCTCTACTTGGCCCCGTTATTTTGTGATTCTCGGGATGGTAATCCTCTGATAGGGAAGCTGCTGCCATGCGTAAGAGATTAACAAATGTCAAGAACATGAGACTCATCTGTGGGGCGCATGCTGACCTATGACAATGATCCTTGATTATGGTTGTGTCAAAGTGCTTGGCCAGCAGACGAGCCAAAGTCTCAAGAACAAGGATTTGCATGCTGCACTTTGGCCGACCTCGTCCGGTTTCCTTTGGATATCCAAATAAATAACTTCGTTAAGTGTATCCTCCTCTTGGAACGAAACAATCAATTCCACCATCTCTGCTTTATCTTCCTTGCTGTGGGAATAATCTGTATTTTTATTTCTAAATGGTCTTCATAAACCTCCACTATTTATATTAACAAAATTCCCGGTACCCTTTCTTTCACCTCAGAGGGGAAAATAATGTTCATCCGTTTTAAAGCACGAAGCTTTTCTTTAAAAACTTTTCTAAAATCAAAACTTTCCAATACATCTTTTAAAAAAAGAAAAAACTTCCTCTTAAGGTGTATATAGGGAATCCTCTACGTACAGCCGCAATGGAGCACAAAATTTAATAGAATAGAATAATTCTTTATTGGCCAAGTGGAATTGGACACACAAGGAATTTGTCTTCGTTGCAGATGCTCTCGCTGTACATAAAAGACAAGATACATTCGTCAAGAATCATAAGGTACAACACTTAATGATAGTCCTAGGGTGCAAATAAGCAATCAGGAAACAATATCAACATAAATAGAATAGAATAGAATATGCAAAATGAATAGAATAGAATATAGAAAATGAATAGAATAGAATAAGGAATTAAAGGAATGGAATAGAATATAGAAAATGAATAGAATAGAATAGAATAAGGAATTAAACGAATAGAATAGAATAAGGAATTAAATGAATAGAATAGAATATAGAAAATGAATAGAATAGAATAAGGAATTAAATGAATGGAATAGAATATAGAAAATGAATAGAATAGAATAAAGAATTAAATGAATAGAATAAGGGATTAAATGAATAGAATAGAATATAGAAAATGAATAGAGTAGAATAAGGAATTAAATGAATGGAATAGAATAAGGGATTAAATGAATAGAATAGAATAGAATAAGGAATCTTGATTCTAAATGTGGCAACAGGTGGAAATACGAATAGGGGCCATTTCTGGACTCTTATTTATCTCTAGACCTTAAGCAAGGAGAGGTGCTCTCTTCTGTGTAAGAAATGGAGAAAGGGTTTATCAGCTGCTGACTTTTGACTTCTGGATCCTGGCCAGATTGGAGAAAGCAAGAAAGAAAGAAAAAAAAAGAAGAACTTTGAAATCTTTCCTGCTATCTAATCCAGAAATCACGCGATAGAACAAAGATGGCAAGGAGTTTTATGGCCACCCGTCAATCTGCAACCTTTCAAGCTTGATTGCATCGCAGACCTCGGCAGTTCGATCACCCCATTTTTCCTAGAAGTAAAAAAAAAATGTTTTCACTTCCCTTCCTGCACCCTCCACATGGATTTCCTTCTTGGTTTATTTCAGCTAGCAAATTCCTCCAAGTGCAAACATTTCCAAACCGTAAAGCCTACAAACTTGAAATTTGGCACATCTGTTTCATTTGGCTTTTAGGTGCTCGCTAAGAAAGGATTTGTCGAAATGACCATCAGATCATTAGTATTTCTTATACAGTAATTAACACACTCTGATGCTAAGGAGTTCTACTCCCCCTCCCCACCTGAAAAGAACTCTGTTCCAACTGCCAGTTGCCTCACAGAAAATACGACTTCAGCAACAGAGTGGTCAACGCCTGGAATACTCTATCTGACTCCACTGTTACATACTCAAACCCTCACAGCTTCAACCTTAATGTCTACCATGGACCTCACCCCATTCCTAAGAGGTCCGTAACGGGGGCATGCATAAGCACACCAGCGTGCCTACCACCCCTGTCCTACTGTCTCCATTTATTTGTACTCATTTCCTTCATTCATGTCCATGTTTATATTTGTATTGGCTATCTTATACACGTTTGACAAACTAATAAATACAAATACAAAGGCGGATGTAAGGGTATGTGCGAAAGACCTTGGAGAGGGAGAAGGGATGCTGCCTAGAGAACAGGCAGATAAGAGAGAGCAGAGCCCATAGCTTCATTAGGGGAGGGGAAAAGAGGCCCAGAAGGTTTACATTTTCAGACTTGCAAGATTCTCTTAAGATAGTCTTGCAATACAATTGGTCCTGGACTTGCAAACTGCAAATAAGGCCAAACTTTCTGTCGCTAAGACCTTTGTTAAGTGAGTTTTTGTCCCATCTTTATGTCCCAAAAGTGCTGTTTGCAAGGGGCACCTGGGCCTTCTGCTCTGTTTTGAAGACATTTCGCTTCTCACCCAAGAAGCTCCTTCCGAGTTGAGGAAACATCGTAGACCAGACTAGGAAGAATAGGGGAGACATGATAGCAGTGTTCCAATATCTCAGGGGTTGCCACAAAGAAGAGGGAGTCAAGCTATTCTCCAAGGCACCTGAGGGTAGAATAAGAAGCAATGGGTGGAAACTAATCAAGGAGAGAAGCAACTTAGGGGGAGAAATTTCCTGACAGTGAGAACAATTAATCAGTGGAACAACTTTCCTCCAGAAGTTGTGAATGCTCCAACACTGGAAGTCTTTAAGAAGATGTTGGATAGCCATTTGTCTGAAACGGTCTAGGGTTTCCTGCCTAGGCAGGGGGTTGGACTAGAAGACCTCAAAGGTCCCTTCCAACTCTGCTATTGTATTGTAAAGTCTTATCTGCTGGTTTCCCCAGTTTGGTATGATTCTTGTAATGTAGGCGAGCGACAATAAAGTAGCCTCTTTTTGGCCTATTCAGGGAAATTGTTCTAGCTCTGTTCTAGCTCACACCAAATTGAGCTAAAACCAGAATTGTTTCTGTTAGGAATTATAAAAGGAAATTATGAAAAAAAATTATTAGATACTTAATTCTACACATAATCACAGCAGCGAGAATTACATTCGCACAAAACTGGAAAAATAATTACACACCAACAGAAGAAAACGTAATTAAAAAAAAACATGTTGGAATGTGCAGAGATGGATAGGCTCACGAAAGAATTAAAAGAGGAAGAAGAATCTAAATATCACTCCGTATGGGATTTATGGTGTCATTGGCTAGAGGAAAGGGGGGGGGGGAAGCAGGAAAGAAAGGAAGAAAGATCGACAAATTAAAAAAAAAACTACAAAACCGGAAAATGATTAAAAGATAGAAATACAGAACAGACTGTAGCAAATAAATAATAGGAAAGGGATGCAAAACGGTTCAATAAAGCAAACCAATAAAGTCAACTAAATTAAGTTCTGTCCCTGCAAAAAAACAGAATATCTGATCCAATTCTTGGGAGTTAAACTGGCACATTTGCAAGCAAAGGTTGTTATACATAGAATACATAGAATGTTATATATAGAATGAAGGAGGAGGATGTATGAAATAATATAAATGCAAATGTATAGAAAGTTATAGCTATACAAGACGTATGTGCAGATAAAAGAATCACAACAGATATGTAAAAGAAGTGTCATGTGTTGCAAAAGATGTGATGTTTGCATAAACAAAATAAAAAGTTTTTTTTTTTTTAAAGAAAAGACAAATCAAGCCATCCCTGCTCTTATCTCCCATCGCCGCTGGGGCCAAGGTTACAATCAGGCTATAAAAGGTTGAACTCACTGGGTATCGAGATTCATTCTTACTGCAGCTTGACAATCGACAAAATGAATCTTGCTCATCTTTTGGTCCCGGCAGCACGTAAGTAGAGATTCTTCCAGAGCCAGTAGATCCAAAGAATCCACTCAGGGATAAGGCAGGCTACCCTTCACTGAGTGGCTTCCAGAGTTTTGAATTGCGTGAAACACCTGCGTGAATTTTTTTTGCCTGTTGGAAGGACAGGGGAGTTCGTAGGATGGGGTGAACAGGAGGGCTAAAGAGCAAGCTGGTTTAACTTAGATCTCTGTGTGTGTGAGAGAGAGAGAGACAGAGAGAGAGAGAGAGAGAGAGAGAGAGAGAGAGAGAGAGAGAGAGAGAGAGAGAGAAATAGAGAGAGAGAGAGAGTCAGAGAGAGAGAGAGAGAGAGAGAGAGTCAGAGAGGAGAGAAAGAGTGATGAGAGAAAGAGGGGGAGGGAAGAGAAGCAGAGACAGAGAGGAGAGAAAGAGTGATGAGAGAAAGGGAGGGAGAGGGAGAGAAAGAGAGACAGAGCTAGAGACAGAGAGGAGAGAAAGAGTGATGAGAGAAAGCGAGGGAGAGACAGAGAGAGAGAGAGAGACAGAGAGGAGAGAAAGAGTGATGAGAGAGAGACAGAGAGAGAGAGAGAGGAGAGAGAAAGAAAAAGAGAGAAAGAGAGAGATGAGAGAAAGAGTGATGAGAGAAAGAGAGAGAGAGAGAGAGAGGAAGAGGAAGGGAGAGAGAGAGAGACAGAGGAGAGAAAGAGTGATGAGAAAGAGAGACAGAGAGAGAGAGAGAGATGAGAGAAAGAGAGAGGAGAGAAAGAGTGATTAGATAAGGTGAGGAAGAGAAAGCAAGAGAGAGTCAGAGAGGAGAAAAAGTGATGAGAGAAAGAGAAGGAGAGAGAAAGAGAGGAAGAGGGGGAGAGAGAGAGAGAGAGAGGAGATAAAGAAGTGCCTAGAAGTGGAGCTCTCGCCTCACAATCAGGAGGTAGATCACAATCACAATCCTAGGCAGAGGCAGCTATTTCTCACAATGAGAATATATCTGCTGAACAAAACTCCACACTGGCAACAGGAAAGGAATACGGCCAGTAAAACTCTCAGCTCTATTCAGTTGCCCAGACTGTACCCTGCAAGGGATTACGGGGTCATTAAAGGAAGATGACGATTCACTTAGCAGGGAACTGGATTTGTTCTGCTGGATATTTGGGAGATACTAACGCTGGACCTTCTTGGGGCGCAGTTTGTGTCTCCCTCGTAGCGGCTTCTGCTCTTCCTTCCCTGCCTCGCAACCTCTTACAATTCAGCAACATGATCAAATGCGCCATCCCCGGCAGCAGACCAGTGTTGGATTACGCGGACTACGGTTGCTACTGTGGCTTCGGAGGCAGTGGGACACCGGTAGACCAGCTGGACAGGTAAGGCCTCACCTGGGGATCTTCAGATCAGGTTTAGAACTCAGAACCTGGAATCCTAGGGCCGGAAGGAACCTTGGAGGTCTTCTAGTCCAGGGCTCTCCAACCTTGGCCACTTTAAGACTAGGGGACTTCAACTCCCAGAATTCCTCAGCCAGCTGGGATTCTGGGAGTTGAAGTCCCCAAGTCTTTTAACGTTGCCAAGGATTGGGGACCCCTGTTCTAGTCCAACCCCCTGCGCACAGCAGGAGAGCCTATGCCATTCCAGACTTCCTTTGGGCTTGGAAGAATAACAGAGTAACGAAACAGAATAAGAGCTGGAAGGCACCTTGGAGGTCTTCTAGTCCAACCCCCTAAATCTAAAGGTAGATTTACAACGAAGCTCAGAGAGCTTCCCCACACACCCTCCCTCCTAGCACTGGTGATGTTGCCTAGTTGGGTCATGAAACATCTGCAAAAAATCAGCCAAGATCCCAGAGCCCTCCTCTTCCTCCTCCTCTCTGCAAACCCCATTCCCTTACTAGCACTGATGATGGTGCCTAGTTGGGTCATGAAATGTCTGCAAGAAAACGATCAAGCTCAGACAGCACCAAGGACCCCACAGTCATTTTCCTCCACCTCCTCCTCCTCCTCCTCCTCCTCCTCCTCCTCCTCCTCCTCCTCCTCTCTTTCCTCTCCTTTCTTTCCTCCTTCTCTTTCTCCTCTTTATCTCCTTCTTCTTCTCCTCCTCTCTTCCCCTCCTCCTCCTCCTCCTCCTCCTCCTCCTCCTCCTCCTCCTCCTCCTCCTCCTCCCTCTCTTCTAGTATAGTCCTGATAATGTTACCTAGTTGGGTCATGAAATGTCTGCAAGAAAACAGCCAAGCTTAGAAAGTACTAAGGATTTTACAACTCCTCTTCCTCCTCCTCCTCTCTGCAAAACCCCCTCTCTTCTAGTACTGTTGATGTTACCTAGTTGGGTAATGAAATGAACACTATCAAGCTCTCAGAGCACCGAGGATTCCGCAGTCCTCCTCCTCTTCTTCCTCCTCTTCCTCCTCCTTCACCAATACCCCTCAAACCTCACCCCCCCTTCAGCACCGATGGCGTTACCTGGTTGGGTGATGAAACATCTGCAAGAAAACAAGCAAGCTCCAAAACCACCAAGGACCTCCCCCCACCCCAAAAGAGAGGAGTTCTCCCCCACCTGGAGACCCAGCTCTAACTCTTCCTACTTTTGCCCAGGTGCTGCCAGACGCACGACAACTGCTATTCCCAAGCCAAGAAACACCCTGCGTGTAAGTCCCTCCTGGACAGCCCCTACACCAAGACGTATTCATACACCTGTTCTGGAGGCAACATCACCTGCCAAGGTAAATATCACACAACCCCCCCAGCCTGGCTTTCCAAGACAGGTAGCCCTCAACTTTCAATTCTTCATTGAGCGACTGCCTTTCGCAACAGTGCCGGTGTTTCTTTTGGTGACGCGTCCCCATCCCTCCCCGAGGTTCATAATTTCCTTCTTCTCCCCTCCAGACAACAACGACGAGTGTGAGGCTTTTGTTTGTAACTGCGACCGTTCGGCAGCCATCTGCTTCGCCGGAGCCCCTTACAACGAGGAGTACAAGAAACTGGACACTGGCAAATATTGCAAATGACGTTTGGGAGACCTCGGCGCAAGGACTTTGGCCCTGCTCAATGCACAGGTGGCAATTCTCTGGAAGGGCCTCGCCCGGCCGGCCGTGGAACAGAAAGGGACAGATGAATGCACCGGCGCAATTGTTTCATACAAATATGCAGTGTGGGCTTTTTTTATTTTTAAAAGCAAAAGGAATCGTTTCCAGAACAATAAAGCAAGGCACCGATTCTGCTCTGTATTCTTGTAGTTATGGGGGGAAAAGTCCTGCGTGGGTGGGCAGGGGAGCTCATGACTTAAGCTCAGAAGCCTTTGCAAGGTTGCTGCATTTTTTTTGGCTGTGAGATTTAGACTTGTAACATGTGTGTGTGTGTGTGTGTGTGTGTGAGAGAGAGAGAGAGAGAGAGAGAGAGAGAGAGAGAGAGAGAGAGAGAGATAAATAGAGAGAGAGAAGGAGGGGAAGAGAGAAGAGGGAGAAGGAGGGGAAGAGAGAAGAGGGAGAAGAGGGAGAGAGGGAGGGAGAGAGGGAGAGAAGGAGGGAGAGAGAGAGAGAGAAGGAGGGGGAGAGAGAGGAGGGAGAGAGGGAGAGAGAGAGAGAGAAGGAGGGGGAGAGAGAGGAGGGAGAAGAGGGATAGATAAATAGAGAGAGAGAGGAGGGAAAAAAGGGAGAGAGGGGGGATAGAGAGAAGGAGGGTGAGAGAGAGGAGGGAGAAGAGGGAGAGATAGATAAATAGAGAGAGAGGAGGAGGAGGGGAGAGAGAGAGGAGGGAGAAAAGGGAGAGATAGATAAATAGAGAGAGAGAGAGAGAGAGAGGAGGGTGAAGAGGGAGAGAGGGGGCGAGAAGGAAAGAGGGAGGAAGGGAGAGGGAGGGAGGGAGAGAACAGGGGGAAAAAAGATGCTCCTTCACTCAACCAACTTCTCCCTTTAAAAGCTGAAAAAGGTTACGCTCCCATCCTACTTCCAGGCACTAAGAACCACATGTAGTCCTCAACATACAACAGCTCATTTGGGACCATTCAGAATTACAACCGCACCAGAAGAAAGGGACTTCCAATCATTGTTCAGACGTATGACCGTTGCAGCATGTCAAACATGTATAATAAGACAACAGGTATAAGTATAAACATGTCCATGAACACAGGAAATGGGTTCGAATAAATGGGGACAGTAGGACGGGGACGGTAGGCAGGCTGGTGCGCTTATGCACGCCCCCTTTACGGACCTCTTAGCAATGGGGGGAGGTCCACAGTTGACAGTTTGAGGTTGAAGCTATGGGGGGTTTGAGGACGTAACAACGGAGTCAGGTAGAGCATTCCAGGCGTTGACCGCTCTGTGGCTGAAGCCGTATTTTCTGCAATCGTGTTTGGTGCAGTTTACCTTGAGTTTGTATAGATTGTTTGCCCGAGTATTATTGATGTTGAAGCTGAAGTTGACAGGTAGGACATTGTAGCAGACAATTTTGTGAACCACACTTAGTCGGCATAGTTCCAGGTTGTCCAAGCCCAAAATTTCAAGCCGGGTGGTGTAGGGTATTCTATTGCGAGCAGAGGAGCGGAGGACTCTTCTCGTGAAATACCTCTGGACCTGCTCGATCGTATTAATGTCCGATATACAGTGTGGATTCCAGGCAGACGAGCTGTATCCGAGGATTGGTCTGGCAAAGGTTTTGTATTCCCTAGTTAGCAGTACAATTTGGCATTAAGGCCTACTCTTGGGAACAACGCAATTGGTTCTTCGTTTCTTGATGTCACAATTCCTCTCCGGAGCAGCTGTAGGGCCAAGAGGATGGAAGGTTTCTCTTACACAGCTCCTCCTGCCCACAGGTCAAGCTGCCTCTACTTTCCTGAAAAAGACCCGCTTTTGGCCTCCTCCGAAGCCCACCAGATTTGGGAGAAGAAGCCAACCAAGTCACCACCATAATTACACGCTTTCAAAATAGACTCGAGGCCACCAGAATAAAACCGAGGTGGGAATTTTGTGCCCAAGGCACCCCAAACCCATTTTTCCCCCAGACCACCCAAAATGCCAGCTGTCTGTAACCTGGTGACCCTTCAGATCTACCGGATCCATTTGCAGGATCCGTTTGGGAAGCATAAGATGAGATCCTCTCTGGCTGAGATTACAGACCTAACCTGATTCACGCAACAGCCTGGGGTAACCTGTAGGTGTTGCTAACTTGGAGTAGTGTGTTTGTGGGTGTTTGTGTACCCAGCTGTTGTTCTTGTCAGTTGATATTTGTGTGTTTGGGGTGGAGCTAGGCAACCAGAAAAATTCTGTAATTGCTTTCTTAGTTTATTATTATTAGGAACGATGATCATGAAACCCGGTGACTTTTAACGGAAACGTTTGCAGATAAGCCACCTATATTTATTGTGTGGGATTATAAAACCAAACTAGGAATGTGTCTGTGTTTCCTTTTCCTTCATGTGTTTAATAAATGAAAAGCAAGTGATGCAAATGAACTGGATTGAAAACACAGGTTATACTATTTTGTTATTAGTTGATATTCAGTCCAGGGTAGAAGTGGGTGGGAGTTCATAAAATTTGGATGGGTGTGTGTGTGTGTGGTGGACACACACTTGCGTTTTAGCTTTTAAGTCATCTGGATCATGGTT
This sequence comes from Natrix helvetica, assembly GCF_964273705.1. Taxonomy (NCBI): domain Eukaryota; kingdom Metazoa; phylum Chordata; class Lepidosauria; order Squamata; family Natricidae; genus Natrix; species Natrix helvetica. Next base: position 11,680,459 of record NC_138564.1, read on the forward strand.
GTCCCAAAGGTGCTTTTATTTTTTTCAAGAGGCAGCTGGACTTTCTGGTTTTTCTTTGAAGATGTTTCGCTTCTCATCCAAGAAGCTTCTTCAGCTCTTCATGAAGAAGCAACTGGAACTTCTGTTTTTTCTTTCAAGAGGTTTTCTCTTCCCATCCAAGAAGCGTTAATACTACTATATAATGCCCTGGGAAGGCCACACTTAGAATCCTGCATTTAGTTTTGGTCGCCATGATGTAGAAAAGATGGGGAGACTCTGGAAAGAGTGCAGAGAAGAGCAACAAAGATGATGGAGGCTAAAACATATGAAGAACGGTTGCAGGAACTGGGTATGTTTAGCTTAATAGAAAGAAGGACTAGGGGAGACATGATAGTAGTCTTCCAATATCTCACGGGTTGCCACAAAGAAGAGGGAGTCAAACTATTCTCCAAGGCACCTGAGGGTAGAACAAGAAGCAATGGGTGGAAACTAATCAAGGAGAGAAGCAACTTAGAACTGAGGAGAAATTTCCTGACAGTTAGAACAATTAATCAGTGGAACAGAAGTTGCCTCCAGAAGTTGTGAACGCCCCAACACTGGAAGTCTTTAAGAAGATGTTGGATAGCCATTTGTCTGAAATGGTATAGAGTTTCCTGCCTAGGCAAGGGGTTGGACTAAAAGACCTCCAAGGTCCCTTCCAACTCTGCTATTGTATTACTTATAAAAAGCTTCTTCAGCTCTGGACAGGATGGTAACAAGATAAAACCTCCAAGTGGCCTCAACGACTCTCTAAAAAAGGATGCAAATGACCAGCTGTCCGCAAGGAGTATAAATCCTTCCATTTCCTCGCCGTCCTGTTAGAGCTGAAGAAGCTTCTTGGAGGAGAAGTGAAACGTCTTCCAAGAAAAAATAAACAAAACAAGAAAGTCCAGTTGCCCGTAGAACAGCGTTCCTCAACCTTAGCATGCTTACGTTTTGTGGACTTCAACTCCCAGAATTCCCCAGCCACCATGCTGACTGAGGAATTCTGGGAATGGAAGTCCACAAAACGTAAGCATGCTAAGGGTGAGATGTATGCTGTATGTAGAAGAAGCACCTTTGGGACTCCTAGAAGGATTGTCTTGTAGACAGGAGATAGATGATGTCATTCGTCCCCCTCCCTCCTCTGTTGAGAGAGGGCGGTTCAATTTGGACATCGGTGGAAGTGGTGGATTGCTAGACCATTTACTACCGGTTTGCTCACGCTTGCATGCGTGCAATGCGCAGAAGCATCCAGGCAGGTGGGCGGACCCTCCCGCCACTGCCACAACCGGTTCGGCTGAACTGGGCCGAAGTGGGAGCAACCCCCCCCCCCCCGTCCCCTCTGATCGTTGGCCTCTCTAATTCATGGCTTCCTTCTTCTGAGCAGGGCGAAGATGGAGATACTGAGTGAATTTGACAATGAATCCCCGCTCTACGTCTCCTTCTGCAGGAGGATCTCTCCGGAGGACTTTGAGAGAGAGTCCTTGACTTACACCCAGAAAGCTTTGCGGGATCTTTACGTCCACATGGAACAAAATCCAGGCCTCTGCGCATCCATTGTGCAGAAGAGAAAGCAGCTGGACAGCAAGGGTGCTGGTTTGGTGTCCTATGTCAAGGTACGATTTTAGGTTTTCCCGGAAAAGCGGCAGAGAGAGAGAGAGAGAGAGAGAGAGAGAGATACAGGTCGTCATGGACTTAACAACCATTCATTTAGGGACTGTTCTAAGTTACGACAGGCCTCTCTGTTTCACCCTGTCATTAGTGTGTGAGTGTGTTTGTGTTACTTGGAACGGGTTAGATGGAGGAACGAAACCTCTACGATTCCGCTGAAGACAGGGAAAGCCCGAAACCTTTTCAAGGACATCGTAACAGGTGTGGACTGGAAGGCAGACGATTCCCATAACAAAGTGAACTGGTTGACATGGACCATTGCAGGAGGTTGGGCGTTTGGCTGGGGAAAGTAGTGTTGAATTCTTTGCACAGGCGCCTGGGAACCTCAGAGTAAGTTTTGATTCGGCTTTACCATGCAGTTGTATTCAATAAACGGCAAGATTTTCCCACTTACGACCATTTCAGCATCCCCCCCTAGTCACATTGATGGTTGTTTTGGGACCGCCCTCTTAGAAGTCCAGATGGCCAAAGCCCACCAGCGATGAAGGGATGACAGACAATCTCTTTTGTTTGGCAGGCCAAGTTTTCTTCTTTGTTTCGCCACGAAGATGCCCTGAAAATGGACGACATCCAGAAGGCGGTGAAGCAGCTGAAACGGGAGATGCAGAAGGTGAATAGCTACGCTTTGGGTAAGTCCCGAGAGCCTTTTTGTCTTCTGCAGGTTTAGGCTGCCCAAAACGGCCCTGCTGAGTGGTCTCCTTTCCTTCCGCAGCTGCCAAAAAAGCCTCGTATTTGACCCTGGAGGGACGAACAAGGAAGAGTATTGCTTTGAGAACATTCCACCCCAGCCAAGCCAGGCGTGGGGAGGCCGTGGTCCCAACCATGCCCAAAATCTTTGGACCGTTCCCAAGCCAGGTCTGTATCCTTCATTCAGATGACCCTCAAGTCAATCAGAATAGAGGTGGAAGGGACATTGGAGGTCTTCTAGTCCAGCCCCCTGCTCAAGCAGGAGACCCTCAAGTCAATCAGAATAGAGCTGGAAGGGACCTGGGAGGTCTTCTAGTCCAGCCCCCTGCTCAAGCAGGAGGCCCTCAAGTCAATCAGAATAGAGGTGGAAGGGACCTCGGAGGTCTTCTAGTCCAGCTCTCTGCTCATGCAGGAGACCCTCAAGTCAATCAGACTAGAGCTGGAAGGGACCTCAGGGTCTTCTAGTCCAGCCCCCTGCTCAAGCAGGAGACCTCAAGTCAATCAGAATAGAGCTGGAAGGGACCTTGGAGGTCTTCTAGTCCAGCCCTCTGCTCAAGCAGGAGACCCTCAAATCAATCAGAATAGAGCTGGAAGGAACCTCGGCAAGAGACAACTTCCTGTTAGGAAGTTTCTCCTTAATTCCAGATTTAAAATGAAAAATTAACTTATTTTATCATTTTCTATTTTTTTTAAAAAAATTATAATTGAACTTTAAAATATTCCAAATTTAATTGGATTTGATCCTTTAATTAAACAATCCAAACTAATTTGGGTGATCCGAAGATTGAGCCAACGGTGCCCGAAGACATTTCAGCGGTCCCGTGGCTAAGTTGGCCTCGGGGAACGCTGTTCCCTTCCCACCGAAGTGGTACCTGTTGATCTACTTACATTGGCGTGCTTTCAAACCCCTAGGCGGGCAGAAGCTGAGCTGAGGATGGGAGCTCAGGCTGCACTCGGGTCTCTGGCTGCCAGCTTTCCGGCTGACAAGCCCAGTTATTTTAACCCCTGAGTGCCACTGAGATCATTGCCCTGTGTAATCCATGCCCTTCATCCTCCTGCCAGGCCGAAAGATTGACGGGTATGGTCAACGGGGAGCTGAAACAGGCCTTATCTGGCATGGCACCAGTCGGTCCAAAGAGGTGAGAACATTTTGCAGCTAAGTGGGCTTTTTGCGGGGTGGCCTTTGGAGGACCTGGCCTGCCAGGGCACAGCCCATATATAATTTGGGAATAAGCGCTGGGTGGGTTGTTGTGGCAAGCCTAGGAGACGTTTAAAAGTGGGTCTATGAAAAGGGGATTGTCTTGTCTGTTCAGCTTGACACTGTCTTGGCTACTCCGGGGTTAAGTAAGGAGAAGGGTGCTGGGTGGAGGATGAGTTGCAGGTAGCACTTCAGGACAACTGTCTGGTTGGGTCATTTGGGATGCCGCCTGTGGTACGAGAGGAGGAATGCTAGGAGCTCCAGCATTTGAAGGTGGTAGAGGACTTGGTTGGTAGCTTGCCCAAGGAGTGGCAGCCTTGTTCGAAGACCCAGGAAGGGAGATTCAAATCTTTCTTGATCTTAATAATGAATAATCTTCTCCTCCTCCTCCTTCTTCCTCCTCCTGCTCCTCTTCTTCTTCCTTTTCTTTCTTCTCCTCCTCTTCTTCTTGCTTCTTTTTCTTCTTCCTCCTCCTCCTCTTCCCTTTCTTTCTCCTCCTCCTCCTTCTTCTTCTTTTTCCTCCTTCTCTTTCTCCCCTTCCTTCCTTCCTTCTCTTCCTTTCCTTTATATTTAACTAGTTGATAACCCAGCATTGCCTGGGTATTTATTTATAGGGGCGAAAATGTCCTCTTTCATTTCCCCCCTTTCGATCATTTTAAATAGGGAATATCTCGGCTATCTCTGGAACCCTCACGAGGGCCCAAACGGATCGTTGCCAAACACCGGCCTGGCTTCCAGTTCTCCGGCTCTCAACCCTGCAGTGTTGGCCAAGCCAAGGAGCGACAAAGAAGATCGTAAAGAAAACGACAATCTGGACGTTGGTTCTCACTCATCGGGATCCTGAGCTTCTCTTGGCGGACGGGGAAGATGCTAAACAAATGAAACAAATGTGTGCACCATTGGTAGCCGTGTGTCGACTGATGATTGTTTGATTTAATACAATACAACAGCAGAGTTGGAAGGGACCTTGGAGGTCTTCTAGTCCAACCCCCAGCCTAGGCAGGAAACCCTATACCATTTCAGACAAATGGCTATCCAACATCTTCTTAAAGACTTCCAGTGTTGGGGCATTCACAACTTCTGGAGGCAACTTCTGTTCCACTGATTAATTGTTCTCACTGTCAGGAAATTTCTCTCGGTTCTAGGTTGTTTCTCTCTCCTTGATTAGTTTCCAGCCATTGCTTCTTGTCCTGCCTTCAGGTGCTTTGGAGAATAGCTTAACTCCCTCTTCTTTGGGGCAGCCCCTGAGATAGATTAGATTCACAGAGTTGGAAGGGACCTTGGAGGTCATCTAGTCAACCCCCTGCCCAAGCAGGAGACTGCACCATTTCTGACAGATGGCAGTCCAATCCTCTTCTTGAAAACTTCCAGGGATGAAGCTCCCACAACTTCCGAAGGCAACTTCTGTTCCATGGGTTGATTGCTCTCCCTATCAGAAAGTTCCTCCTTATTTCCAGGTTGACTTTCTCCTTGTTCAGTTTCCATCCATTCTTCCTGGCTGAAAATTTCAGAATTTATTTAGCGCATGTTTAGAACTCCGCGCTCGCTTGAAACAAAATGACCACATAAAACAGATAAGTCCATCAGATCATCCATCCCCCCCCAAACAGGCACCTACAGAAGCAACCACTGGAGCGCCTGTCTCGTTCTCTACCACCAGGGGCGGAAGAGAGTCGACGAGACGCTCTAGCCGCTCGCGGGGAATCCCACTGCTCCCGTTTTCTACCACTAAGAGCGGAAGAGAGCCGAGGCGACGCTCTAGCCGCCCGCCGGGAATCTCCACTGGGGATCTACTTCCGGGTGGGCCTTTCTGGTCGCAGTTACGAGCGGCGGCAGTGACGAGTGGTCTTCGGTTGCCGAAGAGCCTCGGCGGAGGTGAGTCCGTTTTCTCGGGCTGGAGAGGCCGCTGGAGGCCGGTAGAGGGGCCTCGAGATGCGCTGGGCTCGGCTGGCCCTCTGTGGGGGTAGGGGCCCTCTGACCATGTGCCAATCACCAGGAGACTGGGAGTTCTAGTTCAGCCTTAGGCGTATAGAGCCAATTGGGGGGCTTTGGGCCAATCACCAGGAGACTGGGAGTTCTAGTTCCGCCTTAGGTGTATAGAGCCAATTGGGGGGCTTTGGACCAATCACCAGGAGACTGGGAGTTCTAGTCCCGCCTTAGGCCTATAGAGCCAATTGGGTGACTTTGGGCCAATCACCAGGAGACTGGGAGTTCTAGTCCCGCCTTAGGCCTATAGAGCCAATTGGGTGACTTTGGGCCAATCACCAGGAGACTGGGAGTTCTAGTCCCGCATTAGGCCTATAGAGCCAATTGGGTGACTTTGGGCCAATCACCAGGAGACTGGGAGTTCTAGTCCCGCCTTAGGTCTATAGAGCCAATTGGGTGACTTTGGGCCAATCACCAGGAGACTGGGAGTTCTAGTCCCGCCTTAGGCCTATAGAGCCAATTGGGTGACTTTGGGCCAATCACCAGGAGACTGGGAGTTCTAGTTCCATTTTAGGCATGAAATCCGACTGGGTGACTTTGGGCCAATCTCATCATCTTTATCCCTTGTTTTGTTTACGATTTTTTTTACTTCTATAAAAAGTCTGACACCAAAAAGGCGACTTAAAAAACAAAATCCAACAATAAGAAGAACTTGGCTCAATTGCTCCTCCGACCGCCGGTTCTCGCCTCCTCCTCCTCCTTCCCCCCAGGGGAGCCCCAGGTCATGTCCTCCGAATCCAGCAAGAAGCGGAAGCCCAAGGTCATTCGCATCGAAGGCGGCCCGCAGGAAGGCAAGCGGAGCAGATCCGACGTGGATCAGGTAAAGTGGGCAGGAGGCCTCCTTGCAAAAAAGCTGGCGGTTTTTTTGGGGGGTGGGGTGGAGGAATCTGTTGCTGGGGCCAAAAGAAAATAAGACCCTGTTTCATTTGGGGGGGGGGGGAAACAGTAGAACAGCGATGGCTAACACCTGCGCGGTGGAGCTGATGGCTGGCGGGCCACCTGTAGTTCGCCATCACGGCGGTAGAACGATGCAGTAAGAACGAACCGAGGCATTTTCCTCTGCCCCCTCGGCGGCTGTTGTGTCGAAGTGCCAACCGCATGCCGAGGTCAGCGCCCCCCCTCACCCCTTCCTCCTCCGTCCCTCTCTGAAGGATGCCAGACACTACAGCGAGGAAGCCGAGGTGGAACTGCGAGACCCCAGCCGAGATTACAAACTCTACAAACAGACGTGCCAAGATCTTCAGAGGCTGATGGCGGAGATCCAGGAACTAAAGAGTAAAGGACACAAGGACAGCGTGAGTCACACCGGGTGTCATCAAACAGCCCCCCCGGGAAATACGGGGTAGTCCTCGACGTACGGCCACAACTGAGCCCGAAGTTTATGTTGCTAAGCGAGTTCCGTCTTTGCATAGCACTTGCTACGACCTTCCTGGCCGCAGCAAATGAAGTGAATCAACGCAGTTGATAAATTAGGAACACCGGGGGGGGGGGTGAAAAGTGTATCCGTCTGGCTCCCCCCCCTCCTTTGCTCGTCCGAACGGTTGGAAAAGGGGGAATCACGCGACCTCGGAAACGCAGCAACAGTCGTAAATATGAACCAGGCATCTTTCCTTCCTCTCTCTCTCTTTCCTCCCTCCCTCCTTATCTACCTCTTTCTCCCATTCTCCCTCTCTCTTTCCTCCCTCCCTCTCTCTCCTCTCTCCCTCTTTACCTCCCTCTCTCTTTCCTCCCTTGCTCTTCTCTCTCCTCCCTCCCTCCTTACCCCCTCTCTCCTCCTCCCTCTCTCTCTCCTCCCTCCCTCCCTCCCTCTCTCTCACACACAAAACACACCCAGTTGACACTTAAGAGGGCTCAGTATTTTGCATTCTGGATGCACAAAACTTCCGAATCCACGCAACAGGATGTGGCGAATAAACCCACGCCCCGTTCTGTTTTCTAGGCCGCGGAGATCGAAGAGCGACGGATCCAGAGCTGCGTCCACTTCATGACGCTGAAGAAGCTCAACCGCTTGGCTCACATTCGGCTGAAGAAGGGGAGGGACCAGACTCACGAGGTACGGCCGAGTCTAAAAGAGGAGAAGGCGCAGGGAAGGGTGGAATGAATCAACTACCCTGGGACTGCGGGAGGGGTGGCAACCTGGGCCTTGTGTGAGGAGCTGGATGGTGCCTGCGCATGTGGCCACAGGCCCAGCCCTCTCGTGCAGGCGGCATCACGCTGGTGCAGCCTCCCTCCCTCGAGCACACGCCTCTCCTCCCACAAAACCATCCCTTCTGTAAAGGTCGGCATAATGGGGGGGGGGGAAACTGGGGAAAGTTACCAAAACAATAGAATTAAAAGGGAGAAGAAAGATTGGGAAGAAAAAATATATAGAAATGATAAAGAAAAAAGCTAGGTGAATGGATGGAAAGAAGAGGAATATAAAAGAAGGGAAATTTCTGAGAGAGAAAGAGAAAAGGGTTAGGAGAGGAGGAAAAGGATTTACTAGTAAGATAAAATGAAATGTTAACTGTCAATGGTATATAGTTAATATGGAAATAGATTAATGGTATTAATCGTGGATAATTTAACGAGGGGAAATGTTTTACTGTGCAAAATTAAATGCGTTATCTCTAGTAGAACAGAAAAATAGATGGAAACGAAAGGTTAAATTTGGTTAACTTGGAGAGAGGCCAATGGTGACATTGTTTATCTGTTGAGAAGAAACTAAATTTAAATTGGACAATAAGGGAAAGAAAATTAGATGGCTGAAATTGGAAAGGGAAATCGGATGTCAAATGAACTATGCGTAAGAGAAGGGGTCAAAGGGACGAAAACCTCGGCAGCACTTCGTTTCAAATGTGCAACAAAAAATATCTTTCTTTAAAAAAAAAAAAAAGCCATCCCTTCTGCCCCCCCCCTCCCTCCCACCTCTCTGGGCCAGCACCTAGAAGTCAGGGAAAGCCTGTTCTTGACTCCCTAACGTGGCAACTTCCGCCTCTCTCTCTCTCTCTCTGTTGGGGATGCAGGCGAAACAGAAAGTCGATGCTTATCACCTCCAGCTCCAAAACCTGCTCTACGAAGTGATGCATTTGCAGAAGGAGATCACCAAGTGTTTGGAGTTCAAGTAAGTCCACCAGGGGGTGGAAGGCCACAGGGCGGACGTTTGAAGATTAAGAGCCGCCGTGATCAGAGTGCAGTATTGCAGGCTGCTGCTTCTGCTGCTGACTGCCGGCTGCCAGCACTTCGGCACTTTCAATCCTGACCAGCTCAAGGTTGACTCAGCCTTCCCTCCTTCCGAGGTGGGTCAAATGAGGACCCAGATTGTTGAGGGGGCAAGAGGCTGACTCTGTAAACCACTTAGAGTGGCCGGTAAAGCATTATAAGGCGTTATATAAGTCTAAGGGTTATTGATACTCCTTTTCTCCTTCCTTCCTTCCTTCCTTCCTTCCTTCCTTCCTTCCTTCCTTCCTTCCTTCCTTCCTCAGATTGTTGGGGGAAAGAGGCTGACTCTGTAAACCGCTTAGAGATGGCTGGAAAGCACTGTGAAGCGGTATATAAGTTTAAGTGCTATTGCTTTGCCCTTCCTTCCTTCCTTCCTTCCTTCCTTCCTTCCTTCCTTCCTTCCTTCCTAGATTGTTGGGAAAAAGAGGTTGACTCTGTAAACCACTTAGAGTGGCCGGTAAAGCATTATGAAGTGGTATATAAGTCTAAGGGCTATTGCTATTCCTTTTCTCCTTCCTTCTTTCTTTCTTTCCTTCCTTCCTTGCTTCCCTCCCTCCTTCTTTCCTTCCTTCCTTCCTTCCTAGATTGCTGGGGACAAGAGGCTGACTCTGTAAACCACGCCGGTAAAGCATTATGAAGTGGTATATAAGTCTAAGGGCTATTGCTATTCCTTTTCTCCTTCCTTCTTTCTTTCTTTCCTTCCTTCCTTGCTTCCCTCCCTCCTTCTTTCCTTCCTTCCTTCCTTCCTAGATTGCTGGGGACAAGAGGCTGACTCTGTAAACCACGCCGGTAAAGCATTATGAAGTGGTATATAAGTCTAAGGGCTATTGCTATTCCTTTTCTCCTTCCTTCCTTCTTTCTTTCCTTGCTTCTCTCCCTCCTTTCCTTCCTTCCTTCCTTCTCAGATTGTTGGGGGAAAGAGGCTGACTCTGTAAACCGCTTAGAGAGGGCTGGAAAGTACTGTGAAGCAGTATACAAGTCTTAAGTGTTATTACCTTTGTAATGGATGGACAGGTGGGTGGGTGGATGGATGGAAACATGGATATCCACCCACCCAAACAATGTTCTCGGGCAGCACTGTTTTAACCCTTTCCTGTGTCTCTTGGGGAGGGAAACGCAGATTAAATTAAAAGCCAGCCATCTCCTTTCTGCCCCTTGGCGCAGATCCAAGCACGAGGAGATCGAGCTGGTGAGCGTGGACGAGTTTTATAAAGAAGCCCCTCCAGAAATCAGCAAATCGGACATTACGCTCGGCGACCCACACGAGCAGACCCTCTCCCGCCTCGACTGGGAACTGGAGCAGCGCAAACGGTGAGTAGGGCAGCCCCCCAGCGAGAAGGAAGCAGGGCTTTTTCTGTGGTGGCTCCCGCCCTCCGGAATATTATGCCCCTAATGGGCGTGTGTGGTACTGGAGATGGGCTGGTGGATGAAGAGACGATTCCACTTCCACTCTGCTACAGGTTGCTCCTTCCTCAGCTGCCTTTTAATGTCCTTTTCATGGTGGTAACTTATTGTTTCAATGTTTTATATTGGGTTCTTCATTTTCTGTAATAAGCCACCTAGGGACACTTGATACAATGCAATACAATAGCAGAGTTGGAAGGGACCTTGGAGGTCTTCTAGTCCAACCCCCTGCCTAGGCAGGAAACTGATGATGATACCTAGTGGGGTCATGAAACGTGGGGAGGAAAACAAGCAAGCTCAGAGAGCCCTGAAATCAACCAACGAAACATAAAAATGGGCCTCGTGCAAACCATCCTCTATCTTGATACCGCCCCGTGTCATCCAGGCTGCCTTGTTTATTCTGACATTTTGACGCTTTCCGTTTTCATAAACAGCAAGGGTTCCTGGTACCCTTGAAGATCATCCTGTTTGTAACCCTCCTGAACTACCGTGTCTCTCTTTTTTTTCACACAGGCTGGCGGAGAAGTACGAAGAAAGTTTAGCCAACAAAGAGAAGATCCTCAAAGAGATAGAAGTGAAGAAGGAATACCTGAGCAATCTCCAGCCTCGGCTGAACAGCATCATGCAGGCATGGTCCTTCAACCCAACACTCCTTTAGATCATCCCGTTGATTCCAGAGAGGTTACTTGCATCCCTGTCGCATAACTTGGCTTGGTTTGTGTCGTGACCCAGCTCCCCAAACACGACAAGCCCTTTGACGTTAAATCAGTGATTCCTTCATTAGGAGCCTCGGCGAAAAGTTTCTCTCTCACCGCAGGCTAACAAGTCCGTCCGTCAGGGAGATGGATAGTTGTCTGCCACATCTATTCATCTCCGCCCCCTGCCTTTGATCCCCGCAGCTAGGATGGGGCTTTGCTAGCAGCGGTAGCTTTTCGATCCCAAGGACCGGCCCATAGATTTCCACTGTTCTCCTCTCCTCTGCCTTCCACGCATTCGCTAATCAGGCACTGGACCCAGCTGTTCCTCCTCTTCCCCATCAGCCACCTCCACACCTGGGGGCTGGTGACTCTCCACCTGAGGGCGGGCGGACAGCTGAGGCTCCGCCCCCCCCTCTCTCTCTGGCAGCTCCACTCCCCCTTCCCCCTCAGAGTTCTTAGGTTGTCTTTATGCTGACTCCGATGCCTCCTTCTCCTCCTCTGATTCGGCTGCTGGAGGGGCCAGCAGGCCAGAACAGTTTGTTTTGAGCTGTGAGAGGGATCTTGGAGTCCTAGTGGACAACCATTTAAATAGGAGCCAGCCGTGTGCAACAGCTGCCAAAAAAGCCAACACAGTTCTAGGCTGCATTAACAGAGGGATAGAATCAAGGTCCCTTCCAACTCTGCTATTGTATTGTATTATATTGTATTGTATTGTAAATAGTTGACTTGCCCTCCCTTTTCACTTTATTTTTCAACCACTCCCTACTGATAACCCTTGCAAGCTGACCTTTTGTTTTCCCCCCCTTCCTGTTTTTCCTCCCAGGCCTCTCTTCCAGTCCAGGAATACTTTGCCATGCCTTTCGACCAGGTTCACAAGCAATATGAAACAGCCAGGCATCTTCCACCCTCGCTCTACGTCCTCTTTGTCCAAGCCAGTGCCTACGGCCAGGCCTGTGGTGAGTAACCTAGAGTTGGCCAGCTTTGAAGGTGTCCCCACCCCCAAAGGAAAAGCAGGGTCCGATCGCTCTTTGCAGCTCTGGCTGATGGACGTGTACCCACCACCTGGGGCTACCTGGTTGACTTCTGTTGGTAGGTAGGTAGGTAGGTAGGTAGGTAGGTAGGTAGGTAGATGATAGATAGATAGATAGATAGATGATAGATAGATAGATAGATAGATAGATGATAGATAGATAGATAGATAGATAGATAGATAGATAGATAGATAGATAGATAGATAGATAAGATGGACAGACAGGTGTAGCTAGATAACATGGATGGATGAGAGAGAGATGATAGGTAGGTAGATGACAGACTCGATGGATGGATGGACAGATAGATCGATTAGATGTAAAGCTAGATAGATGGATATAAAAATGGATGGATAGATAGATGGATGGATGACAGACTAGATGGGTGGGTGGGTAGGTAGGTAGATGATAGATGATAGATAGATAGATAGATAGATAGATAGATAGATAGATAGATAGATAGATGATAGATAGATAAATGATAGATAGATAAATGATAGATAGATGCTAGATAGACAGACAGATGATAGATGATAGATAGATAGATAGATAGATAGATAGATAGATAGATAGATAGATAGATAGATAGATAGATAGATAGATGATAGATAACATGTCTGCATGTATGTATATGTATATGTACACTTTTGAGAGCAGGCAACAATGCGTGCCCACAGTAAAAGAAAAACACTCCCATAAAGGTGATCTGAATAACTCAGATGGACCAATCTATTCTTCGGAGCGGCATCTTCAGCTGCTGATTGAAAGGGAGCGTTAGGGGAAGCTGTCGTAGAGGCCCAGGGAGAGCCATCGGACAGCCTGGATTGCACAGACCTACTCGTGGCCCAACGGTTTCCCCTTTTAGAAGGGGGAGAGGTTAAACCTTCCCGGGGTCTTTGCAAGAAAGAGGATCGAAGGCGTTTTTCTCTTCCCCCAGACAAGAAACTGGCGGTGGCGATCGAAGGAAACGTGGACGAAGCCAAAGCCCTTTGCAAACCTCCGGAAGACTCCCAGGGTAAGCGCCGGCGTTGCTGGTTCTGAGGGTACTGGCTAGAGGATTGGTTATTCCAGCTAGTCCCCAACTTACAAACATTTGTTTAGTGACCGTTGAAAGTCACAACGGCCGTTTTTCACTCTTAACATCCGTTCCATCATCCCCGTGGTCCAAATTCACACGCTCGGCAACTGGCTCGTATTTAGGACGGTTGCCGTCACAACAACGATGGCAGTGGTTCGCTCAATGACTGTGCCAGGAAAGGTCGTAAAGTGGGGCGAATTGACAGATGTTTCCCTTAGCCAGGCGTGTCCAAACTTGGGAACTTTAAGACTTGTGGACGAATTCTGGGAGTTGAAGTCCACAAGTCTTAAAGTTCCCAAGTTTGGACACCCCTGCCCTTAGCACATTCATAGGGCTCAATTATGATTGTAAGCTGTAGCCTTGCAAATAAGCGCCTCGAGCCGATCAGCCAAATCCAATTTTGGGGTGGGTATTTTGACCCCTAAAATTCTCGGCTTACAAGCAATTACAGTAATTCAAAAGAGCTATTATCCAAGCCCAGCAGAAATAGAATAGACATAGAATAGACATAGAATAGAATAGAATAGAATAGAAATAGAAATAGAAATAGAAATAGAAATAGAAATAATAGAAATAGAAATAGAATAGAAATAGAATAACAGAGTTGGAAGGGACCTTGGAGGTCTTCTAGTCCAACCCCCTGCCTAGGCAGGAACCCTGTACTGTTTCAGACAAATGGCTATCCAACATCCTCTTAAAAACTTCCAGTGTTGGGGCATTCACAACTTCTGGAGGCAAGTTGTTCCACTGGTTAATTGTTCTAACTGTGAGGAAATTTCTCCTCAGTTCTAAGTTGCTTCTCTCCTTGATCAGTTTCCACCCATTGCTTCTTGTTCTACCCTCAGGTGCCTTGGAGAATAGTTTGATTCCCTCTTCTTTGAGGCAACCCCTGAGATATTGGAAGACTGCTATCATGTCTCCCCTAGTCCTTCTTTTCATTAAAGTAGACATACCCAGTTCCTGCAACCGTTCTTCATATGTTTTAGCCTCCAGTCCCCTAATCCTCTTGGTTGCTCTTCTCTGCACTCTTTCTAGGGTCTCCACATCTTTTCTACACCGTGGAGACCAAAACTGGATGCCGTATTCCAAGGGTGGCCTTATCGAGGCATTATTGCTTGATTCCTAGGGTCTCTGCTCACTTTTGATCCAAACACTGTACACTGCTGTAGGAATTTGTAGGTTTTTCCGCGTCAGTGCCTCCCTCATGAAACTTCTTTCCTTGCAAGATGAGTGGCAAACCACGCGGGCTTTTGAGAGGTTGAATCTGCCAAGTTTTTCTCTTCTAATGTTTTGTTTTGTATTCCCAGACGACGAGAGCGATTCCGACGTGGAGGAGGAGCAGACTACGGTGAGAATTGGAGATGGCTGGGGGCCACAACTGAGAACAGGAAGGTGGCCAACACTTCCTGTCTGACCCTCTTAACAGACCCCTTTTTCCTGTTTGGGGGCGTCCTTTTTCTATTAACCCATGGAAGTCAATAAATCATAGATTGATAGCGCTGGAAGGAATCTTAGAGGACGTCTAGTCCAACCCCAAACTCTTGTGCAGGATGTGCTACAGTATCTCTGCTTATGCAATTAAACATTTTCCTTCTCCCCCACTGCAGAAACGTCGGAGACCAACTTTGGGGGTACAACTGGATGACAAGCGGAAAGAAATGCTGAAGAAGCACCCTCTGTCCGTCACCATCAACCTGAAGTGTAAAGGTAGGAAAACCAAAGGGATTGTCGGTTTTTATTGCCACTTTGTGGTCCCAATCTGGGAGTTGAGTTGATTTGGGTTAGGTTGGGTTGATTTGATTTGAATTGAATTGAGTAGGGTGGAATTGAATTGAAAAGTTGGGTTGAATTAAATTGAGTTGGGTTGAGTTGAGTTAGGTTGGGTTGGGTTAAGTTGGGTTGAGTTGAGTTCGGTTGACATGAGACATTGAGTTGAGTTGGGCTGGGTTAGGTTGGGTTGAGTTGAGTTGGGTTGAGAAGTTGAGTTAGGTTAGGTTGGGTTGAGTTAAGCTGGGTTGGGTTGGGTTGAGTTAAGCTGGGTTGGGTTGGGTTGAGTTAAGTTGGGTTGAGTTGTTGCGTTGAGTTATTGGATAACAAGGCAGTTCGTTTCTCGTTTCACTCCAGTAATAAAAGCAGCATTCATCATCAAGTTGGCAGCTGCAATGGATTTGGGGAATTTAGATTGTACCATCATGGTTACCATTTGTTTGACCATACTACAGGGCCCTTAATATTAAAAAGCATGGACTCACTTCCTCTCCATTTATTTGACCATTTCCTTAGCTTTCATACTCTAATCCCAAACAAGATAATGATAACCATGTGGGCTTCAATAGTGTAGATCAGGGGGGTCTCCAAATTTGGCCACTGTAAGACTGGTGGACTTCAACTCCCAGAATTCCTCCAAGGACTGACATTTTCCTTCCTGGAGTCCCTTCCTTTAGCAATAAGGATGTGTGCTGGGACTCCACTCGGGAGAACCGAAACACGCAAACAGACAAACACACCTACACCTTTTCTGTGCTTGGAAGAATGACCCTGGCTGTGTCCTTGCAGATGGCAGTTTGCTGCTCCTGACCTTTTACTACTTGATGAACCTCAATGTCCTGACCGTCAAGGCCAAGATGACGGCAGCCACGGAGATGACCGTGCCCATCAGCGCTGGGTGAGCTGTCACGGGGGATCTGCTGAGGAAACTCAAAATGGGAGGAGAAGCAGGATAGCTGTTGAATCCTTGCGGCTACCAGCTTGTCATTTCAAAGGCGCCACCTCTCGCGTGGTGTCCTTCACCGATGACATTGCAGCCCCTGGTAGTCCAGGCACGCTGCGAATGCCCTGCGCAGGACCCGCCACCCATCTGGCCTTGGCAGGCTCCTAGCAATAGCAGGGAAACGTTTCAGGGCCGCCGCACAGCTCGGTAAGTTCTCTGTGGCCTCCAGAGTCCCTACGCTGTGCAGGCATGGCTTCCGGCACAGGCCGTGGCCGCACCGCCCAGCTGGTGGTTCCCGGTGCGGCGGGCAGGCGGCGACACGCGGGCCAGCTGGTAGGTCCTGGTGCGGCATGGTCCCCGTCCGAATGGGGGTTGATGGTAAGATGAATTGACATAATATGGAATAATGCAAAATAGTGTTAGTTATGTAATGGTACACGTGTGGTTATTTGTATGAAAATTAAAAACTTTCATTTTTAAAGTTGAGCCATAAATTACGTGCGGCAGAGTTGACTTCCCTCAAGTAGATGCCGACATGCTAATAAATACCATATTTTTCAGGGTATAAGACGCACCTTTTTCCCCTCAAAAAAGAGGGTGAAAATCTGGGTGCGTCTTATACACTGAATACAGCTTGACTTATCCCTTTTCTTCCCCCTCCTGGATTTTTTTCCTAGGGACCTGCTGTGCCCCGATTCTCTTCTGAGCTGCCTCTATCCTGGGGACCACGGAAAAAGGACCCCAAACCCCGCCAACCAGTTCCAGTTCGACAAAGTGGGGTAAGCCAGGAGGGAGGGATGGGGTTGCCGTTACTACCCCAATGGGGCACGTAGTCCTCATCCCTTCTTCTCTTCCCCTTTCCAGAATCCTGACCCTGAATGACTATGTGCCTGAACTGGGCCACCCATACGTGTGGGTGCAAAAACTGGGGGGCTTGCACTTCCCCAAGGACCAACCCCAGGTAGGTGTGGATGGATGCCTCCCGAAAGCTCTTTTCCAAACTTAAGTGATTCCTTTTTAATCCCCCCCACAAGGCCAAGATCAATTGATGCTGTTCGGACCGAGGCTTCCCGAGAGCCGAAACCCCTTTGATTAATTGATCGTGAATTCTGCTCGTTCATATCCAGCAAAGTCTTTCAGGGGAGGATTTACGGTCACAGACCTTCTCTGGCTTGGAGAGCTGCCAGGCCAAGATCTGCAGAACTTGGGAAGGAGTCTCGGAAAGTTGCAAACCAATGAAGCGAACTAATGGTCTCCTGCAAACTCCACTCCCCTTTCGCTCCTCTTTTATTCCCTCTGGAAGGGGCCATTCATTGTCCACCTGCGGCCTTCCTCCCAAGTCGACCCCTGTTCTTCAGCTGTTCCCTTCGTCTGGCAGCTCTGCGCATGCGCACACTGGGAACAGGCTCCAGCTGTTCTTCTGCCTCACTGATCTCTGACTCCGAAGGCAGCTGATAACTGTCAGACGGCTCTGGCCCCCTCTCTGCCTCCGACACAGAGCCCTCGTCTGAGCCTTCCCAAGACTCCAGGACTGGCCCATGTTTCTCCCCAACCTCCTCACTGTCCAAATCTGCTGCCAGCTTTGCTTGCCACTGGCAAGCCACAAAAGATGCCATCAACAAAAGGGCAGGTGTGTGTGTTGTGTTTTGTGCATACATTTGTGTGAAATCTGCGCAGAGGAGCTACTGAGATCTTCCAAGTCAAGTTGGACTCACGATGGCTTTAGAGAGCTGGCCTCTCATTCAAATGTTAACCAGGTCTGATCCTGATCAGCCAAGGGATGTCCTGTACAGATTTAACACTAGTTCATTTAGTGACCGTTCAAAGCTACCACAGCACCGAAAAAGGTGTCCTATGACCATTTTCCCCCCACTTACGACCATTGCGGCATCCCCGTGGGCGTGTGATTCAAATCCAGACCCTTGGCAACTGGTTCAGATTTATGACCTTTGCTGGTTCCCAGCATCACATGATAAACTTTGGAGACCTGACGAGCAAAGCCAGATTCGGTTCACAACCGGGCTATTCACTTAACAAACTGCAGTGATTCACTTAACAACGCGGGTAGGAAAAGTTGTAAAAAGGGGGCAAAACTAGGCTTCTGATCTTCACTTCAGCTTCTCTTGGCTTTACTGGCCTGCACAGGGTTGCTAAACAAGGCCGTCGCTGAACGAGGACCTCCTGTAAGGGTGTTTTGTCGTCTTGTACAGAATCCTGTGGTCGCCGATAACTCGCTGAGTGCTAGCCACATGGAGAGGACCATGAAACTGCTCAAAACGAGGTTGGAGTCGCGCCTGGCCCTTCACAAGCAATTTGCTTCCCTCGGTGAGTCGTTGGGACTGTCCCGTTCGCTTAGCAAAGCGGGGGGGGAGTTGTATGCTCCCCATATAGGACATTTGCTGGGGAATTCTGGGAGTTGAAGTCCACAGGTCTATGCTCCCCATATAGGGCATTTGTCCAGGGTACAATAAAAGTCTCGGGCCTTGAGTAGAAGGTTGGATTAGAAGACCTCTAAGGTCCCTTCCTGCCCAGTAGAGGAATCAATAAAATAACGCAGGGGTCTCCAAACCTGGCAACTTTGAAACATGTGGGCTTCAACTCCCAGAATTTCTGGGAGGCTGGCTGAGGAATTCTGGGAGTTGAAGTTCAGAAGTCTTAAAAGTTGCCAAGTTTGGAGACCTATATAAAAATGAAGTTCTTTCTCTTTTTTTATAGTTCTCTCTGGTCCATTAACCAGGTCCCACCTCCGTTCAATGCCCCAATGATCTTCGCTGGCACTTCTTTTTATTCCCCCCCCCCCCCCCAGTTGCTGAAAAATGTGAGAAATGGCCTAATCTGGCTGTCAGGTTTCCGAAAGATGCCCTAAATAATGCAGGAGCCTCGAGCCAAGTTTCAAAAGGAAACCAGTCATTTATTAGGAACACCATTTCGGCAAATCCCCCATTGCAGTCAGATCTGACCTCACTTAAATTACGGCTGAACTTTGCCCCTGTTTCTCCCCTCCGCTCAGTCTGTGTCATAAATCACATTCTCCAACGAAGTGTACGCCTCCCAAGCCTGCTGTAGTAATCTGAGATCCAACTCAATGCAGGATGGCTGGCCGAGGAATTCTGGGAGTTGAAGTCCACAACACTTAAGAGTTGCCACGGTTGGGAAACGCCTGTCCTACCCAATGCAGGAAGGCTGGCCGAGGAATTCTGGGAGTTGAAGTCCCCAAGTCTTCACATTGCCATAGTTGGAGACTCTTGGTGTAGAACAGTGTTTCTCAAACTTGGCGACTTTAAGTCCTGTGGACTTCAACTCCCAGAATCCCCCAGCCAGCATAGCTGGCTGGGGAATTCTGGGAGTTGAAGTCCACAGGACTTAAAGTCGCCAAGTTTGAGAAACACTGGTGTAGAAGAACAGGAGGGTCCTCGGGGACCAAAGAAGAAAGCTTCTATTTGGTCTTTTGCAAGAATTGTCTTCTAGGAGGGACCCCTTATCTTGTCGTTATCTTGTCGCCTCCAGAACATGGCATTCTGCCCGTCTCCCCTGAATCTCAGCACCTCTTCCCCGCCAAGATTGTGTCTCATTTGGTGAAGTGGACGTCCCTCACTTACGAAGATTACTTGGTAAGTAGCTTCCTTTAGAAGTAGCCTTTAAGCGAGACATCGGCGAAGTGACTTCCACCCCCCATTTTGTCCCCTTTCTGGCTACGTATGTTAAGGGAATCCCCGCCGCGGTTAAGTTAGTCACAGGGTTGTTAAAATGAAACTGGCTTCCCCCTTGGCTTTTGCTGGTCCGGAGGTCGCAAAAGGGGGTCTCTTGACCCCAGGTCTCCTTGTCGAGCCTTGGGCTGGACTAGAAGACCTCCAAAGTCCCTTCCAACTCTGTTATTCCTTGCGAATGGACCATTTTCACAAGCCTGTAAATGAGTCGCAAATAGTTTGTAAAGAGTCCGACAGGAGTCTGCCACAGTCTTTGGGGATAAGTCTGATAAGCCCCCGCCTTTATCTCTCTTGAAACGTTGCCAGAGACCTAATTGCCAATTAGCTTTGCAAGGCCACACGGAGCACAGGGTCAAAACGGAGCTTCTCAGAGTGTAAACCGACCACAAAGAACCAAGTTGCTTCCTGCAAAGGCTCCTGTCTGTTTGCTCCTCTTTTATGTCTTAAGGGAGAGGCCAATCATCTCCAAGCCTTACTCCCGAGTCGTCCCTTTTGTCTTAACTGTTCTTGCCTTCTGGCAGCGCTGTGCATGCACACACTGGGAACAGGCTCCCCCTGTTCCTCTGCCTTGCTGATGTCCGACTCTGGAGGCTCCGGAGGCAGCACATAATTCCCAGATGGCCCTGGTCCCCTCTCTGCCTCCCACTCGGAGCCCTCCTCAGAGCCTTCCCCAGACTCCAGGACTGGCCCAGGTTCCTCCCCAACCCTCCTCACTCTCGGAATCTGCTGCCAGCTCCGTAGGCCACAACATTCTGCCTTTCCTCCCTCTAGGAGCTGCCTTACACCAAAGACGTTGTTGAGTCTGGCTTGGCTGAAGATACTCATCTCTATTACTTGGCTCTGATCGAGAGAGGCACGGGTGAGTTTGCGTCTTTTCTCCTGTCGGTTCCTCTCCCCCGACTGAGAGGTTGAGGAGATGCCTAGTGGCTATTACACGACCTCTCTTAAAAACCTCAACCCCCTTCAAATCCGCAGCCCCCAAATTTCATTCTCGCCAACTTCGGTGACAACACCAGCAGGGTCTCCTCCGAGCTTTGGGATAGCAGATGCTTGTTGTCTTGTATCTGCTGGAAAGTGTAGTTGCGCGTCAAAGAGGCATCCTTGCTAAACAGACTTCTTGCTTCCATCTTGGTTGCAGCCAAGCTCCAGGCCTCCGTGGTGTTGAACCCCGGATATTCCTCCATCCCGCCCGTCTTCAGCCTCTGCTTGAACTGGAAAGGGGAGAAAACCAACACGAACGATGACAACATTCGGGTAGGTCCGAGACAGGGGAACGGGGCTGGGGGATTCTGGGAGTTGAAGTCCACCCAGAAGTCGCCTAGGTTAAACGTATTTAACTATTCCTGCATTAACCGCAAGCTAGAATTGTATTTGCACAACATTGGGAAAAAGGAAGAGATCCCTACCGATGAAAAGGCAATTAGGAAAATAGGAGGTGCAGAAATGCACAGATAAATGCTGGCGATTGAGGAAAAAGAACAAACGGAATATTATTGGATACGGGAATTATTTTTATCAATGGTCAGAGAATAAAAATGGAGGTTGAAAATAAAGGGGGGAGATTAAAGAAGAGTGTCAGACCCGCAAGCCATCTGTTCTTTTTAGGTTTCACACTTTCTACTGTGGGAAAACGGGAGGAGGGATTATGTGAAGTTGGGTGACGTGTAGCCATAACAACATTCTTATCAGAAAGTCAAGGTCTCTGCACCTGGCTGGAACTGGATGGGTGGAATTGCCAGCATGGCAGTGGAAGATTGGATCATATGATGGACCTGTGGGTGTAGGGGCAGGATCTTGAACTTTCAACTGGGTGGGAAAATCTGGGAACTTTCAGATTCGGGTTTTCCACAGAAGTGCCAACATGTCTCTCTTAATCATTTGGAGCTTTGAGGAATCCTTTGCCTCGGACTCTTGATTTACTTTCGGATGCTGTTAGGAACCCTGACATTAACCCTAATCTGATAAAGAGTAGAAAAAATGTTACGATAGAGATTTAAACAATATGTATTACGATGATGAGGATTATTATACTTAATGTTGTTATTATATTCTCATTAGGAGATACGTTAAGAGGAAAAAATGAACAGGCTTACTATGCTCAAGAAAAGATGGAATGTTCGTATTTTTTAAAAAAATTATATGTGTGTGTGTGTGCACTTTTTAGGCCATGGAGAGTGAGGTCAACGTCTGTTACAAAGAACTAAGCGGGCCCAAACCGGGCTACCAACTCCTCACCAATCAGTTGCAACGCCTTTGCGTCGTCCTGGATTTATACCTGGAGACCGAGACACACGACAACAGCGTGGAGGGGCCCAAGGAATTTCCCCAGGAGAAAATGTGCCTGCGCTTGGCCAGGTGAGCCAATTGGGGGGGGGGGGGCAGAGAGATCTGGCAGAAGGCCAGTGGGGGAACTCCCCCTGGCTAATTCACTGCCAGATGGTTCAACATGGGATAACTCAAGAGAGTTAGGGACAAGGGGAATGGCAGCTCACCCCGGTTTCAAAGACTTTTAACTTGGTTAAAAAAAAAAAAAGATAAAAGGAATCCCTGCGGATTTGACTCCACTAGTCCTTGCCGACTCTAGGGGGCGCTGCTCTTCTCCATGTCAAGGCCGTTGAGTCAGCGCTGTCCGGAGACATTTCCGTGGCCAGCGTGACGTCACAGAGCGTTCTTAGTTTCACGCCGAAGTGGTACCTATTGATCTACTCGTGTTTGTATGCTTTCGAACTGCTAGGTTGGGCAGGAGCTGGAGTGCGGACGGGAGCTCACCCCGTCGCGCAGCGCTTGGGACTTGAACCTGGGCTGCCGGCTTTCCAGCTGACAACCCCCAGCGTCCTAACCGCTGAAGTATGCTGTACTGCCCCCCCCCCCTCTAATTTGACATGGTTCAAACCTACAGAAACTCACAGCCTTGCTCCCGTTCGCTTTCTCTCTCTTGAGTTTACCCCTTGTTGAATTGTCCTGGGGGCAAGGTGGCCGCGGCGAGATGAATCATGAGGACTAGAAGCTTAAGTGTTTAACATGAATGAGATTTCGAGACTTCTGTCCAGAAACAATGAACGGCAGAGATTCCAAAACATGACCTCGTTGTTTTGTTGTTTCATAATGTGTGAAATGTGGCTTTCGTTGACGCTTTTCCCACACTTAAAAATACCGTAATTTTTGGAGTATAAGATGCACTTTTCTCCCCCTAAAAGAGGGTGAAAATTTGGGTGCGTCTTATACACCAAATATAGTCCTTCCCACCTGCCAGTCCCCACCCTTTGGCTTCTGCCTCCCAGTAATTTGCCTCCTTGCAGCAGAGAGCAAACAGCCTGTTTCAGCTTCAGCACAGCCTGATTAGCACAAGCAGCTGTTTGTCAGTTGGATCGGCCTCCCGACCATCAGCTGTTTCAGGCCGCAAGGATTGCCATTGCTAATTGCTGCCTCTGTGTACCCTGTTTTTGGCCTCCGCATCCCATTTTCGGCCTCTGTGCGCCACATTTTCTGCCCGTTCTGCCCCCTTCCACCCAGAACGGGCAGAAAACGGAGCACGCAGAGGCCGAAAACGGGGCATGCGGAGGCGGCAATAGGCTATGGCGATCCCTGCAGCCTGAAACAGCTGATCGTCAGGAGGCCAATCCAACCGACAATCAGCTGCTTGTGCTGATCAGGCTGAGCTGAAATTGAAACTGAAACCGGCTGTTTGCTGCAAGGAGGCAAATTGCTGGGAGGCAGAGGCAGATTTTTTCCCCCTTGTGCTAATCAAGCTAAACTGAAATAGGCTGCTTGCTGTTTGCTGCAAGGAGGCAAATTGCTGGGAGGCAGAGGCAGATTTTTATTTCTTGTTTTCCTCCCCAAAAGTTAGGTGCGTCTTATGCTTTGAAAAATGCGGTACTTTCGAAGATGACATTAGTCATGTAACTTCTTATATCTGTGGGACGGTCGGTGCACGAGGGCCATACGGAGCGTTTATCCTTAATTGTCCCGTGACTCTTCTCCCTTCTTCCAAAGGGGACCCAGCCGGTTGAAACCCTTCAAATACAACTCCCCTCAAGGCTTCTTCAGCCATCGCTGAGCCCAGCAGGAGCAGCCGCTGCTGGGAGTCCTACTTAGACTGCACTTCCCAAGCGAAGGGAATTGTTTTTGGGTCTGGAGCTGATGCGTTTCTGATGGATTTCAGAGCGTTTGTCCTGCTGAAGCCGCTCCAGAAAAGACAGCCAAGCGGCCATTCCTCCATCTCTTGTGGAAAACGTTCCGAAGGAATTAAAATTGAGTAAAGGGCGTCTCTGAAGTCCTTACCTATGAAATACGAGCCGATAACCCGGCGTTGCCCAGGTATTTATTTAGGGGAGGGCGGGGGGAAAATATCCAGGCCAAACGTAATTTCTAATGTTGGATTTGCCACCTTACCCGAGGAGCTTAGGGGGTGTCTTACCCCCACAGTATTGGTTTCCAGGGAGTAAGTCATCTGTGTACGTTTGGTTGAAATTGCTCCAGGCGTTCCAGAGTTATGCTGGGGACAAACATGGATAGATAGATAGATGATAGATAGATAGATAGATAGATAGATAGATAGATAGATAGATAGATAGATAGACAGACAGATGATATAGATAGATAAGAGAGGTAGGTAGGTAGGTAGATAGATGATATAGATGGATAGATAGATAGATAGATAGATAGATAGATGATAGATAGATAGATAGATAGATAGATAAATAGATAGATGATAGATAGATAGATAGATAGATAGATAGATAGATAGATAGATAGATAGATAGATAGATGATAGATAGATATTGAACCAATAAAGGAGGGTATGTAGTTTAGGGTGTCCTTGACGCTCTCTGAGCGTGGTGATTTTCTTGCAGGCATTTCATCACCCCACTAGGTAACATCATCAGTACAGGTCGCTCTCAACCTTACAACAGATCATTTACTGACTCATTCAAAGTTACCATGGCATGGGAAAAAAAGTGACTTAGGACAGTTTTTCACACTTAAACAACCATCGCAGCATCCTCAGGATTGCGTGTTCTGAAATTCAGGTGCTTGGCCGCTGGTTCATACTTACGACCGTTGCCGTGTCCCAAGGTTGCGTGATTTCCCCTTTTGCGACCTTCTGACAAAGTCAGTGGGGAAGGCAGATTCCCTTAACAAAGAGGGCTACTAACTCATCAACTGCAGCGAAACCTCCGGACCCCAGGGGCCACTAATTTCCTAATTTTAAATCCTGCGGACCACTAATATGATCTGCCTAATGACTGGCTGGGTGGGCGTGGCTAGGTGATCATGTGACGGTGGGTGTGGCCAAATCGATGTCACTCACATCAAGAGGTGTCTCGTCGGCCTCTACTGTCCCCTCCCCTCCCAGCCCCTCCTCGCCTGCCCTCCCGGGCTCCTTAGGGCCCCAACAGGGAGCAGTTGCTGGAGCTAAGCAGCCCCCAGGAGAAAGAGTTGGCAAAACAGCTCAGTTCAAATTGGATCTGGCCGAGAAGGAGACTCAGCAGAAGCTCCTCACTGAGGACTAGGAGCATAGGCTTTCCAAGCAGAGGGAAGACCTGAGGGATTGCAAGGCCAGGTGCTGGCACCTGGAGGCTCAGTGGGCTGAGATGGTCAGCCAGTTCCAGGCCATGATGCAGTCCCACTGGAACGAGGCCCTCTGGCTCTTCCCCACCAGCGGCCCTTCCCTCCAGCCTTCGCCCAAAGCCCCCCACCAGGAGGCCGAAGCAGACCCCAAGTGGGAATTTCTGACCCCCTCTGACCCCCACAAAAAGACCCCAAAGGGGGAGACTCTCTGCAGCAACACAAGCGTTCTTTGCACGCATCCATCCCAGGGGCCGCAGTTTGAGGACCCCTGATTTAGTGCAATGTAAAAAATGCAAATAATTTTTCTGCGGACCCCCACAACTTTCTCGCGGACCCCCCGTTGGTGACCGCCGGACTAAACATTCTCGTCTACCCCCGCCAAACACAAAAAACAAAGAGTCAATTTATCGTAAGCATATTCTTTTTTCTTTTAATCGGCGGCTTATTGCACAGAAAGCAACAGGAGGTGAACGGTTTGAGATGGCGTAATGCACTTTTTGGGGGCGTGGGTGCGTGTGGGTGGGTCTCTGAATATGCAGGGTCCCTCGGTGTCGAGAACTACAAAACTACCACAGTGTTTCCCCTCCACCGCCCCTCCTAATGAGGATTTGTGTGTGTAGGGGGGGGGGGGTGAGAGATAGTTGCCCTGCCACCCTGGAGAATTTGGGCAAGGGGATTCAAACGACCCTCTGCCTCAAATTCTCTGAACTCTGGGGCAAAGCTAGCACGTGGGAAAGCCCTCCCCCCCTTTGAGACGGCAATTTGGGCTGAGTGGAGGGGACAACACCCCCCTCCTTCCTCCTGAGACAATCAAGAGCTGGATTAAGGCCTTCTTTCCACATTCATGCCCCCCCCTCCTCTCCCCAAGCAATTGCACATCGCTTGCACAAAAGGCATCTTTAAAACATCAGTTTTTGGAGATTATTATTTTTTTCCCTTGCCTAGGGCATCCCTGCGGAGCAGAATTCCAGCTCTTGTTGCGTTCCAACATTCTGAGATTTATTGCGTGTATTATTATTATTATCATTATCATTATTATTATTCCTTTGCCCGTCTTTGGGGAAATAAATGCACTTATATGAGAAGGGCAGTCCAAATATTGCCCTGGGGGGGGGGGGGTTCCCCTCCCTCCCTCCCTCCCTTCCCTCCCCCTTTAAATAAACCAATTGCTTAAATGGAAATTCTGCATATATCACATTCGGCTACGGAAGCTGTCAATAACATATTGGAACCAGCTTGGGGTGGGTTTGGTTGGTTGGTGGTTGGTTTCTCCCACCGAGTTATCTCAGATCGATCGTGGCTTAGCTGTGGGCTGTGTTTCTTCCTCTTCGGATCGACGTGTTGCAAACATGCATTCCCAGACTCCTCGGTGGGGACGGGGGGAGGTCTCGCCCCAAACCGAGCCTTGAGGAGAGAGGGTCCTGAGATCGGTGGCCTTCCAAAGTCCTCAGGTGCCCCCTGAAGCACCTCCCAAGGTCTTCTGGTCATTTCTTGGCCTTCTCTCCCTTTTCAGCCGGTTTGCTGTCTTTGGGGTCCATCCCAGAGGACTTCTCGGCTTTCTCCGTCTTGGTTGGCTTTGGGGTTTCTTGGAGAGCCGTGGGGGACTCTTTGGGGCTCAAGGTCTTCTTGGTTTCTTCTTTGGGTTTCTCCTCCTCCTTCCCAGCTTTCTCCTTCTTCTCTTCGGCCTTGACCTTCTCGGCTTCCTTCTTAGCCGGTGGGCTTGGGCTCTTGGCTTTGACTTCCTCGGTGGGAGATTTGGGCACGGGCGCCTTGGTTCCTTTCTCCACCTCTTTCCCCATTTCTGGTTTGGATGGTGGCTTGGTGGCCTCCTCCTCCTTGCTGTCTTCAGCCTTGGGAGCAGCAGGTGCCTTTTTCCCATCAAGGGTAGGCGACTTGGCCTTGGGGCTTTGCTTCTTGTCCCCTTGGTCTTCGGTCTTCTCCTTGGCTTCCGGCCTTGGAGCATCCTTGGTTGGGACCTCTGGTTTGGCCTCCTCTTCTTTCTTGCTCACTTTCTTCTCTGCCACCGGCTTGGCGGGCGCTTCTGCTTCTTTTTCCGGCGCCTTCTCCTTTGTTGCTGGCTTAGCTGGTTCCTTTTGGGGCGCTGTGTCTTTTTCTGGAGATTTCACCTTCTCCTTGATGGGAGTCTTGACCTTCTCTGGAGATTTCGCCTTCTCCTTGACGGGCGTCTTGGCCTTCTCCTGAGATTTAACTTCCTCTTTTGGGGGAAGCTTGAGCTTTTCTGGAGGTTTGAGGTCTTCTTTCGTCTGGGAAGCGACCTTCTCTGGGACCTTCACCGCTGGAGGTTTCTCGGCCTCCTTTGCTGGAGGTTTGAGGTCTTCTTTCGTCGGGGAAGCGACCTTCTCTGGGACCTTCACCGCTGGAGGTTTCTTGGCCTCCTTTGCTGGAGGTTTGAGGTCTTCTTTCGTCGGGGAAGCGACCTTCTCTGGGACCTTCACCGCTGGAGGTTTCTCGGCCTCCTTCGTTGGAGTTTTTGGTTTTTCTGGTGCCTTGAGGTCCTCTTTGGTTGGGGAAGCCACCTTCTCTGGGGGTTTCACCGCAGGAGGCTTCTCTGCCTCCTTCGCTGGAGATTTGAGGTCTTCCTTGGTTGGGGAAGCCACCTTCTCCAGGGCCTTCACCGCTGGAGGTCTCTCTGCCTCCTTTGTTGGAGATTTCAGCTTTTCTGGAGTCCGGCTTTCATCCTTTGCAGGAGATGCAGGTTTTGCTGGAGATTTGCTCTCTTCTTTGATGGGGGAAGTTGCCTCCTCCACTGGCTTCGCTCCTGGGATCTTCAAAAATTCTTTGGTTGGGGACACCACCTTGGCCGGAGGTTTACTTTCTTCTTTGGTTGGAGACCCGACTTTGGCTGGGGACTTGGCTTCATCTTTTGCGGGAGATTTAACCTCCTCTTCCTTCAAGGTGGGCTCCTTTTCCGACGACGGGGTCTTCTCTGTAGGTGGAGATTCTTTCCCTGTTCCAGCTTCTTCGCTTTCTTCTCCTTCGCCATCTTCCTTTCCCTCCTGGCTTTCCTCTTCTCCTTCTTTTTCCTCTTCCGCTTCTTCTTCTTCCTCCTCCTCCTCCTCTTCTTCTTTTTCCTCTTTTGCTTCCTCCTCCTCCTCTTCCTCCTCCTCCTTTTCTGCTTCCTCTTCCTTCTCCCCCACTTCTTCCACAATGACCGTCTCCTTTTCCGATTTCTCCACCACTTTAATTTTCTCCTCGCTCTTGACTATGAAGTGAGCGGGGATGCTCGGGCCCCTGGGGGCGATTTCGGGAAAGGAGAAAATCCCCATCCCGCTGCCAAAGTGGCATTCCTCTCCTTCCAGCAGCTTCCTGTTTCCAAAAAAGAGAGAGAGTGGGGAATCAAAACTGTTGCTCCAAGCATTGAATCAAAATTATGTGAAGTATTAGTAAAGGTAAAGCTTCCCCTTGCAGGGGAAGAGCAAGGAATAATTTAAAAAGTAATATTAAACTACAGTAAGGTAAAGGTTCCCTTTGCGCATATGTGCTAGTCGTTCCCGACTCTAGGGGGCGGTGCTCAATTCCCTTTAAAAGCCGAAGAGCCAGCACAGTCCAAAGACGTCTCCGTGGTCATGTGGCCGGCATGACTCAATCCCAAAGGCGCACAGAACGCTGTTCCCTTCCCACCAAAGGTGGCTCCTATTTTCCTACTTGCATTTTTCACCTGCTTTCGAACTGCAGGAGCTGGGACAAATAACGGGAGCTCACTCTGTTACACGGCGCTAGGGATTCGAACCGCCGAACTGCCAACCTTTCTGATCGACAAGCTCAGCATCTTAGCCACCGAACCATTGCGTCCCTGAAGTATTAATATTGTTTTATAAAACCCTTAGTAAGTCCCCATCTGGAATACTGCATCCAGTTTTGGTTGCTACCTTACAAAAAAAAAATAGATGGTGACTTTGGAAAAAATGCAGAGAAGAGCAACTAAGACGATTAAAGGACTGCAGGCTAAAACATATGAAGAACGGTTGCAGGATTTGGATTTTGCCAGTCTAGAGAAAAGAAGGACTGGGGGGGGGGGGCCGACAGGATAGCAGTGCTCCAATATTTGAAGGGATGCCGCAAAGAGGAGGGGGGGTCAACTTATTTTCCAAAGCACCAGAAGGCAGGATAAGAAGCAACGGATGGAAATTAAACAAAGAGAGAAGCAACCTGGAATGAAGGAGAAGCTTCCTAACAGGGAGGACAATTAACCAGTGGAACAGAAGTTGCCTCCAGAGGTTGTGGGTACTCCCCATCACTGGAGGTTTTTAAGAAAAGTCTGGACAGCCCCCTATCGGATGCAGTCTAGGATCTCCTGCTGATAGTATCACAGGGCTGGAAGGGGAGCTTGGAGGTCATCTAGTCCAACCCCCTGCTCAAACAGGAGATCCTTGCCAAATTATAGAACAACAGAATTGGAAGGGGACCTTGGAGGTCATCTAGTCCAACCCCCTCCTCAAACGAGACCTTTACAGAACCATACAATGGCAGAGTGGGAAGGGGACCTTGGCAGTCATCTAGTCCAACCCCCTTCTCAAGCAGGAGACCCGATACCGTTCCAGACAAACGGCTGTCCAGTCTGTATTTTAAAACTTCCTAATGATGTTGTCAGAGCAATTAATTAGTGGGACAGCTTGCCTCCAGAAGTTGTGAATGCCCCAACCCTGGACGTATTTAAGAAGACGTTGGATAACCTTTTGTCTGAAGTGGTGTAGGGTTTCCCTGCCTAAGCAAGGGGTTGGACTAGAAGACCTCCAAGGTCCCCTTCCAACTTTGCTATTCTAAAAAACACAAGACTTTTAAAAGCAGGGTGGGAAGAAATATGAGAAGGAGGACACAAAGGGGGGGGCTTTTTAATGTTCTCCTGATTTGAATCTTTCTGGGCTCAAGGCCCCCAAATACCTGTAGGCAGCGATCTCGATATCCAGAGCCATTTTGACGTTCAACAGGTCTTGGTATTCTCTTAGCTGGGCAGCCATCTCCCACTTGGTGTTCCTGAGCTCATTGTCCAGCTGTCCAATCGTATCCTAGGGAAAAGACACAAATCTTCCCTCAACAACTTGTGCGCTAAAATGGAAGGTGATAAAGTGTTTTGGAAACGAATGGAAAGGGAGCAAACGGATAAGGTGGAAACGCACCAAGATTAAATCTGTAGCAATGGAAACGGAGCAAGTTAATAGGTAGGAATGGACCGAATGGAAACGAACCGAATGAAGATGTGGATCTTTGCTCTTTCTACTCCTTGTTGCTTCCAAAAAAAAAGCTGAGTTTTGAATCGGCATTGTGGGAAAAAGTGAATTGTCCAGAAAGATGCTTCCCATCCAAGAAGCTTCTTCAGCTCGGACCGGATGGTGGGGAAATGGAAGGATTTATACTCCTTGCAGACAGCTTGTCATTTGCATCCTTTGAGAGGGTCGTTGAGGCTGCTTGGAGGTTTTATCTGAGTGGTGCAAATGGACGTGGAGCCTTCTTGGAACTGCTGAAAGAACTGTGTTGTAGACTGGAGATAGATGAGGTCCTATCCCTCCCCCCTCTGTTGAAGGAGGGCTGTTCAATTTGCACATCTCTTTGACCCTGAAGACAGATAAAACCTCCAAGTGGTCTCAACGACTCTCTAAAAAGGATGCAAATGACCAGCTGTCTGCAAGGAGTATAAATCCTTCCATTTCCTCGCTGTCCTGTTAGAGCTGAAGAAGCTTCTTGGAGGAGAAGCAAAACGTCTTTGAAGAAAAACCAAAACAGTCCAGTTGCTCCTGAATTTAAAGCACCTTTGGCCCACCCACCTTGGCCGCGTCTTACCTGATAAGACTGGACATCCAAATGGTGGCGATCCTCAATGTCCAGCCTCTGCCTCTCCAAGGATTCCTTCATCCCGCGGAGAGTTTCCAACTCTGTCGTTTTAGACTGGAGCTGCCTGCGATATTCCGACAGCTCGTCTTGGGCGTTGCGGATGGCATCCGTGTTCACCCTGGCGACTTCAGAGAGCTTGTCCAGCCTCACTGCAGAATGGAGTCAGGGAAAGAGGGAAGAGCCATTGAGGTTCTGGGGCATGTGAGTTGGCACCAGTTACAAATACAGATGAACAGAGTTGGAAGGGACCTTGTAGGTCATCTAGTCCAACCCCCCCCAGCCCTCGCCCAAGCAGACCCTACACCATTTCTGACAGGTGGCAGTCCAGTCTCTTCTTGAAAGCCTCCAGGGATGAAGCTCCCACAACCTCTGTTCCATGGGTTGGTTGTTTTCCCTGTCAGGAAATTTCTCCTTATTTCCAGGTTGAATCTCTCCTTGGTCAGTTTCCATCCATTATTCCTTTTCTGGCCTTCGGGTGCTTTGGAGAATAGCTTGACCCTCTCTTCTCTGTGGCAACCCCTCAAATATTGGAAGACTGCTATCCTGTCTCCCCTGGTCCTTCTCTTCACTAGACCAGCCATGCCCAGTTCCTGCAACCGTTCCTTCCTTCTCCTCCTTGATCTGAAGAAATATGCCCCCTGAGCAGGGGGTTGGACTAGAGGACCTCCAAGGTCTCTTCCAACTCTGCTCGTCTAGTTTAGTCTGGTCTGAAAAGTTGCCAAGGCTGGACACCCATCTTTAGACTTCAATAGAGCAGATTCTGAATTACGTCATCTAGCAACCGAGCAATTTTCTGGAGTGCAGCAGCATCTGCTGAGCAATCTAAAATATATTCTTATGATGACACGGGGTGTGGGGGAGATATGTGTGTGTGTGTGTGTGTGTGTGTGTGTATGTAATACAGCCCAGGTTCAAATCCCAGTAAGGGTATGGCTAGCTGATGAGAGCTAAATAGCTTGAAATAGATCTATACTAGTCTCCCTTTATTTATCAGCACAAATGCAACACCAATGTAACAAAGGCAACATTAAAAATATGGTTTTCTGCCTGGATGGTCGTCTGGAGTGAGCCGAAAGACAGAAAAGGGAAGCAGAGTGTTCCCTCCCATATTTGGGCATCCCAGGGGTTGTGACACAATAACATACCTATTTCCCTGGCTTAGCTGATAAAGGAGGAGAGCCTGTATATATATATATATATATATCTTTCCAGGAAGCTGGAGGCGGATTCTCCGTAGCTGCATTCTGCCGGTGGGAAGTCACTTTGCAGTCTTGACTCAGCAAATGCAGAGTTTTTACAGCGCGGAAGAGTTTTAATCCAGAAAGGAAGCCATGACGTAGCAAGATTCTGCTTAGCATGCTAGACTAGGCTGGTTGTTTCTGGAGTTTGACGGACATCTTTATATACCGTGTGGTGCAAAGCCGGCATCACACCGAGCCACGTAAGTGTGTGTGTGTGTGTGTGTGTGTGTGTGTGTGTGTGTGTGTGTTGGCACCCAGGGTGTTACGCAAGCACAATCCCACTGCAGTTCGGTTAACCGAAAAGACACTGCAGGAAACTTGGCTTAAATGCAATTTCCTATTTCTACCTGGCTGAAAGATGCTCTCCAAGCACCAGGATGGCAAAAGATACTTCACTGCAAACTGCAACAAGGACGTTGCTTTTTCTTTTTTTCTTTTTTTTTAAATCCAGCCCTGTTTTAGCTTCTGCTCTTCATCTTCCTGTCTGTCTAAGTGAGTTTGCAAAAAAAAAAAAACCAGTGGATAGGCGGTGCTAAAAAAAAAAAAAAAAAGCCGCTTGCACCAAGAGTTTGCAGATCATTCCAGATGCTGGCGTTGTATTTTTAGCAGCCGATGGAGACACCTAGACATGACTGGTTGTTTGAAACAGAATTTTGATGGAAGGTTACAAGAAAAAAAAAACCCGGAGGATAAAGTAGGGTAAAATGACTTCTATATTGGCAGCAGGAAAATAAAATGGGAATATTTTTATATGGGTATAGTCCTCCACTTAACAGTTTGTTTAATAACTAAAGCTGCAACAGCACTGAAAACAATGACTTATTGAGGTCCTACAGTATAGTTTATGGGTCATACTATAACTTGTTTGATTTGGGCTTAGGGGATTCTATGTGAATTCAGCCAGGAGAAATGCAAACTTATATTTTTACAGCTTGCCCCATGCGTGAACTCAACTAATGTTGCCCTAGGCAATCAAATGTGGTTAAAGAGTAGCAGTTTAATGTTTTGTGATGAGGTTTAATGTCGTTTAATGCCATGAATGAATCCAGTCGCATCCAATATTGAATAGAAGATGGCATGTGTAGCACAGGGTTGAATTATGGAGTCCTTGGGGTCCTGGGGGGGGGTGTCTTGTAGATCTTACACTGTCAAACTAGATAACGTCATCAGTGTTAAAAGGGAGTGGGGTTTGTGGAGTGGAAGGGAAGGGGGAGGAAGGGAAAAGGACTGGAGGAGTCCTTGATATTCTCTAAACTTGGTGGTTTTCTTGAAGATGTTTCATTACCCTACTAGGTAACATTATCAGTTAGAAGGGAGTGGGGTTTGTGGTGGTGGTGGAGGAGGAGGAGGAAGGGAAAAGGACTGGAGAAGTCCTTGATGTTCTCTAAACTTGGTGGTTTTCTTGGCAGACGTTTCATTACCCTATTAAGTAACATCATCAATATTAGAAGGCAGTGAGCTGGAGGAGGAAGGGGAAAGGACTGCAGGAGTCCTTGATGTTCTCTAAACTTGGTTGTTTTCTTGGCAGACGTTTCATTACCCTACTAGGTAACATCATCAACATTAGAAGGGAGTGAACTGGAGGAGGAGGAGATGAACTGTAGGCTCCTCGATGCCCTCTCTGAGCTTGGGTATTTTTGTTTGCAGACATCTTACAGATGTCACCTAGTAATGAAACATCTGCAAGCAATCCCCGAGGCCCAGAGAGCACCAAGAACTCCGTCACCCAATCAGAATTTAGGTCTCGGATCCCTGCCTGAGGCTGATGGATCTTGGAGTTTCTCGGGATAGCAACCCCAGCCGTTACATGCCATGGGATCAGCACCTTGGACAGCGCCCTCGCCTTGAGCGCATCGGGGGTTTCTCTCTCCCAGGCGCGCCTCCCCCGCGCAAGTTTTTCCCTCCCGGGGTGGGGGGGGAGAATCAAGAGAAGATATTGAATGCGGATTAGCAGCCCTAAGGCTCGAGGGCGCGGAGGGGGGGGCGTGGGGGTGGACGGGCGTGGGAGGTAACAGGGCAATCAGTTATGGAGGTTGGGTAGGATATTAAGCAGACCGGCTCCAGGTTTCGTTCTTCGAGGGGTCGCCCCAGGTTTTTTAAAAAAGGGGAGGGGGAACATTGCGGGTCCAAAGACAGCCCGGGAGTTGAGGGGGGACGTCTCAAGTCTGGCCGCACCCCCCCTCTTCAGAAAGGGCTGCAACGCTTCCATTCGTCCTCCAACGATTTGGGGAGGGGGGGTGATGATTCCCAACAAATTTGGGGAAAGTTGGCACGCAACCTCGCTGATGGGGGGCGGGGCGGGAAAAGCCGCCTTTTCTGCCGGTAGCCGCATCAAACTCCCCAGCCCCCCCCCTCCCCACCGTTCTTCCTCTCCCTCCCTCCCACCCATCCCACCTTACTGCTTTAAATCACCCCTCTCCGCCCCCTTCCCACGTCTCCATCCTAGCTGGCGCCAGGCCGAATATAGGAAGGGAAAAGAGACGGGTGGGGGGAGGGGGGAGTGTCTGCAAAGATGGGAAGGGAGGGGTGGCAAAGGAGGCAAGTCACGCTGCGCCAGTCTGGCCCCTCCTTGCACCCACCCAACACGCCCCCCCCCCCAAACGAAAAACTGCAGGAGGGAGTTTGCCCTCCAGTTGCCGGCCAGTTCCAGCCTAGACTGCGGCATTGCCGCTTGGCGCACCCGCCCACCCCAGTTCCTGAGCAAAATCCAAAGTGACCCCCCACACACACACACACACTTGCCTATGTGTCGTCCCCCCCCTCCACCCCTGCACCAAGGCCGGGGGGACGGGGATCAGCAGGGGCGCAACCAACCTATTCCTTCCCCTCCCAGCCCCAAAACACAGCAGAACCCTGTTCCTCCCCACCTCTGCGCAGATCCTATGGGTTGCTGGTTGCAATTTTTCTTTACTTTCATTTTTCTCTGGTCCCCCGCCTCCTCGCTGCTTTTCCCCCCCTGCTCTTCCCAAACAACTACTGCGGGAAAGTTCCCTTCTTCCTTCTGCTCCACCCTCCCCCGGCAGTCCGGGGAAAGGGGGGAGAGGGCGACGCTCCCTCTTCCGCAGTGGGGAGACAGGACACCCCAATAAGAGAGGCTGGGTTTTGTCTCTCGGACGCTTTTCCCAAAAGAAAAGCCCCTGCCACCTTGGGGTCAGTCAAGGGTGCGGGACCCCTGGCGGTCGCCCCTCACTCACCCGCCTTTGCCTTTTCTCGCAACCCCCCCTCCCCCGAGTCTGAGATGATGAGCCGTCTCTCTTCCCCCAAATATGGGGGGAGTGTACCGCCTCCATCCCTCGCTAAAATGTACAAGGCTGAGGGAGGGGGGATTTACACACCCACCCAAGTAAGAAATGCATAAAAACGTGGAGGAGAGTGAATGAAACTGACCGGGGGAAGCGTGTTTCCTTTGAGCCTCATCCCTCATTACAAAGCCTTCATTCGGAGGTCGTCTGAACTGTCCCTCTTGGAACAATTTGACCCCGTTTTCAGAGCGCAACTCCCCCACCCCCTCCACGTCCAACACTTTCCCGCAAGGTCATTCCTTTAGGATACCTTTGCTACCCGACTTCTTGGTTTTAAGCCTTCTGGATGGGGAAAAGAGGAGAAATAGGGCCCGGGGAGGGGGGAGGGGGAGAGTTCAGCTTTGCACAGCAACTTTCGGCAGCCAACTTTGGGGCCCGCGTCTTGGCCTGTTGGATCGATTTAGTTGAGTCATCAAAATCATTTCCCGACGTTTAGGTGTTAGGTAGGTTTGCCCTTCCTCTTGCGTCCGTTTTAAGAGTTGCGCCTTGGAGCGTCCTACAATGACTCGAATCCGTTTTTATAGTCCTCTGTCTCCCCGCCTCCTAAAGTTACGGGGAGGGCAAGGGGAAAGGATGGAGGGGTCTTGAATGACGCACCCCTCATTTCTCCCCTCCCCTCTATAATCACCCACTTGGCCGTTCAACCTGGGGGGGGGGTGGAATTAAGGGGATTGATTGATTGATATTTAACCCAGGCCCTGGCACTTGCCCTGCGCCCTGCTCTACCGCGCAATTGTTCTGTCGCCTCCCCCAAATCTGAATTGCAGAGCCCCCCCCCCTCCCACCCCCAAGCCCCGCATTCTGCCTCGGGTCTCTGGGCTTCTATAGATATAAACTAAGGATGCTATGATTTATTGAATATATATGCCGCCCAACTCCTAGCGACTCAGCCTTCCCTCCCCTTAAACACCAGCAGAATAACAGAGTTAGAAGGGATCTTGGAGGTCTTCTAGTCCAACCCCCAAGCAGACAATCCTATACTAATTCTGCTGACTGCCGACTGCCGGCAGTTCGATCCTGACCGGCTCAAGGTTGACTCAGCCTTCCGTCCTTCCGAGGTGGGTCAAATGGGGAGCCAGATTGTTGGGAGGCAAGAGGCCGACTCTGTAAACCGCTTAGAGAGGGGTGTAAAGCATTGTAAAGCGGTATACAGGTCTAAGGGCCATTGCTGTACCACTTCAGACAAACGATTGTCCCCTCTCTTCTTAAAAACCTCCCCTGTTGGAGCACCCATTCCTGCCTTCCGGCGCTTCAGGGAGCATTGGACTCATCCCTAGTAGAGACCCTGGCGCCCCTCCCCAACCCAGGTTGTCCCCACCCACCCCCTGCCCTTTCTTCCAGGGTCCCCCGACTCACCTCGGAAAAACTCCTCGGACTGCAACGAGCTCTTGAAGGTGTGTCCCTCCAGCTGAGCGCGGATCTCCTTGAGCGCCGAGGTGACGTCGGACTGGACGGCGGGCAACTCGCGCAGCTCGAAGACGGCGGCCGGCCCGCCGCCTTGGATCTGGCGCAGCAGCTCGCCCACCTCATCGCCGTGGCTGCGGCGTAGATAGAGGCTCTCCTCGCGCAGGGCTGCCAGCTTTTTCTCCAGCTCGCCTTTGGTCAGTTGGGCTTGCTCGGTGAATTTAGCCAGGGCGCGGGCGGCCGCCTCGTTCTCCTCGCGCAGCCGGGCCTCGTCCTCCAGCCGCTGGCGCAGCGCCCCCACTTCCTCCTCCAGCCGCTCCTGCTCCAGCCGCAGCTGCCCCTTCTCGTTGCTGGCCTGCACCAGTACGCCGCGCATCTCCCGGATCTCGCGCTCGTACAGCTCGCCCAGCGCCGAGCGGCCGGCTTGCTGCTGGCGCAGCGCAGCCGCCTCGCCTTCCAGCTGCCGGTTTTGCACCTCCAAGGCGCGCACCTTGTCGATGTAGCCGGCGAAGCGGTCGTTGAGCGACTGCAGCACCTCCTTCTCGTTGCGCCCCCCGCGCAACTCGCCGTTCAGCGACTCCAGGCTCTCGGTGGACGAGCCCAGCTGGCGCCGGGAAGTTGAGCCCCAGCTGCGGGACCAGCCCTGCGAGTGGAAGCCGCTGGAGGACAAGGAGCCGCCCCCGGAGCGCGAGAGCCCCATCGGGCCGCCTGAGCGCAAGCCGCCCCCGGCATCCTTGCGATAAACCATAGGGCCGCCGCCGCCGCCGCCGCCGCCGAATAGCACCTCCGCGCCGTAGCTTAGCATCGCGCCGTCGGAGAGGGCACTGCGGCAGGCGGCCAGCCGGGCTCGCTTATATGCAGCCCGGAGCCGCCCCTCCGAGGAGGAGGAGGAGGAAGAGGAGGAGGCACCGAGCGCCGCCTTTCCTCGCCTTTCCTCCCCAAACAGCGTCTCTGGGCAACCCTCCCTCCTCTCCTCGGGACCCCCGGGGCTCAGCGGGCTTCCCTCCACCCAGACAGACCCTCCCAAACTACAGGCGCAGTGCAGAGGTAGACCAAGCCCCCCCCCCTCCAAAAAAAAGCCCGAAGAGTTTGCGGAAATACCATCCCAAGGAAACATAAACTGAGATTTGAAAGAGACACCTACAAGACCAGAAAAAGAAAGGGAGAGAGGAGGGGAGAAGGAGAGGAAGAGGAGGGAAGGAAGGAAGAGGTAAGGCGAGGAGGGTGGAAGGGAGAGAAAGAGAAGGAGAAACGGTAGAAGGGGAAGGGGAAGAGTAGGAGTAAGGGAGAGGGAAGGGAAGAAGGAAGGGGATGGAAAGGAGGAAGGAAGAAAGTAGAGAAGGGAGAGAGGGAGAAAAGAAAGGGAAAAGAAGGTGGTGTTAAAACAGGCGGAAGGGATGCTAAATAAAGCAACCCAAACGGTATATTATAACTTATTAAATGGAATAACAAATGTAAAAGAATGACAAATGTAAAGAAGAATAGCAATTATGTGCAGGTATACTTACAATGGTATGTAAGAGAATAAAAAAATAAATAAAACTTTTTTTTAAAACGAAGCCCGAAGAGTGAGCAAGTTGGAAAACTGCAGCAAAGGGCTAGGTTCCAATCTAGTCTGGCCTGAGATAGACCCCCCCCCCTTAGCAGTTAAGGGGCAGAAGTAGAGGGGTGGGGACCCCGGGGTGAGATCCATGTGTGCTGTGGAACCTGGATAGCTTTCGGGCCAGTTCCACCCACCTGCGCACCCCACCCAAAAACTACCTCGCAGGGTTATTGTTTGGGAAAACAAATGAGGAATGGGGGTGTGGTGGAGGGGGACGCCCACCCACCCCCCATCTAACCAATGAGTTTTCCCAAGCTTTTATGAAATCAGGTGCAGTTGTCCTATTATAGAGGGATCTGGACTTCCTGCAACCGAACAGAATTTATCCCTACTCATTCAAATATATGTGTGTGTGTTTGTGTGTGTTTGTGTGTGTGTGTGTGTTGTATTTGTGCTAAATAAATAAATAAATAAATAAATGGAGACTAGTATAGATCTATTTCAAGCTATTTAGCTCTCATCAGCTAGCCATATCCTTACTGGGATTTTAGATAGATAGATAGATAGATAGATAGATAGATAGATAGATAGATAGATAGATAGATAGATAGATAGATAGATAGATAGATAGATGATAGATAGATAGATGATAGATAGATAAATGATAGATATAGATATAGATATAGATATAGATATAGATATAGATATAGATATAGATATAGATATAGATATAGATATAGATATAGATATATTCCTCCCACTCCCTCCAAAGAACTCCAAAGTTCTTAACCCTCCATCCTGGAAAATTGGCTGTTGGGATGATCTGCCCCCTTCATTCCCTCTTTTGTAGGGGGTTAATGGCACCCGTAATTTGGCCTGATCCAAGCTAAACATCTGAAAGAGGGTTGGGGAGCAGAGAAAAAAAAAACATTTGCACGTGCTCAGAGGCAGCCTATGAGAAGAGCAACATAAGATGATTGGGGGACATATAAAACAATGAAGAACGGTGGCTGGAATTGGGGATGTCTAGTTTAATGAAAAGAAGGACTAGGGGAGACACGATAGCAGTCTTTCAATATCTCAGGGGCTGCCCTGAGTACGTTCATCATAGAGCCATCTGTCTCAACCGTCTGTGGCAACTCTAGGATGTGTGGACTTCAACTCCCAGAATTCCCTACAGCATATCCACCCCGCTTATATGTTCAATTGGGGTGGTTTTTTTTTTTTTTACTTTTTTCTATTAGCCGAGCGTAATAAAATTAATTTTCCAAAGCCCCCATGCATTGGAAGAACGTCAAAAACAAAATGAAAAAAAAATGCTTAGAAATGCAAGTCATTTTGGAATTGGCAAAGGGAAGAAGTTTCTTTTAGCAATGTAGCTTTCATTATTCGGATCCCATGCTTTGGGGGGAGGGATTTTTTTTTCCTTTGGAAGGGCAACAGCAGGAAAACAAACCCATAAATATTGAAAATCTCCCCCTCTCTTTTTTTTGTCTCTCTCCCACACCCACGCACCTGCACGGACAGGCACACAAATAAGACACACGGCCTGCTTTATGTCGGCTACACAATGCAGTGCTGTGAACAATGACTTGCAATTGGCTTCTTCTCCTTTCTTCATTATTCCAATATTGGAGGGGTGGCCACAAAGAAGAGAAGGTACAGCTATTCTCCAAAGCTCCTGAAAGCAGGGCAAGGAGCAATGGATGGAAACTTATCAAGGAGAGAAGCAACCTAGAACGATAGAATTAGAATTAGAATTAGAATTGAATTATAATTGAATGAGAAGAGAATAGAATTTGAATAGAATGGAATTGGAATAGAATAAAATAGAACAGAATAGAACTAGATTTAGAATAGAATAGGAATTGGCATTGGAATTGGAATTGGAATTATTAGAATTAGAATTAGACTAAGATGAGAAGAGAAGAGAAGAATAGAATAGAATAGAACAGATTAGAAATAGAAATAGAATTGGACAAGAGAATTATTAGAATTATAATTAGACTAAGATGAGAAGAGAAGGATATAATAGAATAGAATAGAATAGAACAGATTAGAAATAGAAATAGAATTGGACAAGAGAATTATTAGAATTATAATTAGACTAAGATGAGAAGAGAAGGATATAATAGAATAGAATAGAACAGATTAGAAATAGAATTAGAATTGGACAAGATAATAATTAGAATTAAAATAAGAGAAGAGAAGAATAGAACAGATTAGAAATAGAATTAGAATTGGACAAGAGAATAATTAGAATTAGAATAAGAAGAGAAGAGAAGAATAGAATAGAACAGATTAGAAACAGAATTAGAATTGGACAAGAGAATAATTAGAATTAGAATAAGAGAAGAGAAGAATAGAGTAGAATAGAATAGAACAGATTAGAAATAGAATTAGAATTGGACAAGAGAATAATTAGAATTAGAATAAGAAGAGAAGAGAAGAATAGAATAGAATAGAACAGATTAGAAATAGAATTAGAATTGGACAAGATAATAATTAGAATTAAAATAAGAGAAGAGAAGAATAGAGTAGAATAGAACAGATTAGAAATAGAATTAGATTTGGACAAGAGAAGCGCAAGGACAGGTTGTCAGTCATGTTCCTTTGACTGCCCTTTTAATTTCAGACGGTCGCTAAATGAAGCGGTCGGGAACCCCTTGGATTGCTGGAGATCCAGCAAGTACTCTGCAGATCCGGTTGGTTAATTCTATAAAGCCTGTTAACGTGAATGGAGACGAACCTTTTGCACTCCCGACGGATTTTTTTCTTCGGGCTGACTCTGCAAAGAAGGGAATAAGGACAATGCAAGGGGTTCCATCGACAACTGGCAAGGAGCATTGATTTCAATCAGCAAGAAGAAGACATCGTCCACCCCTCGAGGATTGGGGAGGAGAGGGGGGGGTGTTTCTGCTGATGGCTCAGTTCTCAGCTTTTTTGGCTGGGGAAAAACATGGCAGAGTTTGCAAAACCTTCAGTTCGGTTGGAAGATTCAGCCCTCGCCTTTGATGAATGCTTTCTTCAGGACAAGAAGCCACTGGAAACCCACCAAGGGGAAAACCAGAACAAGCTAGAACTAAGGAGAAATTTCCTGACAGTGAGAACGATTAACCAGTGGAAGGCCTTGCCTTCTGAAGAGAGGAGAGGAGAGGAGAGGAGAAGAGAAGAGAAGAGAAGAGGATCTATTGACAATAGAATGGAAGGGAAGGGAAGAGACAAGAGGAGAGGAGAAGAGAAGAAATTGACAATAGAATGGAAGGGAAGGGAAGAGACAAGAGGAGAGCAGAGAAGTATGGGGATGGTCTCTTTCTCTGAAGCCTACAACTCCCAGCTTTCTTTGGTCCATGAAGCGTCCATCGCTCGGCAGCAGTCATATGTCAAGGACTGTTGGGAAATCTCAAACGGGTTCATGGCAACACCTGGCCAAGGTTTTCTCTTTTTTTTTGACGTGAAAACATAAAGTAGGATTTGATGGGAGCAACGGATTCGGGGCTACGTGAAGACGAGGCAAAGATGCATTCTTTGTGTCTGACCTGGAAGCCATCTTTTACCTTGGGACTTCAGGCCTGCCACCTTTTCTACTGTGGGAAAATGGGAGGGAGGATTATACAGAGTATGGGAGACATGTAGCCATAACAACATTCTTTCTCAGAAAGCCAAGGTCATCTGGCCTTGCAGCTGCGATGGTGTGACTGGGAGGCATCTCCAGTGTTGGACGGTGCCCGATTGGACCATGGGATGGACACGTGGGTGCTGGGGCAGGGATTTGAACTTTCCTTTGGCTGGGGAAAACCTGGAAGCTTTCAGATTCGGGTTTTCCCACATGTGCCGATATGGACATCTCTAGTAAAATGGAACTTTGAGCAACCTCAAGCCCCGGAGTCTCCTTTCATTGGGGGGGGGGGGGTGTTACTTGGAACCCTGACACTTTTGACCTCAGGAGAGGGGGGGTCAAAAAAGTCAAGATGGAGGCTGTAACCACATAATGCAGCGCCCCTAAAACACTTCAAACGGCAGTCATCTTGATTTGTTTTGAGCCTTTTCTGATTCCTTTCTGTTTCAGACTCGGGGGGGGGGGGGAGAACAACCCCGCAGCCAGCAAGATTCAGGATTGCGTGCAGGAATGCACCAGTGCAGCATTCCTCCTGCTTCTCGCCTCTCCCCCCTCCCCTAGATTCTGCAACCTCTTCCCCTTCGGTGGCGTCTATAGTGTGGTGAGATCGGTCTCCCAAAGGATCAGCCACTGAAGATCACCTCCAGTGGCGCCCACGAGGCGTGGTCTCTGCATTGCTCGCCACCTCCTTGTCCCGGCTACTGCTGAATCAGCGAAACTGGAAGGTTAAAAATAGCTCCGGAGAGACAAGATCCAGGAACTGCTTATTGCTGGTGTGAATGGTCTGAAAATGGCCAAAAAACCAGCCAAGAAACAGGCCATTTTCAGGCTGTTATTTTACCATTTAGGGGGCCAATTTTCAGGCTGTTTGGGGCCATTTTCAGCTGGGTTTTGGGAGGGGGGCTGTTTTCAGGTCATTTTTCAGCTGTTTTTGACCCCAAAATGGCCTGAAAACGCCTTGAAAAACAGCCTGTTTTGTGGCCATTTTCAGGCTGTTTTCCGATGCTCCATGTGCGAAAACCGGCTGGCCGGTTTGGGCACTTGGGGCCGAAAAGGCTCACCATCACTGCCCTATACCATTTCAGACAAATGGCTTTCCACTCTCTTCTCAAAAGCCTCCCGTGATGCAGCAGCCACAACGTCCAGTGGCAAGCCGTTCCACCGGCTATGTCCGAAAATTTCTGTTTATATCTAGGCCTCTTCTTGATTAGCTCACATGTTGTGCAAACCTCAGCATTGTATGATAGATAAC
The DNA here is from genome assembly GCF_964273705.1 of Natrix helvetica. Lineage (NCBI taxonomy): Eukaryota > Metazoa > Chordata > Lepidosauria > Squamata > Natricidae > Natrix > Natrix helvetica. The sequence goes on from NC_138564.1 coordinate 11,723,609, forward strand.
GTAATATTACAATTATTATGATAGTATTATATTACAAGGTCATGTATAATATAATAATTACATTGCATGATGTTATGTTATGTTACAATTATGCTTTAACGGATTTCCTTACATCGGCCAGATTCAGACTCTATGCAAAATATATGTTTCCTTTCCTATGGCGTTGGGGGGGGGGGGGAAGCCATCCGATTCTTTATTCAGCCAATCCTGCCTAGGCAAACCAGGGCTTAGCATGTTGTATGAACTTAGCTGCTAGCTTGCTATGCCTTGCTTTGTTACAGGCAATAGCAATAACCCTTAGACTTATATCCTGCTTCACTTTCCAGCCTTCTCTAAGCTGTTTACAGAGTCAGCGTCTTGCTTCCAGCAATCTGGGTCCTCATTTTATTGACCTCGGAAGGACGGAAGGCTGAGTCAACCTTGAGCCAGTCAGGATCGAACTCCTGGCAATCGGCAGAAGTAGCTTGCAGTACTGTACTCTAACTACTGCGCTACCATGGCCCTTCCTTCCTTCCTTCCTTCCTTCCTTCCTTCCTTCCTTCCTTCCTTCCTTCCTTCCTTCCTTCCTTCCTTCCTCTTCCTTCCTTCCCACTTAGCACTTAAGACTTATAGACCACTTCACAGTGCTTTTACAGCCCTCTCCAAGCGGTTTACAGAGTCAGCCTCTTGCCCCCCAACAATCTGGGTTCTCATTTGACCCACCTCGGAAGGACGGAAGGCTGAATCAACCTTGAGCCGATCAGGATCGAACACCTGACAGTGGGCAGAGTTAGCCTGCGATACTGCATTCTAAACCCTGGGCCACCACAGGGAATAAAGCTTTGGGGGGGAAAAACAATTTTTACTGATTCTCCATTAGCACCAGGGGGAAAAAGAGATTCTAATTGCATTTCTTTGGTATCCCATTCTGAAAAATTAGATCTCTATATAGGAAGATGTGGCAAGTTTTTAGAACTATTTTCCATAGCATTATTGAGGGCAGGCAGCCTTAGAGCGCCATCTCCTGGTACATTGAGGCAGTAACACCCACTACATTCTAGCTTCCTTTGGAAGATACTGTCTCAAAAGTGTGTTTTCAAACTTCTATCTGGACCAGGGGTCTCCAAACTTGGCTACTTTAAAACTTGTGGACTTCAACTCCTGGTAGTTGAAGTCCATAAGTCTTAAAGTTGCCAAGTATGAGGACCTCTGGTCTAGACTCTTCTTTAGATCATCCAATGATGTTGCGTCCAAAATGTCTGGTGACAAGCTGTTCCACTGGCTAATTGTCCTTGTTGTTAGGAAGTCTCTCCTTAATTCCAAGTTGCTTCTCTCTTTGATCAGTTTCCAACCATTATTTATTCTCCTGCCCTCTGGTGCTTTGGAGAATAATTTGACCTCCTCTTCTTTGTGGCAACCCCTGAGATATTGGAAGACTGCTATCCTGTCTCCCCTAGTCCTTCTTTTTATTAAACTAGACATACCCAGTTCCTGCAGCCGTTCTTCCTATGTTTTAGCCTCCAGTCCCCTAATCCTCTTTGTTGCTCTTCTCTGCACTTGTTCCAAATGTGACTTAGGATCTTTTTTTTCACACATACGACTGAAATGGTCGTACGTCAAGGACAACCTGTCATTAGACTGTTTGAAAAGGCTTATTTCATTATTCGCTCATCTGCTATCCAAAAACTAGTCATTCACAGCAAGACTAAGTCCAAATTCTGCATCCTGCTGCAGAAAGCTTATGGAAATAACGGAACCTGTTTCGGATTCGGACAAGTTTGGACATTTATTGCTAACCAGCATTCCAGTTCTCCCCCCCCTCCCCCCCCCAGCAAGCCTGCATTATGGTTTTTGAGGTCTGCTGAGTTAGAATAAAACGGCAGTAACCTTCTAATCTTTGCCAGTTACCTGCAGTTTTCGGCTAGCAAGCAAATTGTCTTGCACTGCATTTTGGCCTCAAATGCATGCAATAAATTCCAAATTCTCAAGGGAGGTGGGGGGGGCAGCTAAGAGGAGGCAGCCTAAACCAATGATGGTCTGCAGAGAGGTGGCATCCATGCCACAGATTCACCATCACAGGCCTAAACGCTTGGCTAAGGAAGTACAATATTAAGATGTTGAGGATTTGGAGCTCAAAAATTGAGGACAACCTGTCTTGGGATTGGTGTTTCCTGGGATGTAGGTTTTTCTTTCAATTTTCGATGTTTGTAGGCTTTACGATTCTGGAGATTTTGTAATGATGCACAAGTTTCCTTCTGGGGGCGTTTTCCCCCCTCCCCAAAGACACACAACCTTGGCAGCCATCCTGAAATCGTTGATACCCACAGGAGAGGAGGGGGCTGGGCTGGTTTAAGTGCCCAAAGTCACCCTGAAAAGCTGCACCAGCAAATTTGGATCGCCGGGGGCCTTCCGAGGAAGGGGAGTTCAAAAGGAAGCAGCTGCAGAAAGCGATTCTGGTTTGGCTGACTTCTCTTTTCTTTGGAGGGCATACAACTCCCGTCAGCATTGCTGGGTTGCAGAGAAGAGGAAAAAGCACACACCCGGGTTGTGTTTCCTGCTGAAAAGTGCAGTTGCAGAGAGCGGGTGGGTGGGTGGGGAGGAAACGATGCTGGGATCCTCTAAGCGAGAGGCTGTTTTCTCCGGAGGGTTGAACACCTAGATTGGGGAACCTGTAGAACGGTTTTGCCTCCAGATGTTGTAGGTGCTCCATCACTGGAGTCCCAAAGGTGCTTTTTCATGAGGCAACGGGACTTTTAACAGAACAGAGTAAACAAGAGTTGGAAGGGACCTTGGAGGTCTTCTAGTCCAACCCCCTGCTTAGGCAGGAAACCCTACACCACAAATGGATGCCCATCTTCAGACGGATAACCATTTGCCTGAAGTGGTATATAGGGTATCCTGCCTAAGCAGGGGGTTGGACTAGAAGACCTCCAAGGTCCCTTCCAACTCTTGTTTATTGTTCCGTTCCGTTCCGTTCCATTCCTATTCCATTTCCATTCTATTCTTTCTATTTCTATTCTATTCTTATTCTGTTCTATTCTATTCTATTCCCATTCCTATTCCATTTCCAATTCCATTCTATTTTATTCTGATTTTATTCTATTCCATTTCCATTCTCTTCTATTCTTTCTATTTCTATTCTATTCTATTAATTTTATTAATTATAATTATATTATATTATTATTATATTATTCTATTCTATTCTATTCTATGGTTGCAGACCCTAGCCTTCTTGAGTTTGGGGCTGGGGGTGGGGGAATGTATTGCTTTGAATTCCTACGCTTGGCAGTTTGCAAAGGGAACCGGCCTCGTTTTGCAAGGGGCGCCAGGTTGGGGATGGCGGGCCAGAACCCCTCCCAGCATCCCCGCCGCTGGCAAAGCATGCTGGGAGTTGTAGTCTCCGCCTTGAAAGCAGTGGGGAGGGGGGGTCGCCGCCCCTGCTAGCCAGAGCGGGTTTGGAAGCCAAAGGGGGGCTCGGGGCGGAGACCGGCCACCCCCAAAACCGCCTGGCTGATTTGCAGCGGGCGCCCGCGGCTCCCGGGGCTGCAATTCCAGCCTTGCGCGTCCTCGCGGAACGGCCTTGCGCGCCCCCGCGGCCTTCCGGTCTCCTCCTCCTCCTCGGAGGCGCGCTTGCGTGGCGTCCGCGATCCCGAGACTTCCGTCGGGCCGAAGCCAAACGCAGCGCCGCGGAGGTAAACGGGGGGCGCCAGGTTGGGGAAGCTGGCCGGCAGCTGGTCTGCTTTTGCGGGAGCCTGGGAAAATCCCCCCCCCTCTTTTCCCACCCGTCTATTTTTTTCGGGGGAGGGGGGAAGAAGTGGGAGGGGGCTGCACAGCAAGTCCTGCGGCTGCTTATTTGGGGAGGGGGGCTCCCTCCTGGCTTTGGAGGAAATCCCCCCCCCAACTGTCCTTGGGTCTTTTTGGGGGCAGGGGGCAATCAAGGAAAACGAGCCCCCCCTCTGTATTTTTTGGGGTGGGGGGAGAGGGGGGGTTGGCACCTGCCTGGCTAGAGGAGTGGGTTTCTTCCAGGAGGGGAGGGGGAACCAGAGCCAGCCCCCCCCACCCCTTAAGTCTGTCTTGCTAATTGCGGAGCCATGGGGGGGCAATAAAAGGACCCCCTCCTTGGGCTTCTTTCTATTGCTGTCCCATGCCTGATTATTTTTGGGGAGAGGGGGGCTCCTGCCTGGCTTTGGAGGACCCCCCCAACTGTCTTTGGGTCTGTTTTGGGGCAGGGGGCGGTCAAGGAAAACGACCCCCCCTCCTTTTGGGGGAGATTTGCACCTGCCTGGGTAGAGGAGGGGGCTTCTTCCGGGTGGGGAAGAGAACCAGATCCAGCCCCCCCTATCTGCTAAGGGGGGGAGGCCTAGGGGACCCCATGCCTATTATTATTATTATTATTATTATTATTATTTTGCTGTTGGGGAGGTTTATTTTGGAGTGTGGGGGTAGAAGTGAGAGGGGGGGGGCTCGGCCTGCAGAGCAAGTCACTCCGGCTGCTTATTTGGGGAGGGGGGCTCCTGCCTGACTTTGGAGGAAACCCCCCCTGTCCTTTTTGGGTCGGGACGATCAAAGAAAATGACCCCCCCCCCTTTTTTTGGGGGGGAGAGGGGGGATTTGCACCTGCCTGGATAGAAGGAGAGGTTTTTTTCCAGGAGGGGGGGAGAACCAGATCCAGCCCCCCCCTCCTGTCTGCTAAGGGGGGAGGCTTTGGGGACCCCCATGTGTATGACTCGGGGGGGGGGGAGGCGTTGCAGTAACAGGATCCCCTCATTGGGTTTATTTTATTTTTTTTGCTGTCCCATGCCTGTTTATTTTGGGGGGTGGGGTGGGGGTAAAAGCAGAAGACACCTGTCTTTGTCCCCCAAACACACTCACAGACACCCCTATCTGCCTTTCCAAGGGGAGAGAAGCCCCCTACCCCCATTGCCGCCTGCCATTCCTTTTGGGGAGACCGGTGGATGGAACATCTGTCTTTTGGGGAGGGGGCTGGAAGGCCTCCTGGGGAAGTTTAAGAGCCCCCTCCACTTCCCTGCTTAAACACCCCCCCCCAAAAAAAATTTCATTCCACTGTAAAACATCCCAAGGAAGGCCTGAGAATTAAGGGGAGGGGGCAGCAGGAACAGGAAGCTGTTATCCTGAGGCCGCCCAACCACTGGAAAACATCTGTAGCCTTACATAATCCAACTCGCTTTGTGTGTTTGTATAACTCTGGAAAGAATGAAGTGGGCTGTGTGTGTGTTGTGTACTGTATTTATGGCTTTACAGCTAGTCCTCGACTTATGACAGTTCGCTTAGTGACCGTTTGAAGTTACGACGGCACTGAAAAAAGGGCCGTTTTTCACACCTACGGCTGTTGTAGCATTCCTTCCCCTCCCCCAAAACCAAATCGGCAACTGACTCGTATTGACGACGGTCACGGGTGTGTGTGTGTGTCACGTGATGATTGATTTCCCTTTTGCGACCTTCAAGGGGGTGGGGGAAGCCCGATTCGACAAACGACCGGGATGACTCATTTAAACAACTGCCTTGGATTCGCTTAACGGGGATGAAGGGGGAAAAAAACTCACTTAGCCAGCGTCTCGCTTTAACGTTAGGCGGACATTGTCGGGCTCCGTTGCGGTCGTAAATCGAGGACTCCCTGCGTTGATTTGAGCCCGCTGCACACCGTGCGAACTCGTTCCCTCGGCTGGCCTTAAGGAGGTCAACATTGAAAAGATTAATCCATTTTAAATTGCTCAGGTTGGATGGTGGATTAAAAACAGCCATCCCCTGAAGGAGACCGAAGCTTCAAAAAGGGCACCTGAGCATGCACAGAGCGCATTTATTTCCCTTCTTGGGTAGCGTTGCATTCCTGTGAAGTTTGAGCTGATTCTTTTTCCTCCTTTTTGGAGAAATTATTGGTTTTGTGGCTGCAAATAGAGAGAGAGAAGAATGAATAGCAAAAGAAATTATCTAAACGCATAGAAAATGTATTTGCAGTCAATATAACTAATAAGAGTTAAACAAATCGCAAATAATAAGAGTGGGATTGTTATAATATTCGATACTTAAGGTATTGGAAATTAAGCTAAGATGAGGTTAAATAATGAATAAGAGCGTATATTTTAAATATAAATATTTAAAATATTTGTACCCGGACGACAAACTGGTTCATGGAAAATGGACTGTTTACATAGAAATAAAACAAAAATAAAATATTTTTTTTTAAAACGTGTGCAAGGAAGAGGGATGCTAGCTAAAGCCATTGAGTGTGTCCCCAAAGGAGCATTAGTTCAGACAGTCCTCAACTTCCAACCGTTCGTTTAGTGACGGAAGTTACACCAGCGCTGAAAAAGTGAATTTAGGGCCCTTTTTCACACTTACGACCGTTTGAGTGTTCCTGTGGTCACGGGATCAAAATTCACCCACTCGGCCACTGACTCATACTTACGACGGTCGCAGAGTCCCGGGGGGAGGGGGGCTCCCCTTTTGCGGCCTTCTGAGGAGCCAAGTCCATGGGAGAAGCCCGACCCACTTAACAACCGGGTTGCTAACTTATCAACGGCAGGGACTCGCTTAACAACCGGGAGGCGAGAAAATTGGGGCAAAACTCAGTTAACAACCGTCTAATCTTGGCCTCAATTGGAAAGAGGCTGCGTCCTGAAGTCTTGGGAGTAGCAAAAGGAGATTTCGGGGGACTCCGTGCCGGAGAAATATTTGGTATTTCTCCGGGGACCGAAGAGAAATAATTTCCACGCGCTGTTTTTGTGGGTCCATCTTGCGGCAGCAGCAGCGACAACCACGGCCGTAGGACTGGCTGTTGTTTTATCCAGTTTAACCTCCTGGGAGACTTAATTCCACGCCCTCCGTAAGAGCAGCCGCTAACGAGATTAGCCGTAGGCCTGCCGGGGATTTTTCCGGAGGGAAGTGAAGCAGAAAATGTGTTTGAAAGTCCCAGATAAGGCCTGTCTGATGAGTGTTTTCCCCTCTCTTCGTTTTCCTCTCTTTCTCCTTCCTCTCACCCTTCCCTTCCCTTCTTCCTTCCCTTCCTCCCATTCATCTTATTTTCTTCGTTCCTCCCTCTCTCCCATACATCCTTTTTTCCTCCCTCCCTCTTCGTCCCATTCATATTTTCTCCTTCCTTCCTTCATCCCTCCCTCCCATCCTATTTTCTCCTCCCTCCCTCCCATTCATCCTGTTTTTTCTTTCCTTCCTCCCTCCCCATTCTATTTTCTCCCTCCCTCCCTCTTATTCATCCCGTTTTCTTTCCTTCCTCCCTCCCATCTTATTTTCTCCTTCCTTCCCTCCTGTTCATCCTATTTTTTTCTTTTCTTCCTCCCTCCCTCCCTCCTTCCCATTCATCCTATTTTCTCCTTCCTTCCTTTCTCCCTCCCTCCCTTCCACTCATCCTATTTTTTCCTTCCTTTCTTCCTCCCTCCCTCCCATTCATCCTATTTTCTTCTCCCTCCCTCCTATTCATCCTATTTTTCTTTCTTCCTCCCTCCCTCCCATTCATCCTATTTTCTCCTCCCTCCCTCCTATTCATCCTATTTTTCTTTCCTTTCCTCCTTCCTCCCTCCCATTCATCCTATTTTCTCCCCCCTCCCTCCTATTCATCCAATTTCTTCCTCCCATTCTTCCTATTTTCTCCTTCCTCCCTCCCTCCCATCCTTTCTCCTCCTTCCCTCCCTCCTACTCCTCCTATTTTTTTCTTTCCTGCCTCTTTTTCCATCTTAAATCTCTCTTCTTGTCTCTTTTTCTCTTGCAGAAGTGACCAAACCAACCAACCGTCAAGATGAGCGACTCCAAGTATTTCACCACCACCAAAAAAGGTAATTGGGGGGGTGGGGTGGGGGGCTTGCTGGCTGTGGTTCACCAAGGGAGACCCAAGGTCAAATTCAGAACACCCACGTCTAGGGTGAAATGGGGCCAGAGTTGCCTCTGCGTGTGGAGTTATTTCATTTGATGTGTTAAACTCATTCGCCAATTGTCTCGTTTGGAAGCCGAAGAGATCAAAATAGAATCACGGCCTGTGAAATCCCAGCAGTGACCATTCGACTTAACGGCCGGCGAGAAAGATCGCAAACTTGGCCAACAACTTACTTTAATAAATTAATGGTCTTGGAAACGGATCACGACCGCTTGGGATCCACAGGCGACGATTCCATTTTGATTCTTTGGGCTTCGAGGCAAGACGGTCGGCCGATTTAAATCTGGGAGCTCTTATCGTGGTCGTTAAGCCGAGGACCCAATTCTTTTCCAGGGGAAATATTTGAACTGAAGGCCGAACTGAACAGCGACAAGAAAGAGAAGAAGAAGGAAGCCGTGAAGAAGGTGATTGCATCCATGACCGTTGGGAAGGACGTAAGGTATGCTGCCCCTTGGACGGTATGCGCACCCAGCTGGATTCTGTCCGTCTGTCTTGTCGGTTCGTTTTGTTTGTTTATATCCCACCGTTGCTGTTTTTATAAATAACTCAAGGCGACTGAGTTCCTTCTTTCCTTCTCCTGCTTTCCACAACAAAACAACCCTGTGAGGTCAGTTGGGATGAGAGGGGGATTGGCCCAAAGTCACGCAGCTGGGTTTTATGCCTCAGGCGGGACTAGAACTCCCAGTCTCCTGGCGATTGGCCCAAAGTCACCCAGCTGGGTTTTATGCCTCAGGCGGGACTAGAACTCCCAGTCTCCTGGTGATTGGCCAGAGAAACCTGGTCTCGCTTAGCAGCGGGAAACGGGCTCCGTCGTGGTCGTAAGTCGAGGACTGCCCGTGTTGTTGTCAGACGCGGGAAGGATCCTCCAACCCACCTCCCGTTCCTCCTCCCAGCGCCCTTTTCCCCGACGTGGTCAACTGCATGCAGACCGACAACCTGGAACTGAAGAAGCTGGTTTATCTGTATCTCATGAACTACGCCAAGAGTCAGCCGGACATGGCCATTATGGCGGTCAACACCTTCGTTAAGGTGAGTGCGGCGGTGCCTTTTTGGCTGAGCGGTGCTGGAGAAAATCCAGGTGAGTGTCTTGTCCTAGGCTTCCCCAGGAGCACGAAGCCGAGTCCTCGTCCCGATAAACCCCTTTTATTGAATTGACAGCGAATTCCTCTCCGGCGAAATCTTTCCTCTCCCACCGTCTTTCGAGAGAGTTCATAATTTACCGACCTTGATCAGGCTTGGAGAGTGGCCAGGCCGAGACCTTTCCGACGCCGCAATACTTGGAATGAACTAAGTGTCTCCTGCAAGCTCCACTCCCCTTTGCTCCTCTTTTATTCCCTCTGGGAGAGGCCATTCACCGTCCACCTCTGGTTTTACTCCGAAGTCTGACCCCTGTATTTAGCTGTTCCCTTCTCCTGGCAGCTCTGCGCATGCGCACACTGGGAACAGGCTCCAGCTGTTCCTCTGCCTCACTGCTGTCTAGCTCCCTCTCTGCCTCCGACGCAGACCCCACGTCTGAGCTTTCCTCAGCCCCCCAAGACTGGCCCATGTTCCCTCCCCAACCCTCCTCACTGTCTGACTCTGCTACCAGCTCCACTGACTGCTGCCGGCCAGAACAACCCCTGCTCTAATAGGGCAGAAATGCTTTGATTTTCTGTCCAGCAGCTTTCCTAGGATTGTACTTAGGAGGAGAGCTCCGTCACTCCAAAGGAAAAATCTCGCCACTGGCAGAAACAACCTTCCTGAAACTGGCGGGTCACCCGTGCTGTTTCCCCCATTTCCGTTAGGACTGTGAAGATCCAAACCCCCTCATCCGAGCTCTGGCCGTCCGTACCATGGGCTGCATCCGAGTCGACAAGATCACCGAGTACCTTTGCGAGCCGTTGCGGAAATGCCTGAAGGACGAGGACCCGTACGTGCGCAAGACGGCCGCCGTCTGCGTGGCGAAACTGCACGACATCAACGCCCAGCTGGTGGAGGACCAAGGATTCCTGGACACGCTGAAAGATCTCATTTCAGACTCTAACCCAATGGTGATTGCCTCTCTTTTTTCTTTTTTTTTGTGGGGGGGGGGGGGAGTTGGGATCATCTTTTTCGTTAAGGTGCTAAAGACTTTGGCTGGGCTCCTGTACTGCAATAGGGGGTAAGAATGTCCTTGAGAGAAGAAAGGGGGAGGGGACGGGAGGAGGAGATGAAGAGAGGGGGAGGAGGGGAGAGGACAAGCGAGAGGGAGAAGAGGGAAGGGGATGAAGAAATGAGAGGGAAGAGGAGAGAGGGGATAGGAGAGGAGGAGATGAAGAGAGGAGAGGGGAGGAGGAGATGAGAGGAAGGGAAGGGATGAAGAAATGAGAGGGAGGAGAGAGGGAATGGATAGAGGGAAGGAGGAGATGAGGGAGAGGAGGGGAAGGGATGAAGAAATGAGAGGGAGGAGAGGGAATGGAGAGGGGAGGAGAGGGAGATGAAAAGGAGGACAAGGGAGAGGAGGGGAGGAGAGAGGGAATGGAGAGGGGAGGAGAGGAGATGAAGAGAGAGGAGAGGGGAGGAGGAGATGAGAGGAAGGGAAGGGATGAAGAAATGAGAGGGAGGAGAGAGGGAATGGATAGAGGGAAGGAGGAGATGAGGGAGAGGAGGGGAAGGGATGAAGAAATGAGAGGGAGGAGAGGGAATGGAGAGGGGAGGAGAGGGAGATGAAAAGGAGGACAAGGGAGAGGAGGGGAGGAGAGAGGGAATGGAGAGGGGAGGAGAGGAGATGAAGAGAGAGGAGAGGGGAGGAGGAGATGAGAGGGGGAGGAGGGGAGGCGGAGGGGATGAAGAAATGAGAGGGAGGAGAGAGGGAATGGATAGAGGGAAGGAGGAGATGAGGGAGAGGAGGGGAAGGGATGAAGAAATGAGAGGGAGGAGAGGGAATGGAGAGGGGAGGAGAGGGAGATGAAAAGGAGGACAAGGGAGAGGAGGGGAGGAGAGAGGGAATGGAGAGGGGAGGAGAGGAGATGAAGAGAGAGGAGAGGGGAGGAGGAGATGAGAGGAAGGGAAGGGATGAAGAAATGAGAGGGAGGAGAGAGGGAATGGATAGAGGGAAGGAGGAGATGAGGGAGAGGAGGGGAAGGGATGAAGAAATGAGAGGGAGGAGAGGGAATGGAGAGGGGAGGAGAGGGAGATGAAAAGGAGGACAAGGGAGAGGAGGGGAGGAGAGAGGGAATGGAGAGGGGAGGAGAGGAGATGAAGAGAGAGGAGAGGGGAGGAGGAGATGAGAGGGGGAGGAGGGGAGGCGGAGGGAAGGGGAGGGGATGAAGAAATGAGAGGGAATGGAGAGGAGGAGATGAAAAGGGGGAGGACAAGGGAGGGGGAGGGGAGAGGAGGAGAGGCAGCGGGGAGGGGATGAAGAAATGAGAGGGAGGAGAGGAGAGAGGGAGAGGAGATGAAGAGAACCACGCGAGGGAGTGTCGTTTGTGAGAAGGGGGCTCCGTATTCGAGGTGGTCCTCCTTTAATTTAGGTGGTGGCGAATGCGGTCGCGGCCCTCTCGGAGATCGCCGAGTCCCACCCCAGCAGCAACCTGCTCGACTTGAACCCGCAGTCCATCAACAAGCTGCTGACCGCTCTGAACGAATGCACCGAATGGGGCCAGATCTTCATCTTGGACTGCCTGGCTAACTACATGCCCAAAGATGACCGGGAAGCTCAGAGGTAACGAGCTGCCGCTCGGCTCACTTGCTCTCGAGGGCGCTCCGTAGAAAGGAAACGGTTCTGATCCGGGCTTCCCGACAAAGCACAAATCACACGCTTAGTCCCCAAACCCCTCTTTTCATTTAAGCGGCTGTGAATTGGGTTCATTCAAAACGGACCTCCTTCCGCTGCGGGGCAGGAGGCCCGCTAGGCCACGCCCACCCAGCCACCCGGCGGAGAACTCGTTGCTGGCATTTTTGAAGCCCGCCCCTGCCTGGGCCTGCTGCTGCTCTTCGGAAAAGACCCCCCCCCTTGACCGACCCTTCCTTTTTCAGCATCTGCGAGCGGGTGACCCCCCGTCTGTCGCACGCCAACTCTGCCGTGGTCCTTTCCGCCGTGAAGGTCTTGATGAAATTCACCGAGATGCTCTCGAAAGATCTCGATTATTACGGGACTTTGCTGAAGAAGCTTGCTCCCCCGCTGGTCACCTTGCTCTCCGCCGAACCGGAGCTGCAGTACGTGGCCCTGCGGAACATCAACTTGATTGTGCAAAAAAGGTGAGTTCCTCTTGCACACCTGGCGAGGGCTGGAAAAGGGACACGAGCATTCCTAGCGCCAGACTCGCTGGATTCACACCCCGTTTTGCGACTTTTCTCCTCAGTGCCGTTCCACGGCAGTTGATGAGTTAGTAACCCGGTCGTTAAGTGAATCTGGCTCCCCCGTGGACTTTGCCCGTCCAAAGGTCGCAAAGGGGGGATGAGATGACCCTAGTCATAAGTCCATGCAACTGTCATAAGTCCATGCCAGTTGCCAATTTTGCTCACGTGTCCATGGCGACGGTCGTCAGCGTGGAAAACGGTCCTAGGTCCCTTTTTTTTCTCCAGTGCCGCTGTAGCTTTGAACGGTCGCTAAATGAACTGTTGTAAGCTGAGGACTACTGGGATAGGGGGGGGAAAAAAGCGGCTGTCACCTTTCCTTATTTCTTTTCTCCAGGCCTGAAATTCTGAAGCACGAGATGAAAGTCTTCTTTGTGAAGTACAACGACCCAATCTACGTCAAGCTGGAGAAGCTGGATATTATGATCCGCCTGGCCTCTCAGGCCAACATCGCACAGGTAAAGTTCTTAGAGGGAAACTTCTGCCTGCCTGCCTGCCTGCCTGCCTTGCAGCTCTGTTAAGTAATTAAGCTCCCCGTTCGAAGAGCGACTATGCAGAGAAGCGTAATGAGAGTGATATGGAATAACACGCACAAACCAGCATACAGAGACACTGAATAGTATAAAAATATAGTAGTTTACTATGTAGAAATATAGAGGTATTCAGAGTCCGGTTAAAAAAAAAATCCAGTCATTTATTAAGAGCGACATTTCGGCAATACCCAAGCGGAGTCAGATCTGACCTCACGTAAGTTACGGCTGAACTTTACCCCCGTTTCCTCCCTCAGTCTGTGTCATAAATCACATTATGATTTATGGTCGTAATGTCCCGGGGTCACGATCCCCTTTTGCGACCCTCCGACACGCAAAGTCCACAGGGAAGCCGGATTCGCTTAGCAACCGTCTGGCTAGCTTAACAAACGCAACGCTTCACTTAACAACGGTGGCAAGAAAGGTCGTCGAAAGGGGTGGTGGTGTCAAAACTCGCTCGGCAGCCGTCTCGCTTAGCAGCAGAAATTTTGGGCTCCGGTTCAGTGGTAAAACGAGGACGTATTTACTTCTTATTTTATCCCCAGCTCCCGTCATCAGGAAAAATATTCCTTCTTCTTTTGTTGCAATGCGATGTTTTGTTGGCTCGTAGCGGGAGAGAGCCCAGCATTTCTCTGAAATTTCGTTTTATTGGATTTATTTTGCGAATCTATTTTGCGCAACACAAGCTCGTACCTCCTCCTGTTTCCAGAAGGATTGGCGGGGGGGGGGAGGTTTGCTTCCTTCCCCTGAAATTCCCACATTCCCTCTTGAAGAGAAGGTGGCTGTGTTTGCCCTAACATGTCCGGTCTCAATCGCCTTTCTGTCCCTTCGCAGGTGCTCGCCGAGTTAAAGGAATACGCAACCGAAGTGGATGTGGATTTTGTGAGAAAAGCCGTGCGGGCCATCGGCCGATGCGCCATTAAGGTTGAGGTGAGGTCTTGGTCAGAAAGGACATACCCGTGAATAATGAATCAAAATGGAGGGGGTCTTCTTCTTCTTTTTTTTATGCCCTCGGAGCTTGCCTGTTTTCTGACAGGCGTTTCATGACCCAACTAGGCAACGCCATCAGTGCTAGAAGGAGTTATAGGAGTTATGAAGAGGAGGATGCTACTCCATTTCTTTAAAAACTCTTTGGCTTCCTGAATCCATTTTCTTCCCCTTCCCGTGCTCTTCCCCTTCTCCTTCCCCTTCTCCTCCTTCTCCATCTCCTTCCCCTTCTCCTCCTTCTCCTTCCCCTTCTCCTCCTTCTCCATCTCCTTCCCCTCCCCCTGCTCTTCCACTTCTCTTTTTTCTCCTCCATCTCTCTTCTTTTTCTCCTTCCCATTTCCCTGCTCTTCCTTCTCCCCCCCCCCTCTCTCTTTCCTTCCTTCTTTGCCCAGGTCAACATCTCCTTCCTTCTCCTCCTCCTCCCCTCCTTCTTTCCTCTTCTCTGCCTCCCACCCCATCTCTTTCTCTCTCCCCCTCCTTCCTGCCATTCTCCCCTTCCTCCTTTTCCTCCCCAACTTCCCTCCCTCCCAATTATAGAGCCACCTACCTCATAGCAGTGACTCTGGGAAGTGTACAGCAATTAACCCCGTCACAACAGTATTACTGTATTTTTCGGAGTATAAGACACACTTCCCCCCCCCTAAAAGAGGGTGGAAATGTTGGTGCGTCTTATACACCAAATATAGCCGGAAACCCTGCCACGCACATCCCATTTCCCCCCAAAACAGGCTTGTTTTTCACCAAAAATAGGGCGCACGGAGGGTTTGGGAGGCCTGCAGAATGCTCCCAGGGGTTGGGGAGGGCAAAAACTTTTTTTCTTGTTTACCTCTTCGAAATCTTGGTGCATCTTATAGTCTGAAAAATACGGTAACTCCAGAGACAGAGAGACACAGAGAGAGAGAGAGACAAAGAGGAGAGAAAGAGTGATGGGAGACGGAGAGAAGAGAAAGAAAGAGAAAGAAAAAGAGGGAGAGGGAGGGAGGGAGAGAAAGACAAAGGAGAGAAAGTGATGAAAGAAAGAGAGGGAGAGAAAGAGGGATGAGATCCTCCTTTTCCCCTTTTTGTTGACCCAGGATGGTTTTGTTTTTCCTTTTCTCTCCCCCCCCCTCTCCCCGTTTTCAGCAATCCGCCGAGCGCTGTGTGAGCACATTGCTGGATCTCATCCAGACCAAGGTCAACTACGTGGTGCAGGAAGCAATTGTGGTCATCAAGGACATTTTCCGCAAATACCCGAACAAGTAGGAACCTTTTTTTTCCCCTTGGCTGAGGGATGGTGAATTTGCTAAAGAGGTTCGGGGGACGCATTCAGAATCAATAAACAGTCTGGCAAGCTGGAGCCGCAGGATGGAGCCGGGCCAGAATGGCGCTGAAAGGAATTTGAAGTGTTCAGAGTTCCGCAGGAGAAACTCGCAAGTAGGAACAGATGGTTTCTAGGAAAATTTACTGCAACTTACGCGGGAGGGAGGGGGGGATGAGTGGTTTAGAGTGCAGTGCCGCGGGCTACTTCTCCCGACTGCCGGCTGCCTGCAATTTGGCAGTTCGAATCTCCCCAGGCTCAAGGTTGATTCAGCCTTCCGTCCTTCCGAGGTGGGTAAAATGAGGACCCAGATTGTTGGGGGGCAAGAGGCTGACTCTGTCAACCTCTTAGAGAGGGCTATAAAAGCATTGTGAAGCGGTATATAAGTCTAAAGGGCTGTTATTATTCCTTTTCCCCTCCCTCCCTTCCTTCCTCCCTCCCTCCCTTCCATCCATCCATCTTCTATCTACCTATCATCCATCCATTCAGACGTTGCTTTGAACTTAGTGGTTTTCCATTCTGCTTAATAAAGCGTTCCTTTTGAAATACTCCGTTTCAAGAGTCCCCACTTTCTTAAGCTAGGAGAGGAACCCTTACGCAGGAGTTCAATCCTGACCTGCTCAAGGTTGTTGTTATGTAGTCATAATAACATTCTTCTTAGAAAGCCAAGGTCATCTTTGTCTCTGCACCTGGCCGGAACTGGATGGGAGGTTTGTGGAAGTGGAAGATTGGACCATGGGATGGGCTTGTGGGTGTGGGGGGGCAAGATCTTGAACTTTCAACTGGGTGGGAAAAACCGGGAAGCTTTCAGATCCGGGTTTTCCCAGATGCGCCAACAAGGCTCTCCTAATAAATGGGAACTTTGAGCAATCCTTTGCCTCGGACTCTGATTTTATTCTGGATGCTATTTGGAACCCTGACCCCTTGACCACTCTGGTCTTCGCAGCTCCCAGGATCTCCTTTGGGGCCTGAGATAATTCCTATGGTCTTCTCCTCTTCGCAGGTACGAAAGTGTGATCGCTACCTTGTGCGAGAACCTGGACTCCCTCGACGAACCGGAAGCCAGGGCCGCCATGATCTGGATCGTGGGAGAATACGCGGAGCGCATCGACAACGCGGACGAGCTGCTGGAGAGCTTCCTGGAGGGCTTCCACGATGAAAGCACCCAGGTGCCAGGCCTCAGCGGGTTAGGTCTGGGGGCTGGGGTTGGGGAGGAATGGGGAGAGCCTCAGACGATTTAGTGTAGAAATAGACAGATTGATAGGCAGACAGACAGGCAGAAAAAGGTGAGTGGATGGATGAGATGGATGGATGGATAGATAGATGATAGATAGATAGATAAATGATAGATAGATGATAGATAGATAGATAGATAGATAGATAGATAGATAGATAGATAGATAGATAGATAGATAGATAGATAGATAGATAGATTAGATAGATAGATAGATAGATAGATAGATAGATAGATAGATAGATAGATAGATAGATAGATAGATAGATAGATAGATAGATAGATGATAGATAGAGATGGCATAGATAGATGATAAATAGACTGGCTAATGGATGGATGGATGGATGGATGGTGGATAGATATGAGTAGATGGATTGATGGATGATAGACAAATGATGGATGGATGGATGAATGGATGGGTGGGTGGCATAGATAGAGAGACTAATAGATGGATGAATGGATGGATGGATGATAGACAAATGATGGATGGATGGATGATAGATAAATGATAGATGGTTGGATGGCATAGATAAATGATAGACAGACAGAGACAGACATATTGATAGATAGTAGATAAGTAATAGACTGATGATAGATCATAGATAGGTAAACCTTGGGGACCGCTGATTGAAGGATTTCGGCAGTGAGAAGATCAGTTCTACACTGACGGGAGAAGGTCTTCCCTCTTGGTCTCCTGCTTGGGGGTCAACCCCTCCCTCCGAGGACCCTCCTCCTGGGGTTTTGTCTGAGCCTTGAGCAAGAAACAAAACCAGCGGCCTTCCTTTAACCTCGGATTTGCTTCTTGCCCCGTTTAGGTCCAGCTTCAGTTGCTGACGGCCATTGTGAAGCTCTTCCTGAAGAAGCCCACCGAGACGCAAGAGCTGGTGCAGCAGGTGTTGAGTCTGGCCACGCAGGTAAAGCTCTTTGCCGCTGCCCCACCGCGAGCGTCCGCTTCCGGCCACCGAAAAACCTGTCGAGAGCCCCATTTCAGGGCAGTTATAACTGTTCTGACCGAGGCTTCCAGAGAGCCTGAAGTAAACTCCTTGTCCCAACAAAAAACCCTTTTATGAATTGACTGTGAATTCCGCTCATTCACCTCTAGCAAAGTCTTTCGAGGGAGGACTTACGGTCACAGACCTTCTCTGGCTTGGAGAGCTGACAGGCCGATCTCTGCAAAACTTGGCCAGGAATCTCGGAGAGTCACAAACCAATGAAGCGAACTAATGGCCTCCTGCAAACTCCACTCCCCTTTCGTTCCTCTTTTATTCCCTCTGGGATGGGTCATTCATCGTCCACCTGTGGCCTTACTCCCAAGTTGACCCCTGTCCTTTAGCTCTTCCCTTCATTGGCAACTCTGCACATGCTCACACTGGGAACAGCCTCCAGCTGTTCTTCTGCCTCACTGATGTCTGACTCTGAAGGCAGCTGATAACTGTCAGACGGCCCTGGCCCCTTCTCTGCCTCCGACACAGAACCCTCATCAGAGCCTTCCCCAGACTCCAGGACTGGCCCAGGTTCCTCCCCAACCTCCTCACTGTCCGAATCTGCTGCCAGCTCTGTTGGCTGCTGGTGGGCCACAACAATAACTTCCAACAGTCCCTATAGAACTGTTATAAATCGAGGGATACCTGTAAATAATCCCCCCCCTTTTTTCCCCCCAACCTGGTAGGATTCGGATAATCCCGATTTGAGGGACCGGGGTTACATCTACTGGCGCCTCCTCTCCACGGATCCCGTGGCAGCCAAGGAGGTAGTCCTGGCCGAAAAACCGCTCATTTCAGAGGAGACAGACCTGATTGAGCCCACTCTGTTGGACGAGTTGATCTGCTACATCGGCACGCTGGCCTCGGTCTACCACAAGCCCCCCAGTGCGTTCGTGGAGGGGAGCAGAGGAGTCATCCACAAAAGCCTCCCACCCCGGACAGGCTCGTAAGTCGGACTTTAGGATTTAGGCTAGGGTATTGTTTCTTAACTTTAGGGTGGGTGGACCTCAACTCCCAGAATTCCCCAGGCCGCTTGGGTGGACGCCCACCCACCTTAAAAGTTGCCAGGTTGAGGAGCACTACTCTAGTGGTTAATTCAAGCAGGGAATTCTGGGAGTTGAAGTCCACCCACCTTAACGGTCGCTAAACTTGAAAAATACAGGGTCTAAGGCGTCAATTCAAGCAGCACATTCTGGGAGTTGAGAAATACGGGCCTAAATTCAAGCAGGGAATTCTGGGAGTTGAAGTCCACCCAACTTAAAAGTCGCCAAAGTTGAGAAGAACGGGCCTAGGGCGTCAATTCGAGCAGGGAATTCTGGGAGTTGAAGTCCACCCACCTTAAAAGTCGCCAAAGTTGAGAAGAACGGGCCTAGGGCGTCAGTTCCACCAGAGAGATCGGTTCAGAGGGACCCTACAAATTTTGTGACGGAGGCAGCATTTGAACTGAGACGTTGTCCCTCATGCCGCCTGCTCTGTCTTTTTGCACGTTGTGTGTGTGTGTGTGTGTGTGTGTGTGTGTTACCACAATGAAAAAAAACCCCACTCCTAAGCCTGTTCCCTCTTGAAAACGCACCGTCTCCCCTGTTAAAACAGGAGCGAAAGTACGGAGAGTCCAGAGGCGGTGTCGGCTGGAGTGCCGCCTTCGGAGCAACCGGCCGTCATCCCCACCCAGGGGGATCTCTTGGGGGATCTGTTGAACCTTGACCTTGGACCCCCGGTTAGCAGCCCTCCGATTGCTACCTCGTCGGTGCAGATGGGAGCCGTGGATCTCCTAGGCGGTGGCTTGGATAGTCTGGTAAGTTCTCTTACCGCCACCCCGGTGGGTGGCCTCCAAATCAGGAGAAGCTTTATATGTACGTATTCATATATATAAAGATCCAGAGGTTGCATATTTTTGAAGTCCCTGCAAGTAAAAATGTCATTGCAGTAAAAAAGATAATGCAGTTTGAGTATTTTTTTTCCTTGCATGGAGACCCCCAAAGGCTAACAGGCTTTTGAAAAGAAAAGAAAAATTCTACAAATTTATTTGATGGCTCATGAGATTCTACTCTGTTTCATAAATTCCATTCCGTTCCATTCCATTCTTAATCCTTATTCTGTTCTGTTCTGTTTTTGTTCTTGTTCTGTTCTATCCTATCCTATCCTATCCTATCCTTAGACTTGGCCTTAGTCTTAGTCTAGTCTATTCCTATTCCTATCCTATCCTATCCTTAGACTTAGTCTTAGTCTATTCTATTCCTATTCCTATTCCTATTCCTATCCTATCATTAGACTTGGTCTTAGTTTAAGTTTATTCTATTCCTATTCCTTTCCTATCCTATCTTATCCTTAGACTTGGTCTTAGTCTTAGTCTATTCTATTCCTATTCTATCCAATCCTATCCTATTCGCATTCTTATTTGCATTCTGCATTCTGTTCTGTTCCGTTCTACACACCATGCACTCCCATGCACACCCACACGGGAGGCTCCTCTGTAGCACATGGGCTAGCTTTTCCGTGTTGTGTTGCTGAGCAAACTGACTTTTCACCCTCCCCTCCTTGTCTCCCTTCTCCCCTTCTTGGCCTACCTCCTTCCCTCTCTCCCTCCTTCTCTCTCTCTTTCTCCCTTTTTCTTTCTCTCTCTCTCTCTCTCTCCTCCTGTTGCTGCTGCTGCTGCTGCTGTTCTCCTCTCCACCTCCTGCTTCTCTTCCAAGATGGGGGAAGAACAGGAAGGGGTACGTTTCAGCTCTCCTTTCTCGTTTTCAAGAACGGGCCTTGCATGTCCGTGAGCCTGCCACTCCCCTCTCACCTCTCTCCCCTTTGGGCAAAGTAGGGGGCGTGGGTGGGCGGGCGGCCTTATGATTGAAGTGCCCCAACAACCATGGTTCCTCGTTTGATATGGGATTTATCTACTGAACCAAGTTGCTCATTGGACGGTCCCGGACTCCCGGCCAGTTTGAGGGACAAGACGCTTCATTCGTAGAATCCTGTGCAAGGGATTTCCTGGGTCCCCTGATTTGGGGGGGGTTCCTCTTCCCAGCTTTTTGCAGTAGCTTTCCCCCCCCCCTTTTCCGATGAGCATCCCGGACTTCCAAGAACGCCTTGCCTTTCGTCCTCCTGCAGATGGGAGGGCCCAGTTTTGCAGCTCCAAGTGCGGTCATGCCTTCAAACCTCGGAGGGCCCCTTGGAGGGGGGCTGGGAGATCTCTTTGACCTGGCCGGAGGTGTGAGCAACCTGTTGGGCTCCCACGTCGCTCCCAAAACCGTGAGTAGCTTTCCTCTCGTAGGAACTCCCCTGGATTTAAAGATGGTGGTAGCCCTGGGAAGCCCCGGCTGGCCAAAAGCTCACGAAGGCAACCAAGTTTCTCTTGGCCGGATATTCACAATGGTCCAAGGTTGCTGGATTTTCCCTCCCCAGCCACAAAAGAGAAGTCTTCAGCAGCAAGAGGCCAGGCGCTTGACCAAAATCCTGTATTAAGTTCTCTGGAGTATCTCTGGAGTACGTGCCTAAAAAGGTGGGATCATGGCAACCGGATGGAATTCTTACTCATCCGAGACATTTCGTTGCTCATCCAAGCAACTTCCTCAGTTCAGAGCAAAATGAGTTAGGCAGAGAATCGTCTCAGATGAGCAAGGGTTTGCTTCCAGTGGCCATGAGTCAACCTTTAGACTGCCTCTTGGTTGAGTCTTTGCGGAGACCTCCCTGGAGGACCTTGGTGGTTAAACCTTGCGTGGTCCTCTCTGGTTTTAGGTGTGGCTCCCTGCGGTAAAAGCCAAAGGCTTGGAGATCTCGGGAACGTTCAGTCGCCGGGCCGGCTCCCTCTCCATGGACCTCACCTTGTCCAACAAAGCCTTGCAGGTCATGTCGGATTTCGCCATCCAGTTCAACCGGAACAGGTAAGAAGCGTCCTTCAGCCCACCTGTGTGGGAGCCTCTGATGATGATGGCCGATATCCTGAGCGGCTGGCTCGATGATGCCAAATCCTCTAAGAAGTTGGCTGAAGAGGCTGACCTACCTGGCAGGGTGGCCGACTCCAAACCCCAGAATCCCCAGCCAGGCAGGTTGGAGAAGGTCCCAGCAACTGCCCATCCAACTGAATGTAGCTTTCGGTTCGGTTTTGTTTTGTTTTGGGTTTAATTATTTGATTTCATGTTTATTATTTTTCTTTTCTTCTATTCTTTTATTTTTTATGTTTGGTTTTATTATTTGATTTCATGTTTATTATTTTATTTTTTATGTTTGGTTTTATTATTTGATTTCATGTTTATTATTTTTATTTTATTTTATTTTTTATGTTTGGTTTTATTATTTGATTTCATGTTTATTATTTTTATTTTATTTTATTTTTTATGTTTGGTTTTATTATTTGATTTCATTTCTATTATTTTATTTTATTTTTTATGTTTGGTTTTATTATTTTATTTCATGTTTATTATTTTTATTTTCTTCTATTCTTTTATTTTTTATGTTTTGTTTTATTATTTGATTTCATTTTTATTATTTTTATTTATTATTTTATTTTTTTATGTTTTGTTTTATTATTTGATTTCATGTTTAGTTTATTTTATTTTTTGTTTTGTTTTATTATTTGATTTCATTTTTATTATTTTTATTTTTTTATTTTTTATGATTGTTTTGTTTTTTATTTTTATTATTTCTCCTGAACTGGTAGTTAAAGAATGCTAAAAAAAAAAAAAAAAGTTCCCACAATCAGCTGCCCCACATAATCATTGGAACTTTAAAAAAAAACTTTTTAAAGCATTTTTTACTACCGGTTCAAGCGAACCGACCCAAACCGGTAGCGTTTCACCCCTAGATCATCTGTTTGGGGTGCAATTGACAGCAATTCCAAGGGCATCTGGGAAAAATTTTCAGGGAGTGCCACGTTGCAGGAGATCCGTGCCAGGCAATTTGACCCCATAAAGGAAGGACATAATTCGTTGTAGAGCTGTTTTCTGTTCAATGTATGTATTGAGACTTGCCATTGTCTCTCTGGCCGTTTCTCTCCAGCTTCGGCTTGGCCCCTGCTGCCCCTCTGCAAGTCCACACCCCTCTCGCCCCCAACCAGAATGTGGAGATCTCTCTCCCCCTCAACACCGTTGGTTCAGTCATGAAGATGGACCCTCTCAATAATCTGCAGGTGAGCCGAAGGGGCATCAGAGGGGAAGGAAGGAATGGAGGGTCTTTTAAGAGGCCAGGCAGCAGTGATGTGGGGAAGGGCTGTAGCTCAGCCAGGCTCAGGGGGTGGGTGGGGAGGGGGCAAGATCTTTGAGAATGGCACCTTTGGGGAGAAGATCCTCTACACCTCACAGGAAGCAGGTCCTCTCGAAACACCTGGAGCCAGTTTGGTGTAGTGGTTAAAGGACTGGCCTAGAAACTGGGAGACTGTGAGTTCTAGTCCCACCTTGGCCGGGAAAGCTGTCAGGGTGACTTTGAGCCAGTCACCAGGGGACTGTGAGTTCTAGTCCCACCTTAGGCATGAAAGCTGTCAGGGTGACTTTGGGCCAGTCACCAGGAGACTGTGAGTTCTAATCCCACCTTAGCCATGAAAGCCATCTGGATGACTTTGGTCAATCACCAGGAGACGGTGAGTTCTAGTCCCATTTTAGACATGAAAGCCATCTGGGTGACTTTGGACCAGTCACCAGGAGATAGTGAGTTCTAGTCCCACCTTGGCCGGGAAAGCTGTCAGGGTGACTTTGGGCCAGTCACCAGGGGACTGTGAGTTCTAGTCCCACTTTAGGCATGAAAGCCAGAGGGTGACTTTGGGCCAGTCCCAACTCTGACATTTTTCAATGGGCTTGAATTGTTCTCTGTCTTTTTGCTTTCAGGTAGCTGTGAAAAATAACATTGATGTCTTCTACTTCAGCACCCTGTATCCTCTCTACATTCTCTTCGTGGAAGATGGGAAAATGGGTAAGTCAAAAGGCAATTGGAAAATTCTCTAAATTACAGATAGTCCTCAACTTATGACCACAATTGAGCCCAAAACCTTGTAACCAATCGACACACTGTATGTAATGGAAGATGGCTTTATTATTTTGTTTGTCTATGTTAGTCTAAAAATCAAAACTTTTGATTATCTTATATAAAAAAGAATCTGAACTACTAACAGCCAAGGGAAATTAGCGGAAGGCAAGAGTCGAAAGAAGTCAAGAAACTTAGATCTCTTCCGGGCACGCAAGGACTCATGGCTGATATAATGCTTGACCCCTCCCTCCCTTGGGCTCAGTCTGGTCATCTCCTACAGGGAGGGACACCGCAACGGTCCCAACTGCGAGGACCAGCCATACCTCACTGTTTTTCCGGTGCCCTCGCCACTTTGAACCCTACCTAAACAAACGGTCATAAATCAAGAACTATCTTAATTCTTCCTTTTCCTCTGAGAGCAGCCGAGCGTGATTTGCAAGTTTCTAAATTCTTGTTTTCAACTTTCTTCCTTTTTTCGGCTAGAACGGCAGACGTTCCTGGCCACGTGGAAGGACATTCCCAACGAGAACGAAGCCCAGTTCCAGATTAAAGACTGTCCGCTTAGCGCAGGTGAGACGAGAATAAGGCTCATTATTCATTATTACTACTGTTATCAGAACATTTGTTATTTATCTGTGAGTGGTGCCGTGGCCTAGCAGCGGAGCTTTCGCCTCACAAATAGGAGGCTGCGAGTTTGATCCTAGGTAGAGGCAGATACTTCTCTCTCTGGGCACACTGAGAATATGTATCTGCTGAATATAACTACGTACTGGCGACAGGAAAGGCAGTAAACACTAAGCTCCATTCAGTTGCCCAGACTCCATCCCCGCAAGGCATTATGGCAGTGGGTCTCAACCTTCCTAATGCCGCGACCCTTCAATACAGTTCCTTGTGGTGACCCCCCAACCATAAAATTATTTTATGTTTTCTGTATTTTTTCAAAAATATGTGTTTTCCGATGGTCTTAGGCGACCCCTGTGAAAGGGTCGTTCGACCCCCAAAGGGGTGCCGACCCACAGGTTGAGAACCACTGGATTATGGGGTCATTAAAAGGAGATGATGATTTGTTACTTCTCTGTAAAACGAAACGAGACCCAAACAATACGTTGTTTTCAAAGTATCTATGCATAGTTATATATATATATATATATATATATATATATATATATATATATATATATATATATATATATATATATATATATATACACATACATACATACATACATACATACATACATACACACACACACACACACACACATATATATATATATATTTGTGTTGTATTTGTACCGATAAATAAATAAAGGGAGACTAGTATAGATCTATTTCGAGCTAATTAGCTCTCATCAGCTAGCCATATTTGGGCATACCAGGGGTTGTAACACACATACATACATACATACATACATACATACATACATACATACATTTGTGTTACAACCCCTGGTATGCCCAAATATGGGAGGAAGCTCACTACTCCCTCTTTCTGTCCTTCGGCTCATTACAGAAGACCATCCAGGCAGAACACCATATTTTTATTTTTAATGTTGCCTTTTTATATTTGTGTTGTATTTGTGATTTATCAGCACAAATACAACACACATATATATATATAAATATAAATATAAATATTGCTTTGCTTCCTTTCTGGCTGGGGCAGATGCCGTGAGCAGCAAGCTTCAAGGTAACAACATCTTCACCATCGCCAAGCGGAATGTGGAAGGACAGGACATGTTATACCAATCCCTCAAGCTCACCAACGGGATTTGCATCCTGGCTGAGCTGAGAATTCAACCCGGGAGTCTTAACTTCACGGTATGGCTTCCATTTGTGCTCCCGTTGGCTGGGAACCGAGCAATTCTGGGCATCCTTTCCACCTTTTTTGCTCTGGATCCGTTTCCTCCCTCCGTTCCATCGATCGATACCTTCCAAAATTATATTCATGGATCAAGATATAAAATACGGGCAGTCCTGGACTTACGACGGTCTGTTTAGTGACCGTTTGAAGTTACGGCGGCACTGAAGAAAGTGACTCGCGGCCATTTTTCACCCTTCGCGACCGCGATAGCATCCCTTGGTCAGGTCATTTACATTTGGATGCTGGGCAACTTGGCTTATATTTATGACGGTCACAGTGTGGGTCATCCCTTCCCCTCCTCCGCTCACGTGATGACCTTTTGCAAAAGTCAATGGGGAAGCCAGATTCACTTAACAACCGGGTGACTTTGCTGATGTGGATGGTTAACTCATTGGTAAAGCTGTAAAGGCAATCCTCGACTTACGACGTCAGTTGAGCGTGAAATTTCTGCCGTTGGTTGAGCGAATTTTGAGCCATTTTACGACCTTCCTTGCTGCCGTCATTAAGCGAATCCCATCGGTTGCTTCGTTAGTCGCGTGGCCATCGAACAAATCTGCCTTTCCGGAATCTGCCTTGTCTTGTTAGGGGGGGGCGCAAAAGGGGAATGCGTCTCACAGATACCCACACGACATTGTAACCGTCATAAATACAACTTGGTTTGCCAAGCATCTGAATTTGGATCAATGGTCGTAAGTGTGAAAAACGGCCACAAGTCGCTCTTTCCAGCGCCGCTGGAACTTGGAATGGTACTGTTGTAAGTCGAGAACTGCCTGCAGTTTCCTCCCTGACTTTTCTTTCCCTTGGGATAGCAATGTAATTCTCTTTTTTTTTTCCCTTTTCTTTTTGTATTGTTTCCTTCTGTTCCGTTGCTGCCTGGCCATCGGCCCCTCCCTCGGGCCTGCCCCCCCCTCTACTTACAGGATCTAGAGGTTAGCTTCTCTCTTTTTCCCCCTGATTTTAGCAGGCCAGTCGCTTTTTGTCCTCCCAGGGCCACTCCTACTTTCCCAAGCCTAGCTTTTAACTACCTTTTAACACCAAAATGCATTTCCTCTGCTCAACGCAAGTTAGGCAAAAGCTGGGGTTTGGGGGGGGGGGGGGGAGGATTTTTTATTTTTTTTGCCACCGGGAGGCGGGAAGGAGCGGCCGATCGCAGACAGCAGAAATTTAGAGGATACTGTCAGTCTTGTCCCACCTCGGATCTCCTTGGAAAGAGAAACCCTCGACTCCCATTTGGTCGAATTAAAAAGGCGCTTTTGCTACGAGTTGCCGTTTGCAACAGAGCCGGGCAGAATCTGACGCTTCCGCGCATCCCTACAGATGGCCCTCGACTTACAACAGTCCATTTAGTGACCGTCCGAAGCGCCGTAAAGCGGTATATAAGTGCTGTTGCGATCGGTAAACAATAGTTGGTTTGTTCACAGCAGCTTTTTGCTCTCGGGTCTCCGCTCTGAACGGCTTGGCCTAAACTTTTAATTTTTGAGCTTTTTCTGGGCCTCCCCTGCTCCCCCCCCCCCCGCTTCTGATTTACTAACCCCGTCGCCGCCTCCGAGGACTCCTCATCGGCTGCTCCTCACCCCCTTCTTCTTCTTCTTCTTTCCTTGCAGCTCTCCCTGAAGTGCCGCGCTCCCGAAGTCACCCAGCATGTTTTCCAAGCCTACGAAACCATCCTGAAAAACTAAAGCCGCCCGGCGGGGATCACATTTTGAGACAACAAAAACAACGAATCCCAAAAGCAAAAACAACCCCCCCCCAACCAACCCCCCTCTATATTTTTTCTCCCTCCTCCTCCTTCCCCTGTTCGGAAGACCGATATTTTTGGGATCGGACGGCAGGTATCCGGGCAGGTTTTTGCGAGCGGCTGGAATTGAGACACCCCCCCCCCCCACGCCTGCGGAAGTCGGAGAACGGAGCAGCAGGGGGGGTGGGGGTGGAGACCCGGCTCACTATTTTTGTGTGCGCGCGTATGGCTGCGTGTGTGTGTGCGTGTCAAAGCCTGCCGTGTCCTTGAGGCGCTTTTGTGTGTCGAAACCACGGGCTGCGCGAGTTGCCACGTTGCAGCTGTAAGCTGGGAATGTCCCCTGCGTCCTTCAGCATCTCCTTGTGGTCTTGCTCTTCTCCCACCTCAATAAAGAAATCAATAACGAACACTTACCGGAGCTGGAAAACCGCTTCTCTTTTTACTACTACGGAACGTGAAAAAGCCTCTTGGGTGTAGATCAGGGGTGTCAAACTCACGGCCCGCGGGCCGGATCCGGCCCGCAGGGTGCTTAGATCTGGCCTGCGGGGCCACCCTGGAAGGACTGGCCTGCGGTGCCAATCACGGCCCTCCCGAGCTCCGTTTTCACTCGCAGATGGCTGCAGGAGACCGTCGCAGCCAAAAACGGAGCTCGGGAGCGCTCCACAGGCACCCCGGATAGTCGCGTCAAGCTGGCCATGCCCTCCCCCCTTCAAGGTCAAAAGCAACTCTGATTTGGGCCTCAATGAAGTCAAGTTTCATAGCCCTGGTGTAGAAGAGGCTGTAGGTGAGGCCCAGTGGAGGGCTGCATTCCCCGAGATGTGGCCCACTACCAGGCCGCATCCTGTTCGAAACTGGGAAGGTTGGCAAGTAGGGCCTGGCGAAGCGCCTCTCAATGTGAGTGATATCGAGTGGGCCACGCCCAGCCAGTCACATGACCACCTAGCCATTCGGCAGATCATATTAGTGGTCCGCGGGATTTAAAATTGCGGATTTAGTGGTCCTCGAAAGATTCCGACTCTTTTATCATTCTGTTAATCTATTAAGCCATCTCCCAAGATCATTTCCACTTACCATTACCAATTGTCACTTAGCTATTTATATCACGTGACTTAAAACAACTATGACGCTAAAGCCTTCCCCAAATTTCAGATGGCCTTGGAGACCACGTCTATCTTCAGGGTGGTCTTGGTGTCCTTGAGGAAGTCGGCTGTCCCCGGAGGATGATCTTCTCCAACGTGAACTTGAGCTCACCGCATTGCCTGCCAACTTTTCCTTTGGGGACGGCGCTTTTATCCAAATTATTTTTAAATGGAACTGCCAGAAGGTTTTGTCAAAACTGGGCAAGTCGGCTCTCCCACGGCCCCTTCCCCGACTGTTTAATCATTTTGCCGGCTGCCCAAAATAGTCTGTTTGCATCGCCAGCCCATAGAGAGCTGTTGAAAACAAAATAGATTCTGATTATATCTATCTATATATGTTACATTTTTGCTGATAAGTAAATGAAGGGAGACTAATATAGATCTATTTCAAGCTAGTTAGCTCTCATCAGCTAGCCATAGCCTTGCTGGGATTTGAACTTGGGCTGTTTTTACATATTAGGCAGTTGTGTTAACCTCTAAGCCACAAGTTGTCCTCCCTTATCAACTGAACCAGGGGAATGATTAAGTGACTGCCTGGAAGGCTGTTGCAGGACCAATTCTAGCATCCCTAGTGGAGTGCTTTGTCTTCACTTATTTATTTGCATCGATTTAAAAAAAAAAAGCCAACCTGGCAAACGACTCTTGAGCACTCGGCTTATTGGAAAGAAAGAAAAATGACAATACGAAAAGAAAAGAACAAAAAGATGGATGGCCCAATAAAAGAAGCACCATACAACAGGAACAAGATGTCACCAGCCAAGCACTTTGAGGACCTAGGAAAATAAATGCAGATTTTTGGAATGGAATGGAAGCAAGGCTAATTTTTCTTTGTATAGCTGCGATAATTAAATCATTTCATTCGCCACCGACTGAAGGCACCAAGCTGCTCCCCTTGGCATTCTTCTCGCGCCAGGGTCTCCGGGGCAGACATCGCTGGCAAGGATTAAGTTGTGATCGCCGACACCAGCAGCTGGGCTCAGGTAGAGGCGTTGAATGTCCGCTGAGAATGCCAATTGATGTCTGGATCACTGCCACACAAAGCAGCAATTTCTCCACCTTGGCAACCTGAAGAGGTGTGGACTTCAAAGCCCAGAAGTCTTCAGCCATCTGCGTAAGTCAAGGACTTAACTTGTAAGCCACAGCAATAGCACTTAGACTTATATGCCACTTCACAGTGCTTTCCAGGCAGCCCTCTCTGATTGGTTTACAGAGTCAGTCTGTTGCCCCCCAACAATCTGAGAAGGAAGGAAGGAAGGAAGGAAAGAGGGAGGGAAGGAAGGAAGGAAGGAAGGAAGGAAGGAAGGAAGGGAAAGAATACTGTATTTCTGTAAATTCTCTCGCTCATTATCTTTTTGTCCCACCTCCCAGATGTTATCATCTTTCCTCCCACAGATGCTGTTCAGATGGCGTTCGTTTCTCTTTTCACTAAATGTTTGAAGCAGGTTGTATATGCTGCATTTCGTCCATGCTCACACCATAGCTTTATGTAACCCAATTTACAGTCCATTTCACTCCTATTGACCTTCACTTTGTAATTGGCTTCTTTCATACGTTGGACTAAGGCTTTCTTTAATATGCGTCATAATTTTCAATGTTCCTTTCCAAGGCAGCAATAGAGGTTTTGGCAAACAAAAAATAACTTTCCCCAGCAGTTAATATTAACATCTCAAAGCAAAAAGATGCGAACAAGCCAAGATTTGCCTAGGAATCAAGAAAACTATATTCTATGAAATCATATAGGAGATAGAACTTAATATTTTTAACAGTTTTGGTCATGTTTTACTTGTCCCTTCTGTCCTTCTTCATTGTCCATTTGTGTCCATAGAAACCCACCTGGTAGCCTCCAATCTCCTTTAAAAGATAAAGGTTCCCCTCATACATGCTCATTGTTCCCGACTCTAGGGGGCGCTGCTCATCTCCGTTTCAAAACCGGAGAGCCAGCGCTGTCCGAAGACGTCTCCGTGGTCATGTGGCCGGCATGACTCAATGCCGAAGACGTACGGAACGCTGTTCCCTTCCCACCAAAGGTGGTTCCTATTTTTCTACTTGCATTTTTTACGTGCTTTCAAAATTCTAGGTTGGCAGAAGCTGGGACAAGTCACGGGAGCTCACTCCGTTACGCGGCGCTAGGGATTCGAACCGCCGAACTGTTGACCTTTCTGATCGACAAGCTCCGCCTCTTAGCCACTGAGCAACCATGTCCCTTATTTCTCTCTATTTGTCGATTTCCGCAAAACAAGAATTACTTTGTTCAAATCAATGCCAAGTTTGATCATATTCAGTGTCTTCTTTCTGTTGGATTATGCAATGTAAGTCTGTCCATTTCCGCAACAGTCTACTGTCTTCTTAATTATCTCTTCATTTTGAGGTCTTTGATGGACATTCTCCCAGGTCGGGGGGGGGGGAGGGAGGCAGGGAGGGGGGCGGCAGAGTGTCCAGCCTTGCTGGGCAGGCGGAGATTGAAAACTGCCCCCCCCCCTTCGCCGTGGCAGGAAAAAAAAGTATGAAGTCATATTTCTCCGCATCTCGGGAAAGGCGGGGAAGATGAGCGGCTCCTCCGCCGGCCGCCGGGCTCTTCCCGCCTGCCGCTAAGCAGAGCCCGGTGTTCCTTGCCCTGCTGGCCGCGTCGCCTTTCTCACGTGCTTGTCCTGCGCGCGGGCCCGCGTGGCGATCCCGAGTTTCTTTGCCGCAGCGGGGGAAACAGCCGGGCAAGGCATAAGCGCCGCGGCGTCCCTGTCCAGGGTCCTGAAACGGAGCGCCCATCCGGCCGCTGCGCCCGCTGTCTTGGCTCGGGATAGCGCAGCGCGGAGGTCGCCAACCCAGCGGGGCGCTTGGATCGCTCCGCCCGGTGTGTGTGGGTGCTTTGGAATAAGAGCGAGGCGGGCAACTCCTGGGCTTTGCAGCGGCCTTGAGCCCGGGAGAAGGCTGGGGAGGGCGGCGGGGAAGGGTCCCGTCCTACGCTCGCTCGCGGGCCCCCTCCCTCTCCCTCTCTCCCTCCCCATCCCCGTCTCTCTCTCTCCCTCTCTCTTCTCTCTCTCTCTTTCTCTCTCCCTTCCTCCTACCCTCCCTCTCTTTCCTCCTCTGTCCCCCTCCCCACTCCCTCTCTCCCCCCCACTCTCTGCACTCTCTCTTTCTCTCTCTCTCTCCGGTCTCTCTCTCTCTCCCCCCTCTCACACTCTCTCTTCCTCCCTTCTCTCCCTAACTCCGTCTCTCTCAGCTCTCTCTCTTTCTTTCTCTCTCTGGTCTCTTTCTCCCCCCTCTTTCACACTCTCTCTTCTCTCTCTCTCTTTCTGTCTCCACCTCTCTCTTCCTCACTCCCCCTCCTTCTCTCACTCCCCCCCCTCTCTTTTTTTCTCCCCTTCTTCGGCAACTTCCTTCCCTTCCCGCCTCTCTCAAAACCACACTAGACTCTCCAGGCACCCAGGAAGGCAGCTCGCTCCACCCCCACCCTCCCCAACCCAGCTCCACTTCGGAGGACTTTGCTTCCGTCCGTCGGCTGAACTCCTTTCTCCCTTCCCCTTCGTTGCCCCTCCGTCGGAATCCATCCTAGATTCGGATCAAGTCTGAGCTCTTTAGAGCAAAGAACGGACGCTGCCCGTGGCTCTTTGAGTGTTTAAGGTTGCCGACCCCTGGGATAGACCGTGCTGAAGTGATGCGGGCTGGCCCCTTACATTTTCCAGGATGGCCCCGTGGGCCAGATCCAACCACCTTGTGGGTCTTGTGTTTGACACCCCTGATCTTTAGAGTGTCCAAATGGGCGCTTTAAGATGGATGGACTTCAGCTGGATGGGGAATTCTGGGAGTTGAAGTCCACCAGTCAAATGTGGACACCCCTGACCTTTGCCAAGTCAAACATTGGAAGAGAATCCTAGCCATTTATGGTGGTTGTGCAAATACTATGAACTTTGGTCGTTCCCAGCGCCTGTTGACAGGAATGGCTTTTATCATGACACCTGTGGAAAGACCACCTTTTGGGGTTAAAGGAATAAAGCGTGCAACGGATAGGATCACAACTCAAAGCCTTTTAGACATCTTGGATTCTTGCAGGCGCCTGGGGCTCGAGAATCGAAACAAGGATTCGATAGCCTGCCACCGTCTGGTTAGGCTTACTTAGAAGGAGCGTTCTCCATTCCAAACAATGCTGATATTCAGGGGTTCCCCAATTTTGCAATACCAGGAGGACACCTTGAAACAATGAATTAATTTTGCACATCTCTCTCTCTCTCTCTCTCTCTCTCTCACACACACACACACACACACACACACACACACACACACACACACACAAGAATTCATACCCTCGTTGGGTTGGGTGAGTAATAAAGAAAGCATTGAGTAAAAGGATAACTCAACTAACATTCATCCTAGCTTCTTGACTGGAGGTTATTTTTACAGTGGGCAGAATTTGCTCTTCGCTCAATGAAAGCTTTCTTCTTTGAAATTCGCAGGAGGGAGAGAGGAAAGAAAGAGAGAGAGAGAGAGAGAGAGAGAGAGAGAGAAAGAAAGAAAGAAAGAAAGAAAGAAAGAAAGAAAGAAAGAAAGAAAGAAAGAAAGAAAGAAAGAAAGAAATGAGGCTGAGTTAACCTTGAGCTGGTCAGGATCGAACTGCTGGCAGTGAGCTAGCCTGCAGTACTGCGTTCTAACCAGGAGCGAGGGAGTGAAGGAGGAAGGGAGGGAGGTAGGCAGGCAAGCTAAGTTAACCTTGAGCTGGTCAGAATCGAACTGCTGGTAGTTCGGAAGGAAGGAAGGAAGGAAGGAAGGAAGGAAGGAAGGAAGGAAGGAAGGAAGAGTTAACCTTGAGCTGGCCAGGAGCTGGTCAGGACCTGCAGTACTGCATTCTAACCACAAGGAAGGAAGGAAGGAAGGAAGGAAGGAAGGAAGGAAGGAAGGAAGGAAGGAAGGAAGGAAGGAAGGAAGGAAGGAAGGAAGGAAGGAGGAAAGAAGGCAGGAAGGAAGGGAAGGAAGGAAAGAAAAGAGCATGAGAAAAGGAAAAAGAAGGAAGAGAGAGGGAGGGAGAGCAAATGAAAGATGTCAACTACCCCACCAAATTCTGTGCACTTTTCCGATCTGGAGCACAGCGTACTTCCGTACTAACACACCCATTTACACACACATACACACACAAAAAGGGGAAGCAGAGGTCGTGTCAGTTTTTACTGTCTAACTTCAGGAATTTGCAGGTCAGTTTAATCAGCTACATTCACAGGGTTGGACAGCAGGCACTCTACGGGCGGAGAGCAAGGCTCCCTATTACTTATATAAATATGCATAGATTTATTCAACAGAGCTCCAGTGATCGGGGGTGGGTGGGGTCGGGGGGGGCGGGAGGGTTGTTGCGCCGGCCGAGAGGAGCCCTGCCAAAGAGAAATCCACGTGCAAAGACTTCAGCGCTCCCTATCTCCCTGCTCACACTTTCCCACTCAAGCGACCGACGTTTCGCCACAAGCGACGATTGCCTTGCAGAATTGGTGGGGGGTGGGGGAGTCCCTTCGGTCCAGTTCTCACAAATGTCTACACAACATCTCCCTTGTGAGAGACACTTGCGTGCCACTCCGCGTCTGTTGTGCCACTCCCCCACGGCCACTTTTGCTGGGAGAGGAAAGGTTCCACTCCAAATGGGATCCACAGAACTGGAGCCAAAGCCCTCTCTCCAGCTAGTCCTCCGGCATCCCCCTCTGCCTCCTGCCCCCCACCCCACCCCCATAAGGCACTCTTCCAATTCTGTGCAGCCTTGCGCGGAAACAAGGGGAGCGTGCAGAAGACGGAAGGGGCAACGGCTCCCCTACCCGACGCCCTGACCAGAACGCAACGCTCCTTTCCCAAATCCTAACGCATTCAAAGGCGCCATCCGTGCAGCCTCTCTGGCGGAAGGACTGGAGCAAATACTTTGGGGGAGGAGGGAAGAAGTAAAAAATAAAACAAAATCAAGAGGGCAACCACCATCGTGCAAACAAAGTCCCCATCCTTTTTGCTTTTGAAAACCCTGTTCCCGAAAACCGCGGCCTGCCACCTCGCCAGCATAGTAGGGCAGCCCCTGACCGAAAGGAAGAAGCTGCGATGAGATTTATGGCAAATTGGGTTAACCCTCGCAGGGGTGGGGTCAGCTTTAAGTGCTGGAAAATTTATGTTTTACCCACAAAGACATAAAGGGAGACTAGTATAGATCTATTTCAAGCTATTTAGCACTCGGCAGCTAGCCGTACCCTTTCTGGGATTCGAACATGGGCTGCTTGCATATTAGGTAGATGTATTAACCTCTAAGCCACAGGTCCTCCTTGTTTTGTCAGCTGTACAAGGGGGAAGATTAAGTGTTTTTTCTATCAGGGCAATCTGGTTTTGTTGTGGCCCGTCAGCGGCCAGAGGAGCTGGCAGCAGATTCGGAGAGTGAGAAGGTTGGGGAGGAACCTGGGCCAGTCCTGGAATCTGGGGAAGGCTCTGATGAGGGTTCTGTGTTGGAGGCAGAGAGGGGGCCAGGACTGTATGCCTTCAGAGCCAGACATCAGTGAGGCAGACAAACAGCTGAAGCCTGTTCCCAGTGTGCACATGTGCAGAGTTGCCAGAGGGAGGGAACAGCTAAGGAACAAGGGCCAACTCAGGAGTAAAGGCCACAGGTGGACCATGAATGGCCCCTTTCAGAGGAAAGAAAAGAGGAGCGACAGGGGAGTGGAGTTTGCAGGAGACCATTAGTTCCCTTCATTGGTTCGTGACTCTCCGAGACTCCTGGCCAAGTTCTGCAGATCTCTGCCTGGCAGCTCTCCAAGTCAGATAAGGTCTGTGACCGTAAATCCTCCCTGGAAAGACTTTGCTGGATGGGAATGAGCAGAATTCACAGCAAATTAATAAAAGGGGTTTCCGTTGGGACCAGGAGTTGGCTTCATGCTCTCGGGAAGCCTCGGTCAGAACAGGTCTACCCAAATATGGGACAGCTAGCTGATGAGAGCTTGAAATAGATCTATGCTAGTCTCCCTTCATTTCTTTGTTGGTAAAACATAAATTTAAGACAAGAAATAGTTTGTCGCGAAAGCGACTGCCTGCGAAGGCTCCCGGATTGTGGCAGAAAGGCGAAAGCAGAAGCTGTATGCGCCCCCCCCCCCATATTTGGGTAGACCAGGTTGCCCTGATTTAAAAAAAACACTTTAGTGCTGGACTTTCTGTCCAAAAGAAACAAGGACTTTGTTGAAACCCCCGGATGTGCTACACATAGTCCTCGACTTACGACTATTTTAAACCCCTCTTCCAAGTTACGACAGCACTGAAAATCGGGACTTACAATGGAGTCACGGCTGAACCGTGATCAAACTTCAGGTGCTTGCTGTTTGCGACCCTTTTTTTGGGGGGTGGGGGAAGTTAATAGGGACAGGTGGATTCGTTTAATGACCGTGGGCAAAACAGGTCGTAACATCGGACACGGCTCAGTTACCAACCGTGTCACTTAGGGACAGAGGTTGTGGTTTCTATGTTGGTAAATCGAGGACCACTTGCGCTGAGCTAAGATGGAAACACCACGATAGCAGAAGCTGGACAGGCATTGACCAAGGGAGTGAATATTAACCCTGATGCTCCCTTTAGTCTCCAGTGTTAAAGGACTTCCCCATGCAAGCCTTTCACGCATACGCACCCCGCGCAAGAACAACAACAACACATACACACACGCAACCTAAGCCCCAACCTCTCGGTCCTGCAATCTAAGCTCTGCCGTCTTCCAGCCTCTCATTCCAAAAATAAAATATAGAAGGATGAATCTCCTTTTGCAATCCAAAGCTTTCTGACCCGTCCCTCCTCCATCCCCCCCTCCATCCCCCTCTCCTCCCACCACCCAAAAATAAATCTCTCTTCTGCACAGCAGCATATGATAAAGTGACACGGGGAAAAGGTCCACGGAAGCAGCTAGAAAGACAGGGCCGGATCACGGAAGCGGGTGCAGGGGGGAGGGAGGAGGATGCGTAGGCGGTGCTGTCCACCGGTGCCTAGGCCCAAGCCCCCTCATCAGCCACGCCGGACTCCACCGAACCCCCGGGACACTCCCCGAAGGACGAGGAGAAGATGTTTTGGAAGGCCGCCCATCCCCGGCGCTCGGACAGACCTCTGCCCGGACTGTCCTTGGCAGAGGTGCTTCCTGCCGGAACCTTCTGGGCTCCGGAAGCCTTGTAGCTGAGGGGAGTGGGGATTTTCGATGGGGTCTTGTCCGGTTGGGAGTCAGCCCGGGGTTTGATTTGTGGGCGCAGCTTCAGCTTGTAGATGGAAGGCACGAGGTCGGGCTTCCTCAGGGACGACTGGGGATGGAGCATGACTTCTTCCAGCACAGGCGCCGAAGGGGATGTGCCGAGGGTCTCCAGGCCATCCTGGAGGGAGGGTCCCCGCTCTGTGTGGGAATGGACCGGCTCCCCAGCGGCCCAGGGGCTATCCACTAGAGTCTCACCCAGCTCCAGACCCTCCTGGACCTCCTGGACGTCGTTCAGTCCCAGGTAGCAGTTGCTTTCATCGGATGAGCTGGAAAGGACCGGTTTCCTCCAGCGGCTCCTTCGGTCACGGTAACCAGATGAGTCCCAGAGCTCAGAAACTTCCACCGAGCCATTGTGGAAATCCACCGGCTCGGAACCGCCAGCTGTCTGGTGGGCTGCCTTCCGCTTGGAGTCCTCGGGTTGGAGACCGTACTTGCTGAAGACGTTGAGGGAGGAAGAGGAGGAGCTGGAGGAGCAGTAGGCGGAATCGGCGGTCCCTTGGTCTGGATTTGCGGGCAAGAGCCGGGCGCCATTGCAAGCCTGGCTGCCCGGGTCCAGCTCTTCGTCCATTTCCAAACCCATCATTTGAGCGTTGGCTAGGAATTCTTCCTCCAGGCGCCGGTAGAGCTGCTGCTCCTGGCTCGGGTCGAGGCGCAGTGGAGTGCGGAAAGCTTGCGCCATCACCGCCAACTCTTGCCCGAAAGAGTCGTCGGGCTGTCTGGAAGGCCCGTTTTCCCCCAACTGGGGCTGCCTCGCGGCTCCACGTTGTCCGGTTAAGCACGGCTGTCGCTGACGTCCTGGGGCCGGCGGAGGCATTCGGACGGAGGGATTGGCCATTTTGGTAGCGGGCAGGGAACCCCGGCGCTTGGTGGCGGCAGGGCTACGGGAACCCACCGGGGTCAGCTGACCCCTTGCCGGGCTCTTGGTCCTGGGGGTGTTTCTTCCAGAGCCCCCGGCGTTCTCCTTGGTCTCGTTGGCTCGTGTCCAGGAATGCTGTCCATCCTTGGCTCGGCTGATAAGCAACACAGGCTCCCCTCCAGGCCTTCCCTGGC
Source organism: Natrix helvetica (assembly GCF_964273705.1). NCBI lineage: Eukaryota > Metazoa > Chordata > Lepidosauria > Squamata > Natricidae > Natrix > Natrix helvetica. The sequence goes on from NC_138564.1 coordinate 11,760,806, forward strand.
TGCGGGCCCGGGGACGAGGGCTCTGTGGTCCTGGCTTGTTGGGCCGGTTTGTCACGCGAGGACGGCCCCGCTCTTCGGATTCAACCTTCCTAGGCACCGCCACAGTTTTCGGCAAGCTGAGACGGTCTCGTGACTGACTCCGGCTGGTTGGCGGCCGTTTGGGTCCGACGTGGAGCTGTGAGGCAGGCCCCTCGGAGACACGCCTCCCCGCCTCCTTCCTGAGTGCCAGGCTAGCATCCTCGCTCCGCTTCTTTCCCAAGCTGGCACTGTGCCTGGAGGAGGAGGAGGAGGAATCGCTGTCTCCGGAAAGACGCCGGGCCCTGGGGTTCCTGCAAAAAAGAAGGGCAGCCTTTAAAAGACCATTTGGCTCTCTGGGATTTACCGTATTTTTCAGAGTATAAGACAGACCAAGATTTCGAAGAGGTAAATAAAAAAGTTTTTGCACTCTGCAGATCTCCCGAACCCTCCGCACGCCTCATTTTTTCTGAAAAACGGGGCATGCCTGTTTTTCAATCGTTTTTGCCCTCCTCATCCCCCAGGAGCACTCTACAAGCCTCCCAAACAGTTTTGTGAAAGGGACGGGGTGTGGGGAGGCCAAAAATGCTGTATTCGGTGTATAAGACGCACCCAGATTTTCACCCTCTTTTTGGGGGGGGGGAGGAAAAAGGTGCATCTTATACTCCGAAAAATACGGTAAGTTTCTTTCTTTTTTTCCTGATTGCAGATGTTCCTATATTTATTTCTGTTTTGCAGCAGCAAAAAGAAGAAAAAAATGGGAGGAATCTGAAAGCTCCCTTCCAGACCAAGCAGGGAGGCGCTTCTGGTTTTTCAAAACATTGATGTCTGAAAAGTGGCTCCTAGTCTCTCGTCCACCTCCAGTTCTGTTTTTCTGTCTACCCCACCCTTTCCACTTAAAGTCCATTACGGAGCAATTAGTGGAATAGATAACCAGGAGAGCCTCCTCGGCTTTCCTTACTCACAGCTCTGGCTCAGACAGCCGTCTGGAAAAAATCCGTCATCACGTCAGGCGGCCTCTCTGCCTTACTTCTGTGGTTTGGGTGAGTCACCCTTGGCTGCTCTTCTGTTTTCCTAGCACCTGGCTGGGGATGACTTCGACTTCTCTTCTGCTATCTGTCTAGGCCAGGGGTCTCCAAACTTGGAGGCTTTGTTTCAGGCCTGCAGCCTGCCACACTTTCTATTATTCTACTACGCCTTTTCTATTATGGGAAAATGAGAGGGTGGGATTGAATGGAGTTAGATGATATGTAGCCATAACAACATTCTTTCTAGAAAGCCAAGGTCATCCTTTGTCACTGCACCTCTGCACCTGACTGGAACTGGATGGGTGGAAGCTGCCAGCGTGGCAGTGGGGGATTGGACCATGTGATGGGCTTGTGGGTGTGGGGGGCAGGATCTCTCAACTGGGTGAGGAAAACTGGGAAGCTTTCAGATTTGGGTTTTCCTAGATGCGCCAATTATGGCTCTCTTAATAAATTGGAACTTTGAGCAATACTTTGCCTCGGACTCTGATTTACTTTTGGATGCTATTTGGAACCCTGACACTTTGAAGACTTGTGTCTATGTTGATTCTCAGGGTTGGAGTACCGTTTCCTTGTATTTTTATGCAACAACTACAATAACATTCAGCCAGGAGATGGCAGTGTTTACAAGTTTGGATCTATGGTATACGTTCTATGTCCTTTTGTTGAAAGAAAAGTTTCCTGTTTCCTGTTAAAACAGTTAAGCAGTAAAGCACATGGTGACTGTACACTCTGTTTGATCTGTAGTGCTATATATAAACATAATTTCTAATGCTCAGTCATCGAGGTCATAGTTGCCTCAAAAATGTTTTTTTCAAAAGTCAGCTAGACTGTTTTTCCTTGAGGAAGAAAACATTTTGTTTCTCATCCAAGTTCAATTGATGAAGCTTCTTGGATGAGTGGCAAAATTCTCATTCTTCTTCCTCAAAGAAAAACAGTCCAGTTGCCTTTAAGATTTGTGGACTTCCAAAAAAATTCTGGGAGTTGAAGTCCACAAATCTTAACATTGCCAAGTTTGGAGACACCTGGTGTAGGGTGCTACGTGAGTATGGATGAAGCATGTGACAGTGATACCCCCCTTTGTCATCGGGGCACTTGGCACCATGTCCAAGAATTTTACAAAAAAAAAAAACTTACCTGACTGAAAGGTGGGAATCTCCTGTGTCCTGGTGGGCTTGGGACGTGCACCCCCTCAGAGGGCTGGCACCCCTCTGTCCTGACGCGCTACATTTCCCACTTGGTGGAGCCAATGAACCCTGCCTCGGCGGGGTAGCTGTCCCAGACCTCTTGGTGGGAGGGACGGGACGGTTTCCTTTGGGGAGAGTCGGGTCCCCTCCAGCCAAGAGCCGTTTCTCCCCCAAGTGGTGGGTCTCGGAGACTTTATGCAGGCCCGTAGTTTCAGCCCGACGTTGAGTGGTGGGGCTGTTTGCCTGGGGACTGGCCAGACCGCTCGTCTTCTGGGGGGAGAAGCCAAGCCCCCGACTCTGGGTCAGACGGTGAGCTGCAGAAAAATAAGAAAGAATAGCCAAATAAATCAGCCAGCGTGGGTTCGAGAGACTGAGGGTGGCTCGAAAAATAGCAGAAGACCATTGAACATATAAAATCAACAGATGGGAATAGATGTGCTGATATCTGTTTGTCTGTCTGTCTCTGTCTCTGTCTATCTCTATCTATCTATCTATCTATCTATCTATCTATCTATCTATCTATCTATCTATCTATCTCTATCCATCAACATCTATCTATCTATCATCTATCTATCATCTATCTATCTATCTATCTATCTATCTATCTATCTATCATCTCTCTATTTATCTCTCTCTTTCTCTCTCTCTCTATCTCTCTATCTATCTATATCTCGCTTTCTATCTCTCCTTATCTCTCTCTATCTATCTATCTATCTCTCTACTTATCTCTCTCTCCATCTCTCTCCCTCTTATATTTAATCTCTCTCCCCCTCGCTATATCTATCTATCTATCTATCTATCTATCTATCTATCTATCTATCTATCTATCTATCTATCTATCTATCTATCTATCATCTATCTATCTATCATCATCTATCTATCATCTATCTATCTATCTATCTATCTATCTATCTATCTATCTATCTATCATATCTATCATCTATCTATCTATCTATCTTATCTATCTATCTATCTATCTATCTATCTATCTATCTATCTATCTATCTATCTATCATCTATCATCTATCTATCTATCTATCTATCTTCGTCCTTGTATGTATCTATCTATCTATCTATCTATCTATCTATCTATCTATCTATCTATCTATCTATCTATCTATCTATCATCATCTATCTATCACGTCCGATGATGGATATGGCACAAGAGGAATAATAATAATAATAATAATAATAATAATAATAATAATAATAATAAGTATATAGCAACAAATGGCTGAGGGATACAAGCCACCAGGGGGCGCCATTGCAATGCTGCAACTCAACCAACATCCTGCTGGATTCTCCAAGCTGGAGGCCACTTTTTAATTATGTCATTTTTGGGGGGAGATTAATATTGTTTCCTGTTGCCGCCTTCTCACAGGAAGCTTCCAGTTAACTCCTTGGGGGATACATGAGAGAGCATAAGTCAGGCTCTTTTTCACACCCGGGCACTCTTAAAATTACAGCACTTTACGGAATTTTACACGGGCTTTTTGGGTCTGTAAGGAGATTTTTCAAAACAACTTTCCCTTTTGCTGCTGACGTCCAGATCCCCTATCGGTTTGAGGTAGCATCAGGCACAGAGTGGTAGCATTTGAACTCAGAGCCCAGCCTGATGTGCTTCACCGCCAGTCGCTCCCAGCCCTCAAAGCTATTGACCTTGATCTCAAAGCTCATTGGAGATTTAGCTTTAGGGATCTTAGCTGAACTCAACACTTTGAGCAGAACTGGAACTGCCGGTACATGGAAGGGAGACCACTGAGAGATTCCAGAGCTATAGGGAAGCCTGGGATGTCCACGGTATAGGGTTTACTGCCTAGGCAGGGGGTTGGACTAGAAGACCTCCAAGGTCCCTTCCAACTCTGCTATTGTATTATTGTATGTCAAAGACGATCCAGAAAGTGGAGGGGAAGCCATTTCTCTACGATTGAGCCCCCTCCCCTTTCAAAAAGCAATTAAACAGAGATATGAAATAAGTAGGGGCGAGAAGGGTGGGGGCAAGAAGTTCAGAAGGGAGACCCTCCCTTAGTTTCTCGGGCTGTAAAGGTGGCCAGGGAAGGGCTGGACTTTCACACCGGCAAGTTTCTGTCAAGGTAGCGTTGCCATAAAATGGAATTAGCTCATCTAAGATAAGATTACATAAATTCCACCCAGTTTCGGTTCTGTGTCTTTCCTTATTAGGATTAGAATTAGGGGTGACATGATAGCATTCTTCCAGTATTTGAGGGGCTGCCCCAAAGAAGGGAGGGGGGGGCAATGTATTCTCCGAAGCACCAGAAGGCAAGAAGCAGTGGATGGAAACGGATCAAGGAGAGAAGCAACTTGGAATGAAGGAGAAACTTCCTAATAGTGGGAACAATGAACCAGTGGAACAGCTTGCCACTAGAAATCGTGGGCGCTTCATCACCGGAGGTTTTTAAGAAGAGATTGGACAGTCATTTGCCTGGAATGGTAAAGGGCTTCCAGCCTGAACAGGGGGTTGGGCTAGAAGACCTCCCAGGTCCCTTCCAGCTCTATTCTATTCTTCTCCTCCTTCTTTCTGCAGTAGGGTCCCTACTGATGCATCATCCAAAGGTCAAGTATAGTCTTGGGTACTCATCCACTACTACAACGTGGTGGAAGACACATTCTCAGCTTTCTCCACTTGGTGTAGGATGAAGGACAGACGGGCGGAATCAAGAGAGGAATCAAAATAGAATCTTTACATTGCCACAAACAGACCCCAATCCAATCCCTATTGAATTCCTTTACGGCTTTTATCTAACACCAAGGATTACGGTGTTGACTAGATTCTTGTGATATCGTGATTCATTTAACAACCGTGGCAAGAAAAGTTCGTGAAAAGGGGGCGAAATTCACAACATCTTGCTTAGCCATGGTCCTGAGTCTTCATACATGACACTCATGTGCCTTTTCTGACGCCAAGCCCCCTCTCCCTCCCCAGGGTACTTACAGACGGAGGTGCATCGGCACGGATCATGTTTATCCAGGTAATGCTCCAATGTGTCCCAGCCCCCTCCTACGCGCACCATCACATGACTGCGGAGAACCTGGGAAGACATGAATGAAAATAGCATCGTCCAATGACACCATTTGGAGGTTGCTTTGAGCGCTGGAACAAGTCCGGTTTTACCCAATCTTTTTTTTTTTTTTTTGTATACCTAATTTTATTTATGATTTTTTTTCTTTGACATCCCAAAGGGCTTGGGGAACAGTATATTGTCTGGGTCACTACACTTTGCATGCAGTTCTGATAATGATTTTACCATTTAAATATAAATAATCGTGGTTTTTCAACTTCTAAGTTTTGTGTATACATAGCAATGATAACATGTTCTATTATATCTCAGTATAAGGGAAAGTCTAAAAGAACTCCAAGGTCCCTTCCAACTCTGATATCCTATTCTATTCCTATTCCTATTCCTATTCCTATTCCATTTCCATTTCCAATTCTATTCTATTCTATTTTATTCTATTCCTATCCCATTTCCTATTCCATTTCCAATTCCCATTCCCATTCCATTCCTATTCCATTTCCATTTCCATTTCCATTTCTATTCTATTCTATTCCATTCCATTCTAAGACTATTTGTAGAACATTTTTCCCCCAATGGCTGCATATCGACTTTGGAACTCCTTGCCAAGGGAAATCATAGGGTTTCATTGCGAAACCTAAAAGGATAAAGATTGCAATTCCGGTTCTTTTCTTTAAACAGACAAGAACGGCCCCAAATCTTTCCATTTTAGAGCTTGCCCTCGCTCAGCTGGCACACGCTATCAAGCAGCAGCAGCTGGTGGCTTAAACGTCTCTTAAAAAGCCAGCTCTATCATTAAGCACCCTGCAACAGGACATCAATCCCACTTGGAATAACATGAAAGGCCAGGAGATTATCTTACATGATGACTTTATTTTTATCCTAGCTTTTTTCTCACTGAGGCTTCAGGGATGGTTTTGGGGCCCTCCTTAAAATTGCAGGGGGAAAAAATAACAACCCCCCCCAAAAAACTGGCATCGTAATGAATGAGAATTTGTCGTTCAAAACCCGGGAGCTGCCTCCTCTTCCTTCCACCCTGCAAATTTCACTTGGATCTTAAAGGCTTAGAAAATTTAATCTGAAAGGGAAGCAGAGAGAGAGAGGATAAAAGAAGCTGTTGAAGCAATGGCCCAGCCTCCTGGATCTTGCAGGAGGAGGAGGAGGAGGAGGAGGAGGAGGAGGAGGAGGAGGAGGAGGAGGAGGAGGAGGAGGAGGAGGAGGAGGAGGAGGAGGAGGAGGAGGAGGAGGAGGAGGAGGAGGAGGAGAAGAAGAAAAGAACTGGGTGGTCCTTGATGCTCTCTGAGCTTCGTGATTTCCTTGAAGACGTTTCATTACCCTACTAAGTAACCTCATCAGGACTAGAAAGGTGGGGATGAGGAAGAGGAGGGGGAGAACTGAGGGGTCCTTGGTGTCTCTGAACTTTCTTGCAGACATTTCGTCACCCTACTAGGTAACATCATCAGTGCGAAGGAAATACCTGCAAGAAAACCACCCAGCTCAAAAAACGCCAAGGACCCCATCATCCATCTTCTGGCCCTGGCCAGATGGGCTGGACTACAACTCCTCTCGTCCACAGCCTGCCAGGCTTAATTTCCAAGATGGCCCTTCCCAGGGCATGCTTGCGTGCGTCTTAACGAATCCCACTTCGAGAGCTTTGCAGGGGGGGAGAAGTAAATATATATAAATAAAATGAAGGAAATGAAATGAAGCAAAAAAACCACCTTTTTTTTTTTTACTTTGCCGGGCTGCAAAGATTGAAGAAAGACGCCAGCAATGGATTTATTTATTTTTGCAAAAACAGAAGAGAGAGCTGACCCCGAGACTCAGGCCACGAATAAGGCAGAGCTTTTGAAGTCCGTCCAAGGATCAAGCATTTCAGCCCTGGCCTGATTTCTCCCCATTTGCTCCGGGTCAACCCCGGTTCCCTGCCCTAGTCTGCGCCCCCCCCCCACGGCTTAAATAAATCTGTGTCAGATGATCCGTGGCTCTGACGTGGCTGGTAATGCTTGCCCCAGACCCTCAGCTCACTTCTTTGCCCCACTCTGGTTTGCGTGGCTATCTTTTTTTTCTTTTTGCCAATGTTGTATATTTCTGGAAGAAAACCTTCTAATTCTGAAGGGTTTTATTTTCGGGGGTGGGGATGAAGGGGGCAGGCAGTGTGGCATAAATACAGAATGCCCCTCCGCCCCCCCCCTTCCCTCCTAAGACAGCTGGAACGAGTCTCTCTTTGCCGTGGATTTGAATTGCTGGGTGGCTCCAACAGCCACATAATGAAGGAGGCATTTTGCAAAAAGGGTTGATTAACCTTCTGCAGATGCTTGGCTAGAAACATCTGTTTCCTGCTGCTCTTCTTCGGTCATGTGAAAATGAGCACAGCTGCCGCCCTATTTCCACCCCCCCCCCTCCAGGCCCATGCCATGTTTTTTGTTTAATTAAAAAAGCCTACATTTATAACAAAAATATTTAGATTCCACCCCCCCCCCCCAATAAAGTATAGGATTTTATTTTTAAAAAATTATTTATAAAAATATAGGACAAAGCATATTTTTTAAAAAAAATAAATATAGGATTTTTAGTGCATCTAGTCAAGGCTGTGGTTTTCACAGTCGTAATGGATGGCTGTGAAAGTTGGACCATAAGGAAGGCTGAGCGCCAAAGAATGGAGACCTTTGAACTCTGGTGCTGGAGAAGAAGACTCCTGCATTGAGTCCCTTGGACTGCAAGGCCATCCAACCAGTCAGTCCTAGAGGAGATCAACCCTGCCTGCTCTTTAGAAGGCCAGATCCTGAAGAGGAAACTCAAAGACTTTGGCCACCTAATGAGAAGGAAGAAGGACTCACTGGAGAAGAGCCTCATGCTGGGAACGATGGAGGGCAAAAGAAGAAGAAGGGGACGGCAGAGAAGGAGGTGGCTGGATGGAGTCACCGAAGCAGTCGGCGTGAGCTTAAACGGACTCTGGAGGATGGTAGAGGACAGAGAGGCCTGAAGGAACGTTGAGTCGGACACGACTTCGAACTAACAAAGGAGGAAGCATGGAAGAAAATCTCAGATTCTCCTGTCTTCATCTCTCTAGGAATCCCAAAGTTGGTTTTTTAAAATTGCAGACGCTCTTACTCGGACGAAGATGAGCGCGTTGGAGTCTCCGACTTGGTATTTGCCCTCCGAGACTTTGACCATGGGGAACTGGGACGGGCAGGTACAATGGCCCAGGATTTCTCTCACCTGAAAGAAAGGAAAACAAACAGAGGAAAATTAAGTTAATCGGTTAAATCAGGCATCAAATAGTCTGTCCAACCACAAGTAGTGCTTGACTTACAACGGTTTGTTCAAAGTGTCATCGACGCTGATAAAAAGCGACTTAGCAAAAGCCCTTAAGATTTATAGACCGCTTCACGGTGCTTTCCAGCCCTCTCTAAGTGGTTTACAGAGTCCGCTTATTGCCCCCAACAATCTATGGTCCTCATTTTACCGACCTCGGAAGGACGGAAGACTGAGTCAATCTTGAGCCGGTCAGGATCAAACTCCTGGCTGTGAGCAGAGTTAGCCTGTAATACTGCTTTCTAACCACTGTGCACCATAGATGGATGGATGGATGGATGGATGGAAGAAGGAAGGAATGAAGGAAGGAAGGAAGGAAGGAAGGAAGGAAGGAAGGAAGGAAGGAAGGAAGGAAGGAAGGAAGGACTAGACCGTTTTTCACACTTATAACCATTACAGCATCCCCATGGTCACGGGATCAAAATGGGCACTCATAGTTATGACGGTCTCCGGGGTCACACGTTCCCCTTCTGTAACTTTCCGACCCGCCAGATTCGCTTATAACAACCCAACGGTAAACTCACGTAGCAACTGCCGTGACGAGAAAGATCGTAAAACGGGGAGGGGGGGACTCACTGAACCAATGTCTCGCTCAGCAACCAAAATGTTGTCCTCAGTTTTGGGCCGTAAGTCGAGGACTACCTGTACAAGTTTCTCCATAGATTGTCAACTTTTTTTTAAAAAAAAAATTTTTTTTTAATTAACAGAATAAATCAATACCAATTTGTTAAAGTCCAGAGAGTGAGAAGCAAGCAAAAAAAAAAAGAATATAGAGAAAAGGTTGGTAAGGAAGAAAAAGAAACAGAAACAGAGGTATTGAAGTGACTTTTAATCTTTTAATTTTTTTACGGCACTTCTAAATGCATTTATACGTCTGTCATCCTCCCTCTCTCTCTCTAAGGTGACATCATCGCTTCCTCCTTCCCATTATCTGCTCTTCTAATCTCCAAGCCCATAAACCACAAGTTCATTATTATTATTTTTTTCCCAGGGTGTCACCTTCGGTCTCTGCATTCGTCCGTAATAATAACGGCAAGCATGAAAACACCTTGTGATAATATTTGCTCCCTCAATTATCGATTGCTTAATGAACGTTGCTTGTTCAAAAGTGTCTTTCCAATAGGCCCCGTGGCTGCAAATCCCAAATTTGTGGTTATTGGCTACTTCTAGCGTTTTACATATGCTTGTTCTCTCCTCTTTGCCAATTCCAGGATTCAATTATTGGGTTTTATTAGTTCTGCCTCCCTAAAACTACCTGGAGACGTGGGGGGAAATGAGGTCATTGTTTTTGAAAGCAGGCACAAAGGAGAAAAGAAAGTTCCCACGGGAGGAAAAGGAACAATTTCCCTATTTTTTCCCTTCCCTTTTTCCCTCCCTTTGGATGGGAACAAAATTGATCAGCGGAATTTTCCAAGCCTGTTTTATTAGCAGAGGAAACAGAAAGCAAAGAAAAAGTTTTTTCCCCTCCTTGTTCATTTGAAAGAGAGAAAGGAAAGAAAGCAATTTAATTTTTCCACATTTGGTGCATTCAGAGATGCCCAAAACAAGAGGGGGAAAAAAAAAAACAGGCTGGGTTGATCCAAGAATATTTAGTTCGGGCGGAGGGAGAAATCCAAAGTCCAGTTCAAACATGTGGTCCTAAAATCTGTATTTTTAAAACCTTGTCAGCTTTAAGACGTGTGTGGACTTCAACTCCCAGAAATCCCGACCCAGCGTGGAATTCTGGGAGACCAGTAAAGGAAAATATTTGCAGCTGAGGGTTGAAATGAGGCATCTTTGGTGCTCTGTGAGCTTGGTAGTTTTCTTGGGGACATTTCATGACCCAACAAGGGAACATCAACAGTGCTAGAAGGGAGAGGGGTTTGCAGGGAGGAGGAGGAGGAGGAAGAAGAAGAAGAAGAAGAAGAAGAAGAGGAGGAGGAGGAGGAGGAGGAGGAGGAGGAGGAGGAGGAGGAGGAGGAGGAGGAGGAGGAGGAGAAGGAGGAGGACTGTGGGGACTTTGGTACTCTCTGAGCTTGGTGGGTTTATTGCGGATGTTTCATGACCCAACTAGGTAACATCATCAGTGCTAGAAGGAGTGGGATTTGCAGGGAGGAGGAGAAAGAAGAGGAAGAAGAGGAGGAGGACTGTGGGCTCCTTGGTGCTCTCTGAGCTTGGTAGGTTTCTTGCAGACGTTCCATCACCCAACTAGGTAACACCACCCGTGCTACAAGGGAGAGGGGTTTGCAGAGAGGAGGAGGCGGGAGGGGAAGGACTGTGGGGTCCTTGGTGCTTGGTTCTGATGCTGTTACAAAGTTTGGGTCATGAAACATTTGCAAGAAAACCACCAAGCTCAGACAGCACCAAGGAGCCCTCAAGGGAGATGCCAAGATCTTCTTCTCGCTCTTCTGCCACCTTCAGCCATTGCCAACCAAGTCCAGCATCCCCAACGGGAAAACCGTTTGTCCCTGCAGAGTCCCTGGGCAAAGGGCACCTGGGGTGGCTTGAGTTGGTCTACCAGGCGTTTCTTTCCCACCGAAAGAGAGAGGAAGTGAGCGAGGGTGTTCCCAGTTTCCTGCCCAGTTTAACCCATGCCCATAAAAGCAAAGTGTTGGGCAGTCAGCCGGGTTCTTACGAGGCAGAAAAAAATGCTAAGGCATCCATTTCCAAACAATTCAGCTGGTGGAAAGTACATTCATCTTAAAACTCATCCGCCGACACGCAACAAGCTATCCCCTTCGGTCTACGCGCAGAAGAGGCGGGAGAGGAGGGGGGGAGAGAGAAGAAGGCAGAGAGAAAATCCTCTGAATTGTCTGGTCCCAATTTCAGACCCCTCGGGTGCCAAGACAAAACCTCAGGGTCCTTAATACAGAATAACAGAGCTGGAAGGGACCTTGGAGGTCTTCTAGTCCAACCCCCTGCTTAGGCAGGAAAACCCTACACCACTTCAGACAAATGGCTATCCAACATCTTCTTAAAGACTTCCAGTGTTGGGGCATTCACAACTTCTGGAGGCAAGGAGTTCCACTGATTAATTGTTCTCACTGTCACAAAATTTCTCCTCAGTTCTAAGTTGCTTCTCTCCTTGATTAGTTTCCACCCATTGCTTCTTATCCTGCCTGAAGGTACTTTGGAGAATAGTTTGACTCCCTCTTCTTTGGGGCAGCCCCTGAGATATCGGAACTGCTTGATTCAGTGTGTCCCCAAAAGGATATTTCCCAAAAGGCCACTTGGTCTTTCTTTCTTGTCATTTTGGTTGGCTGGCTGGGGAATTCTGGGAGTTGATGTCCACACTTTTTAAACTGGGTAAGTTTGAAAATTACTAATATAAATCAATTCAGACTTTTTAACCTGAGACACCCTAACACTGGCTCAGATTTCTTCCTGCCTCCTGTTTCCCATTAGGTCTCCTGCTTGGGCAGAGGGGGTTGGACTAGATGACCTAAAAGGTCCCCTTCCAACTCTGTTATAATCTGAATCTATCTATGATGATCAAAGAAATGGAGATGAAAACATACGAAGAATGGTTGCAGGAACTGGGCATGGCTAGTCTAGTGAAGGATCAGGAGAGACAGGAGAGCAGACTTCCAATATTTGAGGGGCTGCCACAGAGAAGAGGGGGGCAAGCTATTTTTGAAAGCACCCGAAGGCCAAAGAAGGAACAATGGATGGAAACTGACCAAGGAGAGATTCAACCTGGAAATAAGGAGGAATTTTCGGACAAGGAGAGCAATCCACCCATGGAACAGAAGTTGCCTTTGGAAGTTGTGGGAGCTTCATCCCTGGAAGCTTTCAAGAAGAGACTGGACTGCTATCTGTCAGAAATAATGTAGGGTTTCCTGTTTGTCTGGGGTTGGACTAGATGACCTCCAAGGTCCCTTCCAACTCTGTTATTCTGTATTCTGAGCAGAATCCAACAAACTTGAATGACAGCACCCTGCTTTAATTAATGTGCCTGAGCCGTCTTCCTAGGGATAAACCTGGTATTTGCCCTCTCTGTAATAAAGAAGCAAATTAAAAGATCCTCTAAAAAGAATTTAAATCCAGCGGGTTTAGGAAATTGGCAGATGGCTGTCTATTTGCAGAGCAGGGTCATCTCCAAGACCAGACAATTCTTGGTTGGCATCGGATCACGGGGAGCTCCTGGGAGTCGGGAGGCGAGGCCGGGCGCGTTGGCACGCAAGAAAGAGGTCGCCCATCTGCCAGCTGCAGTTTTAGTAAGGAATCAGGGCAGGGAAGGAATTGGAAATTACAAGGGAATGTTAAGCTTAATCTGTCCTCACCAGACAGGCTCACTGGAAAAAGCTCTTCCTGCCAACCGTGCCCAAGTTGGGGAATTAAGCACGATTGGGTTGGGTCTGGACTTGTTTTCAACCTGGGGAATTTTAAGTGGAGTGGACTTCAACTCCCAGAATCCCATGGTCTGCATGCTTAGAATTCTGGGAGTTGAAGTCCATGCTTCTTAAGGCATGCTGGCTAGGGAATTCTGGGAGTTGAGGTCTGTCTCTCTGAGTGTATGTGTGTGTCTCTCTCTCTCCTCATTCTTTATCTCCTTTCTCTCTTTCTTTCTCTTTTTCTCTCATCATTCTTTTTGTGTGTCTCTCTTTCTCTCTCTCTCATCATTCTTTATCTCCTCTCTCTCTGTCTCTCTCTCTCTTTTTTCTCTCTCTCATCATTCTTTATCTCCCCCTCTCTCTTTTTCTCTCTCTCTCATCATTCTTTATCTCCTCTCACTCTCTGTCTCTCTCTCTCTCTCTTTTTCTCTCTCATCATTCTTTGTGTGTCTTTCTCTCTTTCTCTCTCTGTGTCCCTCTCTTTCTCTCTCTCTCATCATTCTTTATCTCCTCTGTCTCTCTGTCTCTCCCTCTCTCTCTTTCTCTCTCTCATCATTCTTTGTGTGTGTCTCTCTCTTTCTCTCTCTCTCTCTTTCTCTCATCATTCTTTATCTTCTCTCTCTCTTTTTCTCATCATTCTTTAGCTTCTCTCTTACTCTGTCTGTCTGTCTCTGTCTCTGTCTCTCTCTCTCTCTCTCTCACACACACACACACACACACAAACACACACACACACACGCACACACTTCAGACCTCTTTGGACTTTTCCTCCTTTGCCCCGGGCATTGCTCTGGAAAGCATTGAGCCAAAGTTGGAGAGCAAGTTTATTTACCCTCGGTTGCTTAGAAGAGAGACCCACAGAGAGAGACAGATGAATGAACAGCGAGCAATGTTGCATTGCAGCCCCAGTGTGAAGTCAAATAGCGCCAAGTCCCAACCAGCCCTCGGAGGGGTGGGGGTGGGGTGGGGTGGATGATTTTTCAGACGAGCTGAGGTGGAAAAACTCCGCTGGATCTGGAGCCCAGCTTTCCAAGTTTCCTCGCATTCTTCCTTCTTTCAAATACAAGCAGCTTTTCTTGTCTTCATGAACAGAGCAGAATAACAGAGTTGGACGGGACCTTGGAGGTCTTCTAGTCCAGCCCCCTGCTCAAGCACGAGATCCTTACAGAATAACAAGAGTTGCAAGGGACCTTGGAGGTCTTCCAGTCCAGCCCCCTGCTCAAGCAGGAAAGAGCCTATTGTTTCTCTCCTTATTTCTTGTCCTGCCCTCAGGTGCTTTGGAGTACGGCTTGACTCCCTCTTCTTTGCGCCTACCCCCGATGACTGCTCACTAACTTAATCACTGCGGTGATTCACTTAACAACAGGAATTGCCGCCATAAGTCGAGGCCTAAGTGCAGCAAAATGGATATTTGCCTCGATTTGCAGAATCGGAATTCTACAGATGGGCGTTGAAGGACTTGCCCACTTATGGAATGCCTGTGTCCAAACTTTTGCAGAACGAGCAGTTTCTTATCCTTCCTCATCCTCATTTCCATTGCAGATGGACTTGGTTGATGTAGGCAAGCAAATCCTACCCACCCAAAAAGGTGTCAACTTTTCCTCTCCCTGTTCGAGATCCCATTAAAAGATTTAAAAACACGACGCGTACATCCGTGAATCATTTCTCTTCCGCCCGGCCAATAGATTGGCCAATAGATTTTGCAATCAAAACTACCTACGAATAGTCTTAAAAAGGCTTCCCTTGACATGACAATACCACTGTTTCCATCTTCAAGTGTTTGTCTGCTTTTGCACCCTGGGTGTGTCGCACCTCGGGGTTGAGTTTTACGCACTGGCAAAAAACATAAAAGCCCTGAGAACACACCTAAACATAAGGACAGCAATTTATCCAGGATGGGCCAAGGAAAGAGAAGTGTCAGCTGACTCACGCAACCTTCTAACAAAACCACAATTAGCCAGGAGGCTTAAAAAGTGATTTCATCAAGTTTGTGCCATGCTATTTTGGCGTGTTTCCCCCTTCAGGTGCAGAAGATGAGATGGTGACAGAAGGGCATTGTGGGCAATTAAAGAGGTATGTTGGAGGAAGCTATAAATCCCCATATTGAACCTGCCTCATCTGGATTCCTTCCCAGAATTATTTCTTTACATGATGGATGGTTGCAGGAACTGGGCATGGCGAGTCTAGTATAGAGAAGGACCAAGGGAGACAGGATAGCATCTTCCAATATTTGACATGATAGCATCTTCCAATATTTGACATGATAGCATCTTCCAATATTTGCCAATTTGCCAATTTGCCAACAATGGATGGAAACTGACCAAGGAGAGATTCAACCTGGAAATAAGGAGAATTTTTTCTGACAGTGAGAAGAATCAACCCATGGAACAGAAGTTGCCTTCGGAGGTTATGGGAGCTTCATCACTGGAGGCTTTCAAGAAGAGACTGGACTGCCATCTGTCAGAAACGGTGTAGGGTCTCCTGCTTGGGCAGGGGGTTGGACTAGATGACCTACAAGGTCCCTTCCAACTCTGTTAATCTGAATCTAACTATGATGGTCAAAGGCCTGGAGACGAAAACATACGATGAACGGTTGCAGGAACTGGGCATGGCTAGTCTAGTGAAGAGAAGGACCAGGGGAGCCAGGAGAGCAGTTTTCCAATATTTGAGGGGCTCCCACAGAATGGAGGGGGTCAAGCTAAAAATAAGGGAACCCTACACAAATAAAATAAAACCTAAATAAATATGGGCTTTTTAGTCAAAGATACAGGGAAGTATTCAGAAGGAACAATAAGTATTTTCTGTGCTGAAGAAGAGACTAATTTCCCCCACCCATAATTCTTTAAGACCACACTTAGAGTACTGTATCCAGTTTTGGTCACCACACTAGAAAAAAGAGGTTGAGACTCTAGAAAGAGTGCAGAGAAGAGCAACCAAGATGATTAGGGGACTGGAGGCTAAAACCTACGATGAATGGTTGCAGGAACTGGGCATGGCTAGTCTAGTGAAGAGGAGGACCAGGGGAGACACGATAGCAGTCTTCCAATATCTCAGGGGCTGCCACAGAGAGAAGGGGGTCAAGTTATTGTCCAAAGCACCCGGTCCAGACAAGGAATAATGGATGGAAACTGAACAAGGAGAGATTCAACCTGGAAATAAGGAGGAATTTCCTGACAGGGAAAACAATCAACCCATGGAACAGAAGTTGCCTTCGGAAGTTGTGGGAGCTTCATCCCTGGAGGCTTTCAAGAAAAGATCCATCAGAAATGGTATAAGGCATCCTGCTGGGGTAGGGGGTTGGACTAGATGACCTACAAGGTCCCTTCCAACTCTGTTAATCTGGAAACCTATTTTTACAAGAGTGGCTGCATTCACACAACTTTGCGATTGGCTAGACAAGCTAAATTCAGGTAGACTTATAGGAAACCTCTAAAACAGACCATGGTGGCAGAACAAGGACGTCTTACAACCACAGTGTAACTTTCCTACACACCACGTTTCCCTCCCCCCCTTCAGTGTGTCCTGATTTGTTTCTCATTTTCCGTCTTCCTCCTCCTACATATATATATTTGCCTTTCAGCTACGCAGGGACATTTGTCCACGCGAAGAATAACTACTGAATGGCTCTGTTATTTTCTATTTCGGTCTCAAAATTATGGGCTGGATGTCTACTTGTTGACATGGGTGGAGAAGAAGATGGAAAAGTGACATTTTGGTGATGGAAACAACATCCCAACCTTTTCTCCAGTGGCCAAAACAACTTGTGGTTTAAACTAGCAACTTCCATGAAAAAAAAAACACAAGGGAACCCTATACAAATAAAATAAAACCTACGGTAAATAAACATGGGCTTTTCAAAGACACAGGGCAGCATTCAGAAGGAACAATAAGTATTTTATATGCTGCAAAAGAGACTAATTTCCTCCCATCCCTAATTCCTTAAGACCACACCTAGAAGCCTGCATCCAGTTTTGGTCACCACACTATTAAAAAGATGTTGAGACTCTTTTTCTAGAGTTGAGACTCTAGAAAAAGTGCAGAGAAGAGCAACCAGGATGATGAGGGGACTGGAGGCTAAAACGTACGATGAATGGTTGCAGGAACTGGGTATGGCTAGTCAAGGGAAGAAAAGGACTAATATTTGAGGGGCTGCCGCAGAGAGGAAGAGCTATTTTCCAAAGCACCCAAAGGCCAGACAAGGGACAATGGATGGAAAGTGACCAAGGAGAGATTCAATCTGGAAATAAGGATAGTTTTTTTCTGACAGTGAGAACAGTCAACCCATGGAACAGAAGTTGCCTTCAGAAGTTGTGGGAGCTTCACCCCTGGAGACTTTCAAGGAGAGACCGGACTGCCATTTGTCAGAAATGGTGTTAGGTCTCCTGCTTGGGCAGAAGGGGTTGGACTAGATGACAAAGGTCCCTTCCAACTTTGTTATAATCTGAATCTATCTATGATGATTAAAAGGAATGGAGACAAAAACATACGAAGAACGGTTGCAGGAACTGGGCATGGCTAGTCTAGTGAAGAGAAGGACCAGGGGAGACAGGAGAGCAATCTTCCAATATTTGAGGGGCTGCCACAGAGAGGAGGGGGTCAAGCTATTCTCCAAAGCACCCAAAGGCCAGACAAGGAATAATGGATGGAAACTGATCAAGGAGAGGGGAAATAAGGAGGAATTTTCGGACAGGGAGAACAATCAACCCATGGAACAGAAGTTGCCTTCGGAAGTTGTGGGAGCTTCATCCCTGGAGGCTTTCAAGAAGAGACTGGACAACCATCTGTCAGAAATGGTGTAGAGTCTCCTGCTTGGGCGGAGGGTTGGACTAGATGACCTACAAGGTCCCTTTCAACTCTGTGAATCTGTATTTATCCTCTCTCCCATTTCATTTTTGCAACGGCTTCCTTTTTTAGATAAAGTCAAACTATGCAAATGACAGGTGTGACAAGAAGCCCGCAGAGGCAAAACACGGATCAGGATAAGTCTGACACGACAATATGCTGAATTTGGCTTGGGTTCATTTATTCATGTTGCTAACTAATGAGTGCTTCGACATCCCACTGGCACTGTTTGGCTGGCTCTCCCATAAAACTGCATAATGAAGAATGTCTGTCTGAGTTCATCTAATTTCCCCCTTTTAATGTCACATTTTAACAGAGGCTCCCATGAGCAGGGGCTAACCCTGGCCCATTGTTAGCTGTCAATCACAGTAACCTACTTTAAAAAACAGAATAGAAGAACGATTCCCACCAATAAAATAAAGTCGTGTAGCGAGGGTTATTTGTATAGATGGGGTTTTATATATAAATGTATGTTGGAGAAAGAGATTAAGGAGTCTGCAGATCTAATAAAAAGATGCACCAACTCAGGAAGCTCAAACTGCCCAAGGAGCTGCTGATTCTGTTCTACAGAGGAATCGTTGAGCCTCTCATCTGCACCTCTATAACTGTCTAGTTTGGCTCTGCAACCCAACAAGACAGACACGGACTTCAGAGGAGAATCAGAACGGCAGAAAAAGCAATGGCTACTAACCTGTCTTCCATTGAGGGCCTGCACACTGCATGAGTCAAAAAGAGGGCTGGGAAAATATTTACAGACCCCTCGCATCCTGGACATAAATTATTTCAACTCCTACCCTCAAAATGACGCTATAGAGCTCTGCACACCAAGACAATGAGACACAAGGACAGGTTTTTTCCAAATGCCATCAATCTGCTTAACAAGTAATACCCACAACACTGTCAAACTATTCACTAAGACTGCATTACTATTACTATAAATCTTCTCATCGTTCCTATCACTCATCTCCTCCCACTTATGACCGTAACTCTGTTGCTTGTATCCTTACGATTTACTTTGATTGTTTCCTAATATTATTTGATTGCTTATTTGTAGCCTATGACTATTATTAAGTGTTGTACCTTATGATTCTTGATGGATGTATCTTGTCTTTTTATGTACACTGAGAGCATCTGCACCAAAGACAAATCCCTTGTGTGTCCAATCACGCTTGGCCAATAAAGAATCCTATTTCTATTCTATTCTATTCTATTCTATTCTATTCTATTCTATTCTATTCCATTCTATTCTAAAAAGGCATAAAAACGACGCAAGAGAAAAGCAGCCAAAAACAAACACATTTTGGCAAAAGACACATCCAAGACAATCAAATGTTGACTGAACTAAATATTTAAAGAGGCTCCAAATCACAACTTGAAAAGCTCTTCTCAGAACAATTAAAGCTCTAAATTACTTAAAAGCTAAGTCTGGTATTGTCCTATCTCACTTTACTATTTCCCATCCACCTTCAGCAAACTGGGTTAATATTAAACCAAAGGAGGTAGTCTAGCCAGCCACATGACCACGGAGACGTCTTCGGACAAGGCTGGCTCTTTGGCTTAGAAACTGAGATGAGCATCGCCCCCTAGAGTCAGGAACGACTAGCACATATGTGCGAGGGGAACCTTTACCCTAGTTTAATGAAAAGAAGGACTAGGGGTGACGTGATAGCAGGGTTCCAATATCTCAAAGAAGAGGGGGTCAAGCTATTCTCCAAAGCACCTGAAGGCAGGACAAGAAACAATGGATGGAAACTAATCAAGGAGAGAAGCAACTTAGAACTAAGGAGAAATTTCCTAACAGCGAGGACAATTAATCAGCAGAACGACTTGAGGTTGGGGATGCTACATCACTGGAGGCTTTTAAGAAGAGATTGGACCACCCTTAGTCTGAAATGGGATGGGGTTTCCTGCCTAAGCAGGGGGCTGGACTAGAAGACCTCCAAGGTCCCTTCCAACTCTTGTTATTCTCTGCTCTTCTGAATGATAGAGGAAGCTTGAAATACTGTCTTAGGAAGCTGATGGGGAAGGGAAGATGCAACTATGTTCAATCAATCAATAAAACCAACAGTCCAGCAGAGCGCAAAAACTCACCAGCTCGTCCAGGTTCTTGAGGTCACACAAGGCTATCCGTTGTGTTTTGTTCAGGTATGCGGGAGACTTGTTGGGCCCCAAATCTCGGATTGCCTGCTCTTTCTTCAGCTCCCCACGGGCCCCCTGGTCCCTCATCTCCTCCTCGATCTCCTCTTCCATCTGGATCAGCATGGGAGCCAGCATGCCAAACTTGGAGCCCTTTCGGGCTACCTCCAGCAGACACAGGACGAAATTCTTCTCGTTCTTCTTCAACACCAAGTCGTTGGTTTCGAACATCACCACGTCCTGGATGCCCAGCTCCTGACGGCACCACTGGATGAAGTTGGAGATGTTGTCCCGAGCGATGAACGAGCCGGGGACCACGTTCTTCGCTTGGAAGATGACCTCCTTCTGAGGGATCCGCATGTGGGAGGCGGCTTCCGGGTTCGACTGTTGGAACTCCAGCGCGATCCGGTTGACGTTGTTGGCATGCTGGCAGAGGTCGTAGCCCGTCTCCAGGGCGTCCATGAAGTTCTCCACCTGGACCTCCAGATCGTAAAGGGTGTTCAGCCACTCCGCCAGGTCCTCCTTCATGGCGTAGAGATAGTCCTCGCTGGAACGGAATGGACGGATGCTCTTAGAAGCCGCGGACTGGATGTTACTAGGGTCGGCCATTGTTCAAGGTCTTGGGAGTAGTCACTGTGGGGCAGAGAGGAAGGGAGATATCAGCATGGACTCACTGCATTAGTCCTTCACAATGGAGCTGAGAAGTCTGTATCGAACACAGCTTACAAGAAGCCAAGGATGGAAACTAATCAAGGAGAGAAGCAACCTAGAACTGAGGAGGAATTTCCTGACAGTGAGGAGTAATAACCAGTGGAACAGCTTGCCACCAGATGTTGTGAGTGCTCCATCACTGGAGGTTTTGAAGAAGAAGACTGGACATCCACTTGTCTAGAATGGTCTAGGGTCTCCTGCTTGAGCAGGATTGGACTAGAAGACCTCCAAGATCCCTCCTCACTCTATTGTTCTGTTTTATTCTATTTATCTTCCGGGATGGTCCATCTCATTTCTTTTAGGACAGAGATCAGCTCCCTGCGTGAATGAAACCAGCAGGAGTCAGGTGAGCTCTTCTTCAGAGTAACACATGTTATGCTCGCAAACGCACACACCTTTTCATAAAAATGTGCTACTCGGAAGAGGTGCCGCCAGACATCTGGTTGGTTGCCAGCTTAAATAAGCAGACGTTGTGCCCAAGACATCTCCACCCAAGAAGCTCCTGTTTTTCTACTACGTGTCCCCAGGGCTTGAGGATTTCTCTGAGTTGATTGACGGATAGAGGTCTCAAAAGGGGACAGTTGTTGCTCTATCGATTTTCTACCCCTTTTTTCTACCCCAAAGCTTCCCCATTTATGCAGGGATCAAGGGATGACTATTTGCAACTTTCCCAGTAGGCTGGTGACAAATAACAAAAATTGGATGGGACCTTGGAGGTCATCTAGTCCAGGAGTCACCAACCTTTCGGATCTCAGGGACCACTAAATTCATAATTTTAAATCTCACAGACCACCTGACTCCAGAAATTGTGAATGTCCCAACACTGGAAGTCTTTAAGAAGATGTTGGATAGCCATTTGTCTGAAATGGTATAGGGTTTCCTGCCCAGGCTGGGGGTTGGACTACAAGACCTACAAGGTCCCTTCCAACTCTGCTATTGTATTATTAACCTGATCTGACTAATGACCGGCTGGCTGGGTGTGGCTAGGTGGTCATGTGGCTGGGTGGGCATGGCCAACTCAATGTCACTCACGTCGAGGGGCACCTACTCTACTCTACTCTACTCTACTCTACTCTACTCTACTCTACTCGCCACTCTTCGCCTGCCCACCCGGGCTCCTTAGGGCCCCAATAGGAAGCAGTTGCTGGAGCTAAGTAGCCCCCATGAAGAAAGAGTTGGCAAAACAGCTCAGTTCAAATTGGATCTGACTGAGAAGGAGGCTCAGCAGAAGCACCTCACTGAGGACTAGGAGCATAGGCTTTCCAAGCAGAGGGAGGACCTGAGGGAGTGCAAGGCCAGGGAGCAGTGCCTGGAGGCTCAGCGGGCTGAGATGGTCAGCCAGTTCCAGGCCATGATGCAGTCCCACTGGAACGAGGCCCTCCGGCTCTTCCCCACCAGCGGCCCTTCCCTCCAGCCTTCGCCCAAAGCCCCCCACCAGGAGGCCGAAGCAGACCCCAAGTCGGAATTTCTGACCCCCTCCGACCCCCACAAAAAGACCCCGAAGGGGGAGACTCTCTGCAGCAACACAAGCGTTCTTTGCACGCATCCATCCCAGGGGCCGCAGTTTGAGGACCCCTGATTTAGTGCAATGTAAAAATGCAAATAATTTTTCTGCGGACCCCCACAATTTTCTCGCGGACCCCCGTTGGTGACCGCTGTTCTAGTCCAACCCCCTGCTCAAGCAGGAGACCCTATACAGTATGGTGACTTCGAGCCAATCATCAGGAGACTGGGAGTTCTAGTCTCACTTTATAGAATGGTGAATGCCTGGAATGCAGCACCTGACCCTGTGCTTTCTTCCCCCAAACTTTAACCTTGGACTGTCTACGACCTCACCCCCATTCCTAAGAGGTCGTGAATAAGGGCACCAGGGTGCCTAGCCGTCCCTGTCCTAATAATTCCCTTGTATTGGTATCCATTTCGTGTATTCCTAATCTGGTCTGCACTTATATCTATTATCTTATGCACGCTTGACAAAACAAAGACATGGAAATAAATACAATGAAGATGCTTAAATGGCAGCCCCCCCTTCAATCAAAGAGAAAGGAGGGAGTCGGAGTTTCGGAGGGGGGGCAGGGAAGGGTTAATGCCCCCTTTCTCACAAAATTAGAGCCCTGGCGAGAGAGGGAAAGCAGGCATCCTCCAGGCAAGGGAGGGGAGGGTGGTGGACAGAAGAGGGGCGGTGGGAGGTGGGGGCGCATTCCCACTTCGGTTATTGCCGACTAAACAGCGCCCCGCACCAACTTGGCCTCCGCATCGCTCCGATTCTCCCACGTCTTTCTGATCCGCTGCGCGGGATCCCGGTGACTTTAGCCCCCCCCCCCCAGCCCATTCTCGGGGTCGGATACCCTTCGGGAAGACAGGGGGTGGGAGAGGGGTGGGGTGGGGAGGCAGAGAGGGGCTGACAGACAGGCCGACAGACAGGGCGCAACCTCCGGCGTCACCTGCCATCTTCCAAAGCAAACGTGGCAGCCAGAAGTGGGAGAAGGCGTCGGGTTGGGACGCAGGAGGGGGGGCGGTTGGAGGAGAGAAAGTCTTGGAGGTCTTCTGGCAGGACAGCCTGGGGATCATGGGCATTGGAGTTCCAGTTATTGGGACTCCCAATGCCCATGGTTCCCGGACTTCCCTACCATTACCCTAGGGACTCTGATGCCCATGGTTCCCGGGCTTCCCTGCCATTACCCCAGGGACTCTGATGCCCATGGTTCCCGGGCTTCCCTGCCATTACCCCAGGGACTCCGATGCCCATGGTTCCCGGGCTTCCCTGCCATTACCCCAGGGACTCCGATGCCCATGGTTCCCGGGCTTCCCTGCCATTACCCCAGGGACTCCGATGCCCATGGTTCCCGGACTTCCCTGCCATTACCCCAGGGACCCCAATGCCCATGGTTCCCGGGTTTCCCTGCCATTACCCCAGGGACTCCAATGCCCATGGTTCCCGGGCTTCCCTACCATTACCCTAGGGACTCTGATGCCCATGGTTCTCGGACTTCCCTGCCATTACCCCAGGGACTCTGATGCCCATGGTTCCCGGGCTTCCCTGCCATTACCCCAGGGACTCCGATGCCCATGGTTCCCGGGCTTCCCTGCCATTACCCCAGGGACTCCGATGCCCATGGTTCCCGGACTTCCCTGCCATTACCCCAGGGACCCCAATGCCCATGGTTCCCGGGTTTCCCTGCCATTACCCCAGGGACTCCAATGCCCATGGTTCCCGGGCTTCCCTACCATTACCCTAGGGACTCTGATGCCCATGGTTCCCGGGCTTCCCTGCCATTACCCCAGGGACTCTGATGCCCATGGTTCCCGGGCTTCCCTGCCATTACCCCAGGGACTCCGATGCCCATGGTTCCCGGGCTTCCCTGCCATTACCCCAGGGACTCCGATGCCCATGGTTCCCGGACTTCCCTGCCATTACCCCAGGGACCCCAATGCCCATGGTTCCCGGGTTTCCCTGCCATTACCCCAGGGACTCCAATGCCCATGGTTCCCGGGCTTCCCTACCATTACCCTAGGGACTCTGATGCCCATGGTTCTCGGACTTCCCTGCCAGAAAAGCCCCAAGGCTCTCTCCTCCAGGGACTCCGATGCCCATGGTTCCCGGGCCACCCTGCCAGAAGATCTCCACGGGTCTCTCCTCCAGGGACTCCGATGCCCATGGTTCCCGGCTTCCCTGCCCCCAGTTCCAACCCTGACCCATGGCCTGCCCACCGGCGCCTCTCCAGAAAGAACCCCTCCCCTCGCCTTACCGGGGGATGCGGGGAGCGGAGAGGCCAGGACCCGCCATGGGCACCGTTCCCACCTGCAAGTCATCCCCGCGGCCGCCGCAGTTTCCCCGCTGAAATCGCTGCGCAGCTGAAAAAGCCGAGAGGGGCGCAACCTTCCTCCCCGAAAGATGCGCCGCAGGGGGACTCACCTGCGCGGCCATCGCGGGCGGCTCTTTCCGGGGCGGCTCAGGGCAGGCGGGCCGGATCCTCCCCGCGCCTCATGCCCGGCTTGCCCGCCGCCGGCTCAGCCCGGCCGGTCCGGCATCGCGGCTCCCTTCCGCCTGGCCCACGTGCGGGGCTCTCCTCCTCTTCCTCTGCCCGGGATCCTGGAGGCGGCGCTGGGCTGGAGAGCCGAGGCTGCGCGGCGGGGAGGGGGGAGAGCCGGCCGGGGTCCTGGAGGAGCGCCAAGCGCTTAGAGCGAGCCAGACGGATGGGAGGCAGCCGAGCCGAGGCGGGGCTGCTGCTGCTGCTGCTGGCGCTGAGTTGGCCAGCCTCTGGCCGGGGATCCCGCGGCTCCAGGCGAAGGAAGAGGTGGAGCTGGGAGTCCGGCAGGAGGAGGAGAGAAGGAGGAGAGAGAGGAGGAGGGAGAAGAGCAGGAGGAAGAAAAGGAGGGAGAGGCGGAGGAGTGAGAGGAGAAGGGAGAAGAGGAGGAGAAGAGGAGGAAGAAAAAGAGGAGGAGGAAGAGAAAGAGGGGATGAGGAAGGGGAGGAGAGGAGGAGAGAAGGGGAGAGAGGAAGAGGAGGGAGAAGAGCAGGAGGAAGAAAAGGAGAAGAGCAGGAGGAGAGGAGGGAGAAGAGCAGGAGGAAGAAAAGGAGGAGGGGAAGAAGGAGAGGAGGGAGAAAAGGAGGGAGAGGAGGAAGAAAAGGAGGAAAGGAGGAGGAAGAGGAAGAGGGGAGGAGGAGAGAAGGAGAGAGAGGAAGAGGAGGTAAAGAAGAGGAGAGAAGGAGAGAGAGGAGGAAGTGGGGATGAGGAGGAAGAGGGGGCAGAAGAGGAGGAGAAAAGAAGGAAGAGGAGGAAGGCAAGCCTAGCAGCGCCTTTACGCCCGGCGCCCCGAGGGCATCCCGACTGCTGCGCCCGGCCAGCCCTCGCCGGGGGCGCTGCGTACCTGCGGTGCCCGAGGCGGCGAGCGCGAGGCTGGGCAGGTCCTGCGCCAACCGGAGCCCCTCCGCCTCCGCCCGCCGCGGCCGGCGCCTTGATCTCATCCGGATCAAGAGCCGAACACGCCCCGCTTCCTTCGGCTCCGCGCTGCCTTGCTCCGGCCCGGAGGGAGGTGGCGGGACCCGGCCCAGACGGCGGGGGTGGGGGGTGGTGATGTCGGAATTGCGCAATGCGGGCCGCCGCGACAAAAGCGCTCGGCACGCGCTCAGAGGCAACCTTGCCCTGGTTTAGGGGACTCCCAGAATGATGCTCAAGAATTTGCCACCTCCTCCCAAAAAACCCTGCCCCCCCTTTCCTTTGAGTTATTTTTTTTTAAATATCCCAACTTCCAGAGAAGGGAAAACACTCTGTGCAAGCTCAGAGACTCTTGAGTCCTTGGTAAGGGTCAGATCTGGGCTCAGACCCATTCCCCTATCCCCAATCTCTTGCCTCTAGCCACACCTCAACCCTGGTTCACACAGACCGCAGGGGCTGCCTTCACACAACCAGGCATCCTTCCCTGCATTATCTGCTCTCCTTCCTTCGACACTCATTTTTTAAAAAAAGAGAACATTTCCAACTTCTACAGAAGAGAAGCAGAGCCCTTAACTTCCTTCATCTAAGAAAAACGCTCTGTGCGAGCTCAGAGACCCTTGGTGGTCCTTTGCAGGGGTCAGATCTGGTTCAGACTTTTATAACCCGGATTCAGAGGCCACAGGGACTGCGTTCACACAGCCAGGCACCCCTTCCTGCATTATCTCTAGAGCAAGGGGTGTGCAAACTTGGGAACTTTTAAGACTTGTGGACTTCAACTCCCAGAATTCCCCAGCCAGCCATGCTTATGGACTTCAACTCCCAGAATTCCCCAGCCAGCCATGCTTGTGGACTTCACCTTTAAGACTTGTGGACTTCTGGGAATTGAAGTCCAGAAGTCTTAAAAGTTCCCAAATTTGCACGCCCCCTGCTCTAGACCAAAGGATTTGGAGGGAAGTCAGAAGGACTTGTTTGAACCCAACCCTCTTGGTTCCTCTTTGGATGGAGATTGCTATGGAAACCCCCTGCTTTTTCACTGGGCAAACAAATAAGGAGACAGAGACAAGGGAGGGGAGGGGAGGGGAGGGAGCCGAGCCTTGGTGGAAAAAGAGGAAAAATCTACATCCTCTTTTTCTTGTCCGTCAACTTGGAAAGCGGCCCAGCCGAGCGAAGCATTGAAAGCGACTGAACTGGAATATTATTTCCAGTTCTTCAAAGCCTGTTCCGCAAGAGCTTTTTGTTGGTTTAGCGCATGTTAAGTAGCCGCCCAATTTGGGCAATGTGACCCAGGGCGCTGGGCCAAGAAAAGCGTTGAACCCGAACGCAAACAAAAAGTAACGGGGAAGGGGTAGGGGTCATGAGACCCAACGAAAACAACTCAGGAGCGATCAGAAACTGAGCCGCTCACTGTGATCCCAGGTTCTTAAACAGATGAAAGGAGTTGGAAGGGAGCTTGTAGGTCATCTAGTCCAACCCCATCCAAGCAGGAGACCCTACACCATTTCTGACAAATGGCAGATATTTGTCTGCTATTAATTTTTCTTGGACAAAGAAAGACTTTTTTCCTCCCCCATTTTCTGGCCCAGGACTCGGCCCGTCTCTGTTGATTTCGTGGCATCTTGTAATATATATATTACATACATATGTGTGTTGTATTTGTGCTGATAAATAAATAAAGGGAGACTAGTATAGATGGGCATACCAGGGGTTGTAACACAAATACATATATATATATATATTCTGCTGCACGGGGTAAATACGTGAGAAGCGATCGGGAGCAAAGTTAACTTTTTTACGACAATAAGATTAAACACGACCGTTTGTCCCATTGGGGCAGAGAGCAAAGATCAGGAAAGCAAATAAGTCATAAACCATAAAACGATCTATGCAAAAGTTTCCTTTAAGTCAAAGTCGACTGAGTTTGTTGACACGTTGATATAATTTTATTGGCAGGAATAGATTTTTTTTTTAAAAGGCTTATGGCGGCCTCTGTTCATTTTGGTGTTTGAACAACAAAACAAAACTTTGGGAGAGAAAAAAACAACAACAACAAAGCCAAGAGAGAGGATCATTGTAAGTTATTAAGATGGTTCCTAAAGCATAAAAATATGTTTTGTGTGTGAATTGATTGCATCCCCATCTGGAAACCGTGAGAATAGACCTTGGGAAGAAAAATATTTCATCTCTAAAAGAGGAGGGGGGGAAAGGGGGGATTTTAAAAAAGAGAGAAAAAAGGAGTAAAAGAATCAGTGTCAAAAAAAAAAACACAGTATCCTTTTAAGTCTCGTTCAATTCTTCTACGCTCAGAATTGGTCTCCGGAAGGAACCAGTTTGGTACCCAAAAGAGGGGGAAAAATATCTAGCCCCCCTCTTGTATTCCAATCGTTTTGGTCCGGCGATCCAATTTTGCAAAATCACAGAGTTAACAGCTTCACGTCTCTCCGCTCGGCTTTGTCACTAGCTGAGTCATAATCGCACTGCAAAGTTTGAAAACAAAAGAGAAGGAGATTTACGGGACCAAGCGGAGGGCAGGGAAGAGGGTGAGGGGGTGGCCCAGATTCTAGGAAATAAATTTGCCAGTGGCATTTCTACGAAAGCCTGAAAGGTTGGAAAGTACATTTTCTAGCCCCGTGATGGCGAACCAACGGTGCCAGAGGTGGCACGCGGAGCTCTCTGCGGGCACATTTGACATCGCCAGCTGCTCTTCTGGTTTCGGCACGAAAAACAGCCTGAAAAATGCCCCCCAAAATGGCCATAAATGGCTAAAAAAACAGGCATGCGCACGCTGACCAGGTTGGCCTTTAGGTTTCTGTGCTCGAGTGTGCATGTGCTTGCCAGAAACCCAAAGACCAGCTGGCTGGTTAGCTCCAAAATTGTTAGGGCTTTTGGTTACGGAAGGTAGAGGAAAAAGGATGCCGTGCTAGGAGGAGACTCTATGGTGGTTCTGGTCGGCTCCAGAATTGAACAGGGGGGGGGGCTTCCGGTTGGGACCTTTGTGGTTCTCTGAGTGTTTATGGTTGCCGACCCCCGTTCTAGCCCAAGGCTACAAGCCATTCATTGATGGCTCTCTTATCGATCTATGGGAGATGCAGAATCCGGTTTTCTGCGTTGCAAATCAATTATTCTTAATATTATCAGAGAGCGCGAGTTATTTCCCTTTGATGAGAAGACTACATGATGGATTTTGATGGAAGCAGGAGTAGATCTTGAAGGATGGTGCTGGAGAAGACTTGTGGGGACCTGGAGTGTAGACCGCCAAGGAAAATGAAACCAGTGGATCGTTGAAGAAGTCTTCTCACTTGGGACACAAATGACCCTGCTTTGGGTATGATGATGAAGATCTGGCTATCTGGAGATGTCCATAACGCTAGGAAAGGTGGAAGGAAAGAGGACAATCGGCACTAGAGGTGACTTGATAGCTGTCTTCCCGTATTTGAGGGGCTGCCCCAAAGAAGAGGGGGTCAAATTACTCTCCAAAGCACCCGAAGAACCAACGGATGGAAATTTTTCCAAGGAGACGCAACTTAGAACAAAGGAGAAACTTCCTAACCGTGAGGACAATTAACCAGTGGAACAGCTGGCCACCAGAAGTTGTGGCTGCCCCATCACTTTTAAGAAGAGACTGGCTCCTTGTCTGAAAAGGGGATAGGTTCTCCTGTTTGAGCAGGGGGCTAGACTAGAAGACCTCCAAGGTCCCTTCCAAGTCTAGGATGTTTTGAGTTGGGCTCGATGACCTCAAGGGTTCTTCTGAGCCCTGGGCTTTTTTATTTGAGCAGATGCTGAGCTAGATTCTGGCGCCAGGCTGAAATCCATAATCCTGGGGTGGTTTTCCTTTTGTTCCGATCTCCCAAATGTTACACGTTCCAGGACTTCCGATTCTGGCATCTGGAAACGGTTGGCTCCTTTTATTCAAGGCAGCCTTTAGCCTTTCACAGCTGCACATCTGGCAGCCAATACACTTAGCTCATTATGTCTGAGAGGGAGAGAGGATACAGGGGTGTGATGGCTTAGGAAGTGCTGCCACCTGCTGCGGAGAGGCGACTTCTCCATGCTGGGAACGGTTCCCATCTCATTCGCTAGGCTGCTCCCGTCCCCATGACCTTAAGAAACGTCCTTGAAAACTCCATATTGGCTGGGGAATTCTGGGAGTTGAAGTCCCCAGGTTTTAAAGGGGGAGGGGGGAGAGAAGAAAGATATTATACACGTAGTCCTCGATTTACAACAGTTCATTTAGTTACAAGGGCACTGGGGGGGGGGGGGAAGAGAGACCTAGGACTGTTTTCCAGCTCATGGGATCAACATTCTCGACGACGGACTCATATTTGCGACCGTCGCTGTGTCCCGAAGGTCAGGGGATTCCCCCACCCCCCTTTTGCGACCTTCTCACAAGCAAAAGTCGATGGGGAAGCCAGATTCAGGTTGCAACCGTGACTGACTTAACGCCGGTGGGGATTCACTTTAACAACCGAGGCAAGGAAGGTTGCCCAATGGGACAAAACTCACTTAGCAAACGATTCACTTTTAACCACCAGAACATTTGGGCTCAGTTGAGGTCGTAAGTCGAGAACTACCCTGTTTCCCCCAAAATAAGACCTCCCCGGATAATAAGCCCAGTCGGGGCTTTTGAGCGCATACGCTAAAATAAGCCATGGCAGCAGCCATGGGGTGACCACGTTCACCGCCTCCTGCACCTCGAGAACAATATCTCCCCGAAAATAAGGCCAAGCGCTTATTTCCAGGGGAGGGAGGGGGGGGGGAGAAAATAAGACCCTGTCTTATTTTGGGGGAAACACGGTACCTGTGGTGCAATTGATTCTTGGAGGTGGGAAATGATCTCCCAGCCATAGGGTCATTTTTCACGGCGGGGTGGGGGTGGGTGTTTGCAAAACAGGCTCTTCGCGTCCCGCCAGCTGCGCCCCCATGTCTTCATAAGAACCCAAAAAGATTCTCACAAATCCTGCCAGAGCTCGTGTTGAAGACATGCTGCAAAAAGTGTTGCATTTTACAAACATTTGGAAGTTTATTTAAAAAAAAGAAAAAGGAAAAACATCACACAACCATGAACATTTGTTACATGAAATTTCCATCCTCCTGACCTCTTCAAATCACAATTTTACCGGGCATGCTCACGACAAAGTTGCTTTTTTTAAAAAAGAAAAGGAAAAAGGGGGGAAAAAAAAGAGAACAAAAACCAGTTTTTAATTAAACAACCATGTTTCGTTTTTGTTGTGGATTTATTTTTATCTTTTAAGGGTGAGGGGAAAAAAAAGAATAAAGAAGAACTCGGCAACGCTACCATTTAACTTTTGTTTTAATGTTTCTCCACAAACGGTGAAAAATACTAAGTACAGACAAGGAATCATCATAATGTTGGAGCCAACATTATAAATATGGAATTATAAATTTAAAACATTTTTCTGGTTTAAAAAATAAATCTGGTAGTAAATGCAGTCCAGCAGGAAAAAAAGGAGGGGAGGCCACGGGCCGCTAATAGGGCCGGTCTCTGCGGTCCTGGCGGTGCTCCCCCCTGGGAAAAGAGAAGGAATCCGATCAGAAGGGAAGGAGCTCCCCGAATCCTATTTCCCTCCCCCTTCTCCGCCATCCCAAATTCCCAGACCTACTTGTCCATCTTCCCTGGTCCTCCACGCCTGCTGCCTCGGCCTCCTAGCTGCTCCATTAGAGGTCCAGGCGGGCCCCCGGGGCCTCCCCTCCGGCCCCCTCCGAAGCCTCCTCGGTCCATGCCACGGCCTCCTCGGAACCCGCCTCGGTCTCCGCCACGGCCGCCGCGAAACATCCCTCCGGGGCCGCCGCGGTCCATCAGCCCTCCTCGGCCTCCTCTCATGCCGCTGGGGCCGCCCCTGCCGCGATCACCACCTACGCCAGGAAAGACAGCGGGGGCTCAAGACGAGGCAAGGCCCCCTCCCCCCCCCAAGGCAGGCGACACTCAAGGCGGCCGTCCCGGAAGCCCCCACAGCGGGCTCGGTTTACCTGCAACACTCAACCGGGCCAAGCCACTCGGGAAGCCCTGGGAAACGCGGGTGCGTTTTAAGTCGGCTGAGAGTGTCCCCCACTTTCCCCACCACCAAAAAAACCCCCAGAATCCCTCTGTCCCTCTTGTCAACGGGACAGAGATGGGAGTGGACAAAGCAACAAGCCAAGGCCCAAGTACCCCATTTTCCTCTCTCATGCTTTCGCTACATCCAAAGAGAAGATTCAACTCAAATAGGGGTGCAATTGCCTCCTTTTAAGCTACGCCGAGAAGTTGGGAGGACAACCGGAGGGGGGGGCGGTTGTGTGGTGCGATTTGCACGCTAAAAGATTGAAAACCGGGGGACGATGGGGTTTTCCTAATACACCTTGAAAACTTTTGTCTTTTTTCAAACTAAGCAAATTTAAGATGGGTGAACTTTGAAGCCTAGAAATTCTGGGGAATTTTTTTGGGGGGAGAGGTTGGAAGTCCACGCCTCTTAAAAGTTGCCTGGTTTGAAAAGTGCTGCTCTTGTTGTTGATGGAAGCACAGACTGTGGTCTGGGGAACCTCAAAAGAGCAATCACCAGGTGGCAGAGTTTATGGCATCCTCGGACCGGTGGTGAAATTCAATTTTATTTTACTACTGGTTCTGTGGGTGTGGCTTGGTGGGCGTAGCAGGGGAAGGCTACTGCAAAATCTCCATTCCCTCCCCACTCTGGAGCCAGCCAGAGGTGGCATTTGCCAGTTCTCCAAACTACTCAAAATTTCCGCTACCGGTACTCCAGAACCACCTGCTGGATTTCACCTCTGCCTTTGATGTGGTAGCGATCCCTATTTCCAGGGCAAAGGGACAGTTTGTTGCGCTCGTCCAGGCACAAAAAAACCCCCCAAAACACCCTGATGCAGCAGGCATTTTAATCAGAGTGGACGAATTTTTTGGGGGGGGGGTGGGGTGGAGATGGGAGGCTGCTTCATACCCAGGGAAGTGGCGAAGGCCACAATGGAGGGCATGGGACATGCAGGCTGAGCCAGGGGCTTGCCAGATTAAAGAGGCAGCACACGAAGGACTGAAATACCTTTCTCATCACCACCATGTTGTTCAAGAGATCTTGCAAAAGGCCCAGGTCAAAATATCTAGTATTTAAGGCATCGGTTACTTGAAATAAACCAACGCCCAGTTATCCTCAGTGCGCAGCTGGGCCTTTTTAAGCCTAATACTTAGAGAGGTCCGGAGGCAAGTTGGGGCTGACCCCACTGAGGGCTTGGTTAGCCGATTTGGGGAGGGGAGGGGGGGAAGAGAACAAAATAGGTGATTCGGCTGAGACAGGGTAATCTTAACACTGAAGAGGGAGAAAAACTGGAGAATCGGGCAAAGTTTGCCAGGAAGCAAAAAACAGGGCAGTGAAAAAGTGTCAGGGAGACATATTAAATATCCTTTTAATTCCTTCAGCCCTAATGGGGCCTTTGTAAGCAGCTTGCAAATCCAGGGGGCGCGCGATCACTGCAAAACGGGGCCCCCATCCCTCCAGCAAGGCTGGGTCTGGAAGCTGCAATACAGGCAAGTCCTTGTCTTGCAACCGTCATTGGGCCTGGAACTGAAAAACAGCTTCTACCCCAGAGCAGTACCTATATTGAATTCTACTGTACGGGGCGATATGAATGCAACTCTCAGGGGTTTTCAATTCAATTGTGTAGAGCGTGAAGGATGGGTGGTTTTTGGTTTTATTTTTATAGTTATAACGGGCGCTGAAGACGGCATTTAATTTCGTTGTACGAGATGCAGCGACAATAAACTACACTTCCCTTGCTAAGCGAGGGGCTGTTAAGTGGGTATTGTGCCCAATTAAGACCTTTTTAGGCCACAGTCGTTAGGAGAAGCATGTGGTCATTAAGCAAATCCAGCTTCCCTTGTAGGCTTCTGTAAAGGTCACAAACGGTAGTCTTACAACCCCCCGAGTCCCCCCCCCATAGGATGAAGCTTCAACTATCGCAATCATTGCCTTTCGGTTGCCAAGGGCCTCGACATAATCATGTGACTGCAGGAAGACTACAAGACTATTGTTGTGTTAAGCGTGAGGGCCCCATTGTCTGGCTGAGGAATTCTGGGAGTTGAAGTCCACAAGTTGGCTGGGTTGCAGACACACACACACACACAATTGCAATGACATGTGCTGGCACAGGGGGGGGTTAAAAGTGTAGTACTGCAGGCTACATCTGCGGACCACCAGGAGTTCGATCCTGGCCGGCTCAAGCCCCCCCCTGTCCTTCCGAGGTCGGTAAAATGAGGAGACCCAGATGGTTGGGAAGGGGGGCGGGGCAAGAGGCTAACACTGGAAACCGCTTAGGGAGGGTTGGGAAGCACTGCGAGGCGGTCTGTAAGTCTAAGCGTTATTGCTAGAAGGCAGGGGGTGCCTTGAGTTTGACACCCTTGCTAGAAGGGATTTGAAGTCGTCAGAAGCCAGACACAGGTTGCTTGTTGTTGACCCCCTGCGCAGTGAAATGGGAAGCCACCGAGGCTCTGCCGGGCCCCTTAGAACCTGGGTGAGCTCTTGCGGAAGAGACGCCCCTCCCACACGCTCCCCAAAACGAGAGCGCAGCCTCCTCTCTACCTGGGCTCCTGCCCGAGCATGCGCCCACGGGGGTCGTGCTTCCAACTCCCTGGCTACCTGTCCTACACCTGCGTGGAACCGACTGCTCCAGAAGGGTTTTAAGACACAAACGAAGGAAAAATGATACCACCTGTACAAGTACCCTTACCACTATTGGTCCCGTATATGAGCCCTCTAAGTGGCAGCGGCTTCCCAAGCAAGAATCCGGGACCTTGTGAATATCACATAAGCAGAGATCAGTGTCAAATAGTCCGACTCCCACCCCAGCTCACAGACAGTAGGGACATACCTGGGGGAGGGAAGGGCGGCGGGAGGAAGCCCTCTGGCTTCGGAGCCTTGCACTGGTTGCACTCTGTTCTCCAAGCAAAGTTCTGGTTTCCACAGCCCCTAGAAAGGAGAACCACGGTTCTATTAGGAGGGGGGTGGGGGTGGGGGTGGACCATGGTGTGTGTGTGTGGGACTGGCCTGATTGACAGCCAAAGCCACCATACGCTGACGCACAAGAGCAAAGGATGAGCAGGGATGCCCCCCCCTCCCAATCTTCGCAGAAGGGCCATTGCAGAGAATGTACAACCACCTTTTGCTTTTCTACGAAAGCAGGTGGGTGGCTAGGAACTGGTGCAGGTAAAAATTAATAACAGGTAGTCCTCGACTTAAAACAACTGAGCCCACAATTTCTGTGTCAGGTTTCCAAAAGATGCCCTCA
Source organism: Natrix helvetica (assembly GCF_964273705.1). Taxonomy (NCBI): domain Eukaryota; kingdom Metazoa; phylum Chordata; class Lepidosauria; order Squamata; family Natricidae; genus Natrix; species Natrix helvetica. The sequence continues at coordinate 11,795,610 of NC_138564.1, forward strand.
TTACTTACTTAACTCAAGTTCCTAACTTACAAACCTCGAGCCGAGTTTCAAAAGAAATCCAGTCATTTATTAGGAACAACATCTTGGCAGTGTGGAGTCAGATCTAGCCTCAGTTTAATTATGGCTGAACTTTACCCGTTTCTCCCTCAGTCTGTGTCATAAATCACATCCACCAATGAGGTGCTGCAGGTTGTAAAAGTTCGTGGGTCACAAGCCTGCTGTAGTAAGCTGAGATCCAACTAGCCGAAGGTCTGCGTGGAATTCTCCCCCTCCCCCCTTCCTCCAATGTCAACTTGATAACAGACACGGAAATGCTTTTACAAGTTGACATTCTGTTGTTAAGTGAAAACATCGGTTAGGTGAATTGTGACCCATTTTTCGACCATTCTCGCCCACCCTTAAGTGACTCGTTGCAGTTGTTACAATTAGAATCACAGTCATTAAGCGGAACAGGCTTCCTCATGGGCTTAGCTTGTCGCGAAAGGGGATCACGGGACATTGCAACTGTCGTAAACACGAGGTCGGTTGCCAAGAATGTGGATTTCGATCCTGCGACCATGGGGACGTTGCAATGATTGTAAGTAGGGAAAAAACGGTCCTTTTTTTCAATGCTGTCCTATCTTCAGACAGTCACTAAACAAACTGTTGTTAAGTCGAGGACTACCCTGGGTATATTCTGCCCAGGTGGGCAGAGGCACTTAAAAGGTGGCTGACACACATACCGTACAAAGATCAATGATCGTGAAAGGGGGGGGGGTGTTCCTGTTTTTTTTAGGGAAGCCCCCCAGAGGGATATTACTGTGTTTGGGGGAGGGGGTGGAGAACGGCACAGGACTTACGGATTTGGGCACTGCCAGTCTCCAGCTCGGTGCTGGACGTTTCCACCCCCAGAAGGGTTTCCTCGGGATCCTCGGGGCCCTCTCGGGGCAAAGCCACCGCCCCGGTCACCACCTCGGCTGCCCATACGACCCATTGGTCCACCAGGGCCTCCTGGACCTGAAAGACAATAGCCGGTGAGTCCAAGGACACTCTCCCTCCACCCACCCAGTGGGGCATCATGTACTGCTTTGTGCTTGTGCCCCAAGGTTACCTCCACGGAGAGGGGGAGGCATACCCCGAGGTTCCCGGGGCAACATGCCTCCTCGCATGCTGTTCAGAGGCAACTTCTTCCGAGTCATGGAAACCTTCAGTTTGCTGCCTTGAAATTCCTTCCCTGAAACGAAGCAGAAAACATTCACTGGGTCATCAAAGCGGCACCCGAGGGGGGGTCTCGCGACACAGACGGCTGGTGAGGTATTCAAGTTCAAGGCAGGTTTGTCCTTAAGGAGGAGGAATGGAGAAGCGGAGGGGGGGGTGGACTTGGTTCCCCAACCCAACATTTCTCAGCCTCCCCTGGGTGAAATTCCGAGGATGGCTGGGGGGGGGGGGATTCTGGGAGTTGAAGGGCACACACAGCTGGAAAATGCTGAGGTTGAGAAAGCATAATGGATGGGAAGGAAGGAAGGACCATCCAGCAGCCGAAGCTGCAACGTTCATGCAAGGCTCATTAAAAGAAACACCAGCAGGGAAGGTTCTACCACATGTGGTGGACCTGCCCCAAGGTTAGAAAATACTGGTGGAAGGTAAGAAAGTGGCTGGAAGGGATAATTGAACAGAGGATAAGAGCTGAAGCCTGAATTGTTTCTCCTGGGAATCTTTTGATGGGAAAATGGAGAAAAAATTACAATACATAATACACACACAAACTATGTGTAGGTACACATAGTAACTGCAAGTAGAATTGTTCTAGCACAGAATTGGAAACAGATACACACACACCCCAGATCCAATTATAAGAGGGAAAATCTATGAATGTGCAGAAATGGATAGACTGTCTATGGAAATGAAGGAGAGGCAAGAAAACCGAGGACTATCAAATCTGGAATAGATGGTATTCCTGGCTTGAGAGTAAATGTAAAACTTTAAGGTATAAATGGTAAAAGTATAATATATAGAGTGTATTTAAATAAGGATATAAATTAGGAGAGCAATATAGAGATAGAATTTTTTGTAAATAGGATTGTTACGAAAGATATGGATACCGATATGGAAAAGCTGTTATAAGTGTAAATGTGTTTTAAAGGTTGGAAAATTCAATTAAAAACTTTAAAAAAAAACACCAGTGAGGGAAATATCTGTAAACTGTCTGCATTGGCAAAAGATGTCTTGTGTCTTCAACGGAGAAAAAACAGGGGAAGGAAGGGCCCTCCACTTAGCTGACCCACGCCAGAAACTTCCAATCCCTCTCCAAGGTGGAAGAAAACACAATTAGACTTTGCAAAGCTAAACTGAAGGGAGGGGCAGGAGAGCTCTCCACAGCATGGCATTCCCATGAAGCCATTTCTGAGGCTTCAGCAGACCCCTCTCGACCTTTCCCTCTTGAGGCAAAACAGCCTTTTGGTCAAGGTTGAATTTTTCACACCTCCCGACTGCCCGTTGGCAGACATCGAAGCAGAACCCAACTCTTGCCGGCCACCCCTTCAAGCTGAATTTCCGCAAACTCCCGATTCGACCCTTCGGAGTGACAGGCGTGTTGTAACTTGTAACTCACCATCAAGCCATTCTATGGCTGCTTTGGCAGTGGGAGGGTCATCGTAGCAGACAGTTGCATCTCCCTTGGGCTTCCCAGTATCTTTATCAAGATAGATCGTTATCATGGGTTGTCCAGTTCTTTTGTTCATCTAGGGAATGAAGGGGGGAGGGGAGGGAAAGAACATTTTTACAGCGCTAAAAATTTAAGTTGCAAATTGAGGCCAAAGGAATGATGTCAGGGGGGTGCGGAAGACGGTAATTTGAAACCCATTGAGCTCAACAGTTTGCCTCTCTCTCTGTAGCACATCGCCACAAGCTCCAATTTTTAAGCAAAAGGTCCAGAAATGGGCATTTATGGGAGCCAAACCTGCCTTTCATTCCTACATAGAATACAATTCTTTATTGGCCAAGTGTGATTGGACACACAAGGAATTTGTATACATATATTAATAGAAAGCGATCCTGGCTCAAGTAAGTAACTTGAGGAAACAGAGAACTAAAGGGAGGCGGGATTTCCCCCAACGATGCCTCGGAGTTACAAGAAGTGGCACCATCAAATATCTCCGGGATTGGATTTGACACTCACCTTAACAATGCCACACTGTTTGAAAAAGTCAGTCAGGTCCTCGAGAGTCACACTGTCGGTCAGGCCCTGTACGTACACGGAACTGTTATCAAGCTCATCATCCAGGTCTAGAGGTGGGCCTGTGGACACAAATCACGGGTCACCCCAAATATCTACGTCATCGTGTCTTCAGAATGGCTGGATGTCACTTCCTGCTTTTCCAAGGACCTCTTCCTGGGCAACCCTATCTACCCATGTTTAAACCCAGGGTTACTGTATTGAAGATGCTACTCTGATTTATACGAGCCAGAGAGGATACATAAGGAGACCCAAGGATATGGAGATATCTCTACCCATCCATCCTGTCTATCTAATCAATCTATCTTATCTATCTATCCAGTCTGTCATCTATCCATCTATCATCTATCTCTCTATCATCCTCTCTAATCTCTTTCTCCATCTATCTTACATTTCTATTCTATAATTTATATTTCTATATATATCTCCCTCTCCCCATCTCTATCTCTCTATCATCTATCTATCTCTCTACTTATCCCTCTCTCCATCTCTCTCTCTTATATTTAATCTCCCTCTTCCCATCTCTATCTATCATCTATCAATCTATCATCTATCTATCTATCTATCCTATCCATCCAGTCATCACTCCCTCCTGTCATCCATCCAATCTAATCTATCGCAACATAGCAAGGCTGCTTAATCTAACTTCAGCCAGCAGAGTGTAAATCAAGTGTAAATACAGAACAAGTAAGCATACAAAGACAGAGAGAGATAGAATTTTGTGCAGGCTCTCTAAAACGGTGCCCCCCCCAACCATTTTTTCCGTGGACAGCTGGGAGGGAGGTGTGATTTTGTGTGCCACCTGCATCCCGTGGATGGGGCTTTGCTTGTTTGCACGGCCCGGTTTCTGGCATGCTGTGGACTCGTGCTGTTCCTCAACCCAGGGGTCGGGGACTCCTGCTCTAAAAGAGACCCAACTGCTTTCCAGGGCAGGGACAGGCTGATCTGCCCATTCTGGGCTTCAAGAGGAGTTTCCCCCTCGTTTGTCAAAATGCCGCCTTCTCCTTTCAGCAAGTGACGAAGGGCTGCAGCTGGGAAGGGCGGCTGCTTTGCGGTGTGTGTGTGTGTGTGTGTAACCCAACCATGACAGAGGAACCTCTTAACCAGCGGGACTTCCAAGTTACCTAAATCAAGGTCGGGCACGTCGTCCATATGTCCTGTCGTCCAGAAGGGGGGGAAAAAGAAACCACAGAAGCCATCGTTAGTGCCTGCCTCGTGAGCTCTGCTACCCAACAAAAAACACACAGCTACCTATTTACAACCGTGATTAAGATGGCGTGGGTTAAAACTCGAATTGACCGCACTGCAAAAACAAAACAAAAAACCATTTTGCAATGCAACACCCTTTATGCTTATTTTTATTTTTTTTGCGGCTTGCAAGTTTTAGCAGCCTTCTAAAACCATCACCTGGTATTATTACACACACGGTGGCTTGGGGGACAGGGGGGCATTTTCTTGGGTCAAATCAGTGTTGCCGAGTTTACCAAGGTTACTTATTAAAACGCCAAAGCCTCTGAAAAAACAGTGATTTCCTTCCCCAATTAGTTTCTCTCAACACCTCAAAAACCCTTTGGTTGTTTTCTTTTCTTTAAAACACCCTTTTGTTCTGTCACCGTAGGTTAAAACCTTCTAAAAGACCCATTAAGGCATTGCCGGCAGGTACCCATTAAAAGTTCTGTTGCATAGGGCATTTTTCACCGTTTAGGACGCTAACAAATATTATGTCATTATTTTTAAATTTTTTTTTTTTGCTGGCTGCATCATTTTATTCTTTTAAATTTTTTTTTATTTTTTTTTTAAAACACGATCCCATTGTAATGCTCAAAAACTTACCACCAGGCTTACTGAAGCCACCTCGCTCTCCAGCGCTGCTGGGGGGATAAACGAAGAAATGAAGGCCTTCCCTTTAAAATAGCCAGTCCCGCTTGGAGCCTCTGGGGCTCACTGGGAGAAGGGCACTGGCTAACATATCCAAAACATTGCATCTGTCTGTCTGTCTGTCTGTCTCTGTCATCTCGTCACTAGGCCTTTCTTCAGGGCAGCTGGGTTCAAATCTCCTTTACACACGCGAACGCACACCTTTGGTTTTGCCTGGGGCTGGATACCACATTTGAGCAGTGGGGACTTTTCCACGGCTAATGACGTTAACCATGCAATACTTGGCTCACCGGTAGGAAGCGGAAACGATGGGGGTGGGGAAATCTTTTTCCATTCTTTTTTTTCCCTTTCTTTTTAAAATATATATACATATATATACTTGCATACAAGGCACATGGGGAAAGCCCTCTCATCAACTCCCTCCTTGTTTGCGAACGTAAAGTTGCATCCTCAGCCTCTTGCAAGAGGGGGAATCATCCAAATTCCTGGACGGGAAACCTTTTAACATTAACAGTTCAAAGAAAAAGGAAAGGAAAGGGGAGAAAAAGACAGCAAACCCTAGAATACAATGCAGTTGACAAGTCATTAAACCATACATTTAGGTCTCTACTGGATTTAACAGTCTCTGTGAAAGGAGCTCTTACAGAATTACACCATGTTCTGAGGTCTCAGGATGCAACTTTGCGTATCACAACTCCACAAAGATCCGTATCGGTGTTTTTAAGGCAGGGCATCAGAATCATGAAATACAATTAGTGGGCAAATAAAGCCACATTGAGGAAGTGGGGTGATTGTTGTTGTTATTATTATTATTACTTTTTGAAAGTTCAAGAATGTGAATTTAAGAAAAAAGGAGGGAGAAGAACAGTCAACGGTTAGCAAGTATTGCATCATTAACCCATAAAAGATTTAATAAACACAATTCCAAGCTGTTGCATGCAGCTTTCCTTCGTTCCCAAAGTACACACCATATATGTAATCCTTCCCTTTTAAACAGATGTTTTACACTTTTAATTTTACACAATTCTAAAGTTATCACACCTCCCCTCTAAGTTTCATTACCAAACATGAAATTACTATATGCAGTTACCAAAGTTACAGAAGGTTTCCATTTATACAATTGTACACATTTGGTTTAAAAAAATATTCTAGGTATATATATATATATATATTTATATTTTTTTCCTCTCCATATGGACACCGTGTCTAGTCCCACTTTTCATTATGCTGCCGGCTGAGTACTGAATACGGGTACTTTTTAAGTACTGAAGTGTATACAAGGATCTCACTTTGTAACCTGTAGCATATAAATGCGACAAAGCATGTTAAAAAGTTTCCATGTTTAACAGCCAGTGAAAATATAAAAATACTGAGGCAGTGAAAAAAAAAGGGCATCACGTTAAGAACATCGGGCTCCTTACCTTGCAGGATAGAGACTGAAATGCATCACCACACCGGGACCGAAGGACCCCCTCACCAACCCTGGGGTGGCATCACCGGGCCAGCCTTGAGGTGCGATTTGTCTACTGCCAATAGCAAAAGCAACCCCCTCCCTTCCAATTTTCAATTTAAAGTGGCATTTTGGGCACCTGAATCAACTTGAAGACACTGGGATGCCCTGTGGTTAAAAAAGGCTAGAAGTGAGTTTGAGATTTAAAAGAAAGGGGGGAAGGGGAGGAGAGAGATGTGGTGATGGGCATTTCAGGTGTCTACGTCTTAATTTTTAAAACACATCTAGGAAGACCTAACAAATGAAATCGTTTTACATATAAAACTACGGAGCCCTTTTACCATTCACGCCCATCCGAAAAGGGTTACTTCTTCAGCATAGTTAAAAGGGTCATTAAACCAATTGGTTTTGAGGTCATTAAATCAAGCGAATGACCGAGCAATAAAGATTTCAAACCATTTAGACTCATCCGTGCTTCAACTATGCAGAGGGGGGCTTTGGTTTAGGTGCAATTATCAGACCTAATGGAGCGCTGTGTGATAACAGCTGGAACCCTTTTTCTTCCCCCGTCCCTCAAGCCAATCGGATTTGCCCAGCGGGCCCCTCTGCGTAGCATGGCAAATGTGGGTAGAACACACACACAGACACACACAACATACACAAAACAGCACCTTCAGTTATCAAAAGATCCTCAATCGACCACTGTGTCTTTTTTTTTTAAAACCTTCAATCAATCAATCAAACGGGGCAACGAGAACGGACGGAGCAAGCTCCCCAAATCAGATCCCGCCATCGCTGGGAATGGCAGAGCTGATTTAGGGATACCGGAAAAGCTCCTTTGGGGAGCTGCTGCGCTCCAAGATCTCTCGGCTTCTTGGTGACTGTTTAAGGGGGCACGGCTGGGCATTCTCGCCAAAGCCAGGCACGAAGGCAGTGGCCACACCAGAGCTAATCGCTGGGCTTGAGAAAGTGGCCGAGGCTTCCACGCAGGCGGCTCTGCCACTAACTCAAAAGGAGCTATTGCCAAGAGCAAACAGTGCTACAACAAGGAAAGGGTTTATAACCAAAAGGCAGTGGGGGGCACCTTAGTATACATATATACCTCAAACAGCAAGACGAAAACCAGTCAGAGGAGCAAAGGCATAACACGGAGACCCCTTGGGTGTGTGTGTGTTCAACCCACAGAGGACGCCCCCCCACCCCTCTGTTCCGCGTGGAAGGCAGCTGAAAGTTTCATGAATTTAGGCCCCAAAGCCCTCCGGTGACCCAGCTCCCAGCGCTGCAGGGAAAATCCATCCTGCGCCTAGTTTCTCCTTAAGGAGATTGTTCCCTGGATTAATTAGCCATAACAGCTACTTGCTATTAATAACAACTCCTCCATGGGAGGAAAAAAAAAAGCCATTTTGCTCTGGCTTCTCTTTCAGCCCTTCTCACTGCCGCACACCCTACAGGGTTTAAAAAATCAAATTAACGAGAGGAAGGAAGGAAGAAAAAGGTTTACTCTTACCCCATTCCGCCGCGGCCGCCTCCTCCCCGCCCACCTCTGCTCACGCCTCCACGATCAAATCCCCCTCTTCCCCTGCCCCTGTTTTCAGGGCCGCTCAAGCTCCGGCTTTCTCCTGGGCCAGAAAAGCCTCCAGAGTCTTGGCCATACACACCCATGTTGCTGGGATGGTCTTGGCGGAATGAACCTAAGGAACAATTCACACAGGGTTAAGGACGCGGAATGCGGCCCCTGGCAAGACCACCGAGACGGCCCCCGAGACGGTTGCAGAGGAGTGTCAGTGAGGAGGAGGAGAAGGACCCGCTGGCTTGATGCTTGGCTTGGCAACCATCCCGCTAACAGAAGCATCCCTTTTGCTACTACAGGGAGTAAGTTCGAACGAAACAAAGAGACAGCTTCTCTGGCTCCTCCAAGAAGGGGAAGAAAAGGCCAGAGAACAGGAGCGTTTCCTGCCTTGCTGAGACCAAACCTCTAGCAGAAATCTTAAAAAGCTTTGTTTGTGTTTCTCTGTTAGTGATATGGAACAAGCCTACAACAACTGAAACGCTGGATTTAAAAAGGCAAGCGAGAAATTCAGAGCTGGATCTGGCAGGAGAGATCTCTATAAAGAGAGGAACGAGGTAGTCCTTGGCTTACAACCGTTCGCTTTAATGGTTTTAACTTGTCCGATGTTACAACGGCACTGAAATAGGGACGGAAGGCTGCTTTTCACATTTACAACGGTTTCAGCATTCCCATGGTCACGCGTTCACAATTTGGAGGCGGCTTGGCAACTGGCATGTACTTATGATGGTTGCGGTGTCCCAGGGGTCACATGAGCCCCCTTTTTGCCAAGCCAGATTCACTTAAAAACCGTCTTACTAACCTAACGGCTGCAGGGATTCACTTTACAACTCTGGCCAGAAAGGTCGCAAAAGGAGGCAAATCCTTTTGATTTCTGCCCAGCTGCAGAAATTCACGGAGGGCTCAACTGTGGTCGTAAGACAAGGACTACTTTTGTTATCGGAAATGGGGACCTGGGATTGAAAGGTTGGGAGGGGGAGAGAGAAAGAGAAGTGGGGGTTACTTACTTGGCTGCCCATAGCTACTGCTCTGCTGGCTGTATTGGCTTGGAGCCTGGCTGTAAGATCCAGTGGGAGGTGGGTAGCTGGTGGGGGGCTGCTGCCCGTAGCTGCTTTGTTGGCCATAGCTACCCTGTTGGCCATAGCTACTCTGCTGCCCATAGGTGCCCTGCTGGGAGTAAGTGCTCTGGTCGTAACTACTTGGTTGAGAAGAAGAGTAGCTGAAAAGACACGGCAAAGCACAGGGAAGCAGCTACTGGTTAAAACAAGGTTTTAAAGGGTTCATAAACTGACAGCCTTATCAAAATAATGCCTGGGTTTGTTGCATTTTTGTAGCTAAAGGATGTTTGTTATTTAAAGGATGCGTAACATGGAGTATTCAAATAATCCCAATCCTTGGTTCCCCATTACAAACTGCGCAACATTACTCTTTTTAAAAAAAATATCTGTCCTTGCTAAAGATTGGTTTTTCTCTAACCAGACCAACAGTCTAAAAATTGAAATGTTCGCAAGATTGTCTCCCTTGAAGTTAAAAACCCAGGGGTGGAATAAAATAGTTGTTATGGTTCATCGCCCAGTCAGCCTGAATTTGGCATTTTTATTCACCCATCAAGTTATTACCGTATTTTTCGAAGTAGAAGATGCACTTTCCCTCGAAAAAGTGGCTGAAAATCTGGGTGCGCCTTATACGCTGAATACAGCATTTTTTGCCTCCCGAAACCACGCCCCCTTCGCACAAATGGCTACGCATAGCTTTTAGGAGGCTATTTTTCTACTTGAATTTTTTTACCTGCTTTCAAACTACTAGGTTTGCAGAAGCTGGGGCAAGTAACGGGAGCTCACTCCGTTATGCGGCGCTAGGGATTCGAACTGCCGGCCTTTCTGATCGACAAGCTCAACGTCTTAGCCACTGAGCCACCGCGTCCCTCAACAGCCTTGTAATAATGCACTAATTAATTGCACTAATAAAGTGCAATACAAGTGAATTGCCTTGGCTTGGGGGTGTGGGGCAGGAGGGGACTGGAGTGTATAAAGCACCCCTTCTTTATGTTCCACAGTGTTTGTTGTTGGGCTTTGAGCCAGCCTGCTGTACAAAACACAGCACTATCTCTACCCAAGACATGATCAGGGATGCCAAGACGTTTAAAGTTTGGGTCACCAAAGGAGCCCAGGAGAGTTTAAACTTCAGAAGGGACCCTCAGCTTCAATGCTTCCTTGTTCAAAAGGCCACCCAATCCCAGAACATTTCACCCAGCCGAAACCCAGCACAGAGAGGGAGGAGAGAATGTGTGAATGCTCACCTGGTTGGTGGGTAGGCTGGGGGTGCAGTCACCGGCTGCATTGGGTAACTTCCAGGAACCTGATAACTGTAGTTACTCTGGCCATATCCTAGGCTTGGTTGAGTGTAGCCTGTTGAGCTAGACTGAGCTTGGCTGGTGTCTGAAGGTTTGGTACCATCCTGGGGTCTAAAGGGGGAAAACAGGAAGCAAAAGCATAGTTTATACAAAGCCTTCTCCCTGCTTTTCTGGTAAAGGACTGTCTATCCCATCATAGAGCTGTAAAAAAAAGAAAAGAAAAAAAAGAGCACTTTCCTCTCACATAATGCAGTTGTTAACATACTCTACCTCTTGTTATAATTCTTCAGTTTCAAACGTCACCTTTTAATATCTAGGCCAGCGATGGCGAGCCTTTTTTTGGCTCACGTGCCATAAGCGGGGGGAGCGCAGGGGGGTTGTGCGCGGGTGTGCCGCACCTACTCTTCCCCGAAGCCTCCGGAGGCTTAAAAACAGCCCTACGAGCAAACCGGAAGTGGCTTCCGGTTTGTCTGTTGGGTCGTTTTTCGTCCTTAGGAGCCTTCAGGGAAGCCTCCGGAAGCCTCCGGAAGGCTTAAACCGGTCCTACGAGCAAACCGGAAGTCCGTTCCTGAACTTCCAGTTTGCCCATAGGGCCGGTTTTCTGCACTCCGGAGGCTTCAGGGAAGCTCCTGAAGCCTCTGGAGGGTGAAAAATGGCTTTAAAAAAGGCTGAACTCAGCTGGCCAGCGGGCGCATATGCGTTGGCCAGCTGACAGGGCAACGCCTCGCCATCCCGGATCTAGGCTGCTTTAGAGAAAACATAAATTCTGGGAAAACCACCATCCGTAAGGCTACAAGTAGCGCTCGACTTAGGACCCCAATTTCTGATGCTAAGCAAGACAGTTAAGTGAGTTTTGCCCTATTCTACAAGCTTCCTTGCCGTGGCTGTTAAATGAATCTGGTTTCCCCATTGACCCTGCTTGCCAGAAGGTTGCAAAAGAAGATTATGTGACCCTGCAACCATCATAAATGTGAACCAGTTGCCAAGCGCCTGAATTTTCAGCACGTTGACCATGAGAATACTACAACAGTCGTGTGAAAATGGCCGTAGGTCACTTTTTCCAGTGCTTCGAACAGCCACAAGGACTTCCTATGCCCGTGATGGCAGGTGCCAGACGTGGCACAGAGCCCTCTCTGTAGGCATGCACGCCATCGCCAGCTGCTCTTCTGGTTTCTGGCATGTGCATGCACGCCAGCTAGCTGGTCTTCGCACGCGCTGGCACGCACACACTCTGGTTCGGGCACTCAGTACAGGAAACGTTTTGTCTTCACTATGTTGTAGGGAGGCATGTCTGTAGCTCTTAGTAACTGGCCTTGTATCAAACAACACTCTTAGTAACTGGCCTTGAACCAAGACAGCAATCTGCCCCAATCACCAAGGCAAACTATTTAAAAAATATAATAATATCCAGATATTTTTCCACCCAACACAAGAGTGAATTTTATACACGAGCTGCTTCACTTATGGATTAATGGAGATGGGGCGGAGGAGACTGAAGAGTAATTCAGGGAAGTAATTCAGAGGAAGCATTTGCAAACCAAGGAAAAAGCAGAACAGAGGCACCATAGGAGCTTAAAAAACAACAACAACCCCAACCAAATCCATATTTTACCTTGCAGCTGTAGTAGTTGTTGGCTGCTGTCCATAGGTAGGATAGGCAGGCTGGGTGCCGTAAGCAGATGGGGCGGCGTAGGAAGCCTGTGTGGTAGTAACTGTGGGAGTTGTGGTGTCATAAGCAGCGGTGCCGTACCCTTGGACGGGCTGGCTGTAAGCCTGAGGGGCAGCTGGGGTGGTGTAACCTGCAAAGTAAGCAAGCGAGTAAAACTGTGGTGCTTCTCATTACCTGGCCAAGATGTACATGCAGTCCCCGACTTGTGCCCACAAGTTCTGTTGCTAAGCGAGACATTCCTTACGTAACATTCACCCTCTTTTACAACTTTTCTTGCCGCTGTAGTTAAATGAAGCCCTGCAAGTGGTTCAGTCAGCAACACGGTTGTTAAGAGAAACTGGCTTCCCCTTTGACTCTTGCTTGTCGGAAGGCGGCAAAAGCCTGACCCTGGGTCACTGGAATTGTCGGTCAGCTGCCAAACAGCTGAATTTTGACCATGTGGATGCTGCAATGGTCGTTAAGTGTGAAAAACGGTCCTATTTTTCAGTCCGTTTTTAACGTCAAAACGGTCACTAAACAAAAGGTTGTTGAGTCGAGGACTACCTGTACAGATATACATATTACGGCACCGGAAATAACCTTAATCTGAGTCTTAAAGATCATTGTCTAATCAGGATTGACAACTGTTGAGGAATCAGGGAGCTGAAAACCATGCAGCTGGAAACTGTATAAAAAGGTATTTAATTGGGTGTATTTCCTCCTATTGCTACTTAACAGGCTACCTAACAGGTGCTGGTGGACAACCCAGCTTTCAAAATCCAATTAGTAAAGAATTGCCTTGTGAGCTATCACTAGTTTCATTTCAACATAACCAGCTGAGAAACAATGATATATAAACATTCCTCATTTCCACAATTAAAAGGTGTTTTTTAAAAATTGTTCGTATCTTGTGTGAAAACAATGTATTCCAGTAGAGGAAACGTGCCAGAATTCTGAAGGTACCATTCTGAAAACAGACAGGAATTGCTTGGTGAATTCAACCCAAACATGGGCCTGCCCAGTGTAACAGTTGTCCAATTGTGAGGAGAGTGAGAAGAAAGCTCTCCCAATGGAACAGGTTGTCTCCTGAAGTTGCAGGGCTCCATTGTTGGGAGTTTTCAAAGACAGACTGGACAACCATTTGACCAGGATGGAATAGGGCTTCCTTCCTTGGTGAGGGGTGGGTGGGACTAGAACAGGGGTCCTCAACCTCTGGGCCCTGGCTTATTACTTGTGGGTGGCTCCATTGCTGGAGGCGTTTAACAATAGAGTGGACAATCATTTAGAATAGAATAGAATGGAAAAACAGAGTTGGAAGAGACCTTGGGAGGTCTTCTAGTCCAACCCCCTGCTTAGGCAGGAAGCCCTACACCACTTCAGACAAAGGGTTATTCAACATCTTCTTAAAAACGTCCAGTGTTGGAGCATTCACAACTTTTGGAGGCAACTTGTTTCACTGGTTAATTGTCCTCACTGTCAGGAAATTTCTCTAGTTCTAAATTGCTTCTCTCCTTGATTAGTTTCCCTCCATTGCTTCTTGTCCTGCCTTCAGGTGCTTTGGAGACTAGCTTGACTCCCTCTTCTTTGGGGCAACCTCTAGATATTGGAAGACTGCTATCATGTCTCCCCTACTCCATCTTTTCATTAAACTAGACATACCCAATTCCAGCAACCGTTCTTTATGTTTGTCCCCAGTCCCTTAATCATCATTTGTCTGTAATGGTTTAGGGTTGGAGTAGAAGATCTCCAACTCTGTTAATCTGAAGTCCTTCCATCATAGATTGCATTGTTGAAACCTCTGCCCTCTTTAAAAGCCCTAACCTATTACATGATAACATAGGTTTGGAGCACAAGGGGAATAAACCATGCTACTTAGAAAGAAAGGTAGTAGAAAGTGTGTTTTCACAGTGTTTTTGCATGCACCGAAAATTCAACGGGTTTCTGCTCATCCTTCAAAAGTGATCTTCTTGTGCAATATCAACACAAAGCATTCAGATCCTGATTTTTAACCGTGCAAACAAAGTACTCTACGGAACATTTACAAAACACTGAATGTCGATACACACTTGGAGGAGCCATCGGTCAAGTGAAACATGCAGGGATGTAACAACTAAAAGATGCCTAATTATGTCGCTCACCCTTTAGTAAACTAGAAAAGCAGAGTTAAGCCAAATGGCCTTTTCCCACAGCTGAGGTTTGCAAAAATAAATAAATTTTATCAGCAGCCGGAAAGAACCGATTAATGGCCCTTTTTATAGAAACGTGGCCTTTCTAACCAGAGTAGCAAACCGCCAAACGGGCCTTCTATGACCACGCCGCAGGTTTTGCTGCCAATTTTTTTTTTAAAAAAATATATTTTCCCCTAAAAGGTGAACGCCATAACGTTTAGACAAAATGGACAGCACTTCCCATGCAAAAATTGAGCAGGAGATTCAAACCTGTGCTGGTCCCTTCTACTGTGGAAAGCACGAGACAAAAAGTAGAAGGCATTTCAGCAGAACACGCAAGCACGCTTTAGGCTAACTTCCTCGAAACGGGAGGAAAAACAAAAAAGTTCCAGCGTCTCGGAACACCAAGAAATGTTTCATTTGCCAGGAGCCACTTTTTTTTCGCTAGCCTTCAGAAGCGCCTCAATTAGGCAAGGACTTTCTTTAACAGCCAATTCATCGTTCTCTCCGCCCAAACCAGATAAATAAATACAGGTAGTCCTCGACTTACGACCACAATTGAGCCCCGCATTTTTGTTCCTAAGCGAGACAATTAAATAATCCCCCCCCATTGTACGATCTTTCTCGCCACTGTTAAGAGAACTGCTGCAGTTCTTAAGCTAGTAATGTGGTTGAGGACTCAGATTGCTGGGGGCAAGAGGCTGACTCTGTAAACCGCTTAGAGAGGGCTGTAAAACACCGCAAAGCGGCTTCTAAGTGTAAGGGCCGCTGCTATTGTTTAGTCAATCCTTCCGAGGTGGGTAAAACGAGGACCCAGATTGTTGAGGGCGATAGGCTAACTCTGTAAACAGCTTAGAGGGGGCTGGAAAGCACCACGAAGCGGGATATAGGTCTAAGGGCTGCTGCTATTGTTTAGTCAATCAGGCTCCTCCCTTTGGCTTTGCTTAACAGAAGGTCACAAAAGGGAAAGGCACATGACCCCGGGACATTGCACCTGTCATAAGTATGAGTCAAGCGTCCAAATTTTGATGGTGAGACCATGGGGGTAGACTTCGCAACAGTCATTTTTCAGTGCTGCTGTTCGAGGGGGGGCCTAAGCAAACTGTTAAGTCAAGGACTACCTGTACAAGAGGGACTGAGGACAGAGGTGCTCACCAGTTGGAGGCTGCCCGTAAGAACTCGCATATGCCGTCTGCCCGTAGGTAGCTGTGGTCTGAGCCTGGGTATAGTTGGCATCCGTGGGTTGCCCGTAGGTGCCATAGCTTTGCTGTCCGTAGGCCTGCTGGCGACAAGAAATACGTTAAAACTTTGCCATGGAAAAACAAGAGGTGAGAATCTTACTTTGATTGTAATTCTTATGTACGGGCGGGTCAGAGGTTACATCATCCCATTTCCTACTTTGAATGACTTGGCATTCTCAAGTCAGGCAGAACAACGGAATAATCTCCCAAGATTGCCAATACCCACGAGACCCAAGGGAAAAAGAGAAACAGGTCTATAGTTGCTTGTCAAGAGATATTCAGGGCTTTCCCCATAAGCCCAATTCACTCTCTTTTGCCAGGACAAGGTTAGAGGAAAACTCAATTATGGTACATTAGCAGATGGTTCAAGTTAATAATTTCGTTTAGCCCAGAACTAACATTTAGCAAAAGGGAATCTGTCCTTACTTTTCTCCACCCTAAAATCTCCTCAAATTTTCTGTCGACTCTGCAGTATATCATCTATGGAGATTGTCAATCACCCAGGTCATGCATGTCCCAAAAGTGCTTTTTGCAAAAGACAACTGGATTTTCTTGGTTAAATTCCCCTTCCTTTGAAAACATTTTCTTCCTCATCCAAGAAGCTGACTTAAAACTGAAGACGCTTCTTGGACGAGAAGTAAAATGTTTTCAAAGGAAATCCGACCCCCCACAAAAAGTCCAATTGTCTTTCGCAAGAAGCATCTTTGGGACGTCTGCTGTACCCAGTTTCTTTAAAATACTTAAGTGCTATGCAAAAACATTTCTCCTGCTTATAAACAGCAATTAAAAGAGGTCAAGCCTGCATAAACAACTTTGGTATTTTTATTTCTAACACGATCCATGTGTTTTGATGAAGAATACTCCCAATGAGCATGTATGGGAATGGAGCTTCAAAAATATCAATGCCTTTCTATAGAGCATGGCATTGTCTATTTGGAGGTAACTACCGTATTTTTCGGAGTGTAAGACGCACCTTTTTCCCTAAAAAAGAGGCTGAAAATCTGGGTGCGTCTTATACGCTGAATACAGCATTTTTGCCTCCCGAAGCCCCGCCCCTTCACCAAAATGGCCGTGCATACCCTTATGGAGGCTTTCAGAGAGCTCCTAGGGACTGGGGAGGGCAGAAATGAGCAGAAAATGGGTGTCCCCCCCCCCCCCGCAGCACTCTATAAGCCTCCATAAAATTTCTGTTGCTAGGTGAGACACAAGTCCAGTGGATTTTGTTCCACTGAGCTTTCTTGGCACAGTTGTTAAGTAACCACTGCAGCCGTTAAGTGAATCTGGCTTCCCCATTAATAATAATAAATTTGAATTTATTAGCCGCTCCCTTTCCAGGCAGGACTCGGGGCGGCGTACAATGGGGCATATAGAACATAAAAACGTGTACAAACACATAAACATACATATATACAAAGACACACATGCACGGAGGAGGTAACAAATTACAACATTTAGACAGTTAAAAATCACCATTAAAATACCCCAATTGTAAAAAACCCAATGTACCCATTGACATTGCTTGTCAGAAGGTCACAAAGGGGAATCACATAACCCCGGGACACTGTCATGTGAGCCAGTTGCCAAGCATCCGAATGTTGATCAGGTGACCATGAGGATGCTGCAATGGTCTTAAGTGTGAAAAACGGTCCTAAGTCACATTTTTCAGTGCTGTCGTAACTTTGAATGGTCACTAAGTGAACTGTAGTAAGTTGAGGACTACCTGTAAGTAGAGCCGTTTCTCTCAACCTTGGCCATTTTAAGATGGTAGGACTTCAACTCCCAGAATTCCCCAGCCAGCCATGCTGGCTGGAGAATTTGGGGAGTTGCAGTCCTACTGCCATTTTAAGTTGCAGTCCTATTGCCTTCTGGGAGTTGTAGTCCTACTGCCACATGCACCATTCCTTCCCATTTTCTCCCACAAGGGACCCTATTAAGTTAGCTGTTCTACATTCCACGTATCGTAAAACCTAGTTGGAACAGAAAAGAATCTCTGCAGATCAGGACTGAACTGTCCCAAGCTTGCTTGGAAATGTTCCATTACCCAACTAACTAACATCATCATCATGGGTAATGAAACATTTGTAAACCACCAAACACAAAACCTTGTTTAAAAAGAACACTTCAATCAGGAGAGAGGTGGCTTTTACAGAAAGCTTGCCAACATTTTTCATGGGCTTTTGGCATTTTCTTTCCTAAGACCGCCAATACAAGCAGGCATTTTTGTGAATAGAGATGAGATGAGTACTTTCTTAATTTAATAGCTTGTTTTTTAATCTTAGAAAATCTGTTAAAGCTTCAAACTGGTCAGAGTTTCTATTTGGTTATCCTGGTGATTGCATTTTACCTGGGTAGTCTGTGCATATCCTTGAGTTGGCTGAGCCGCATATGCAGTATAGCTATGAAAAGAAGACGAGATATTGGAAAGTTTATAAAACAAAAGAACTTGGTTTAAAAAGCAGCAAAATGCATCGCTTCTGATGTAAAGCAAAAGCAAAGCTCTTAATGCAACTTTGCAATGTCAAAACAGATTAATACATTAGAACTCTAATCCAAGTTTTTTTTTAATGTAATATTACTCTATAAAGAAAAACTCACCCTTGCTGGGCAGCTGCTTGAGTGTAGGTACTATAATCTGCAGATGGTGAGAAGACAAAACCAAGAGTAAGGGAAAACAATCACTATAAAACCAACTCAATCTAAAATCCAGTATTTTCATTCTCTACATTTTTGCAATACAGTGAAACATGGAAATCCAGGATCGTTATCTGGATCTGGCGCATTAAAAAAGTGGGATTTATAAACCAATTTCAGATCAAGAGTTCAAACTGGAAGGCGTGGGGGGGGGGCAATTGGTTAACAAAAGGGATCAAATAAGCCAAAAGTACATTCTGATTTAACTTTATGTGACAGACTAACATGACTTCTATTCCACAAAACAACTCTTTTTCACTTAGCTGCAAATACAGTGTACCATGACTTGCCAAAAAAACCCACCACATTTTCGAATATTTTTTCCTGCTTCAGGTAAAATATTTTCTAATCAACAGTAAAATCTGCTTTCATTCCATGTTTGGCTTTTCATTTTCCATAAGGAATAATATTCTATTTCATGTGGTTATGTGGTTTAAGAGCATTCAAAATGGAATCTTTATTTTAAGAATTATACTGCTTTTTTGGCATACCCTACTAAAATATACATGTGTATACACATTGTACCCAGGTAATCCTCACAAGCATCTTATAATTCTTCTACCTGTACAAGCATAAGAGCCAAACCACTTTAAATTCTCAGTAAGGAAAGAAACTAAACAAATTTTACTCCTTAAGTCTCCAACTGGAATTAACAGACTTTTCAGCTTGATCATAAGCCAGCTCACAAATATGATGCAGTGGCTTATTTCCAAATATGCTATTGATCTTGACCTTTTAAAATGCAGCACTGTGATTGGATTATGCTCTATACACATATATTTGAACTGCCTTTTTTATACCCTCAGGACAAATTTCAGAGTAGAAGCCATTATCAGCTGCAGTAAGAGTAAATACTGTTCAGCCTCTTTGGAACTTAGCAAATTATACCTTTTAACTTTTCTAAACTAGGTGCAACTTCAGATGTAAATAGCTACCACTAATTGCTTGGAGCAACAAAATTGGGGGGGAAAGCATTGCTTAGAATATTTTAAGAATGATCTATTTCTTTGGTTAAAAATGAAGTTTCATTTTAACACGTTTCCTTTAAAAAAATTACAACTTGGTTGGCTGCCTTGTGTTTTAGATACAGCTATATTGCTTTTCTTGTAAACGGTATTCAATAATGCAGAACCTAAAACATCGGTCAGCTCCAGCATAAAATGAAAGCAGGAAAATCAAAATCCAATCCTCTAAACCACTCCAGCTTTAAAATGCATGGGCTTCAATCCCCCATGCTGCCTAGAGGAATTTTGGGAGTTGAATTTGGCACTTCTCAAAGTTGTGAAGCTGGAGAAAGACAGCAGAAAGCGACTCATGCAGGGAGAAAATATTCAGCAATGTTTACAAGATGAAGATCAAAGGGGCCAGAAGCAGAGGGGGGGGGGTCAAAGAGGAAGAGCAACAGAAGATAAAACAAAGGTAAGAAACTCTAGGATACAGCAGAATAAGCCTTAACTGTGATTTCAAAAAAAGAGGCAATGACTTCAGGCCGGTCACTCTATGAGCTGATTTTTTTCCATTTCAGAAGGGGGGGGGGGCACCTAAACCAGAGCATAATTTTAACACAGGAAGTCCTTGATTTATGACCACAATTGAGCCCTTAATTTCTGTTAAGTGAAACACTTGAGTTTTGCCACTTTTTACAACCTTGCCTCAGGTGTTGAATCACTGCAGCTGAGTTAGTCACATGGTTAAGTGAACTGGGCTCCTATAATTGGATATAAAGGTATATATATCATTATAAATTATAATAATCTGCTTGTCAGAAGGTCACAAAAGGGGAACCCACGACCCCTGGGACACTGCAACTGTCATAAAAACCCAGTTTGCCAAGGGTTCGAATTTCGATCACGGGAATGCTGCAACGGTTGTTAAGTGTGAAAAAAACGGTCCCAAGTCACTCTTTGCAATGTCACCTCCAACGGTCACTCAATATACTGTTGTAAGTCGAGGACTACCTGTAAGTAGAGCTGTTTCTCTCAACCTTGGCCATTTGAAGATGGTAGGCCTTCAACTCCCAGAATTCCCCAGCCAGCCATATTGGCTGGAGAATTCTGGGAGTTGCAGTCATACTGCCACCTTAAATTGGTTTGACTGCCTTCTGGGAGTTGTAGTCCTACTGCAATCTTAAACTGCAGTCCTACAGCCTTCTTGGAGTTGGTTGTAGTCCTACAGCCTTCTGGGAGTTGTAGTCCTACTGCCATCTTAAAACTGCAGTCCCACAGCCTTCTGGGAATTGTAGTCCTACTGCCATCTTAAGCTGCAGACCTACTGCCTTCTTAAAATGGCTGAGGAACACCGAGAAAAGAGCACTAAGTGTAAATAAAGCAAGAGACTTTTGCAGGACAGGAAAGCGACAGATCAAAAGTAGAACCAGAGGCGGAAGCCTTATAAAACGGGAAGGAAGGAATGAAGGGGAGGAAGGACGCCAGCAGAGGTTAAAATTTTAAAAAAGTCTGGGGAGAAAAAAAAAGCGGCGTCAAATAGGAAAAAAAATGGAGAGAAATAAAAGTCACCCCGTGGGGTCAATAAAAGGAGACGGGAGGAGGGAGGATGGCGCCGCTGTTCCACCCTCCGCCTCTCCCCCCCCCCCGCGCGCCGCCGCCGTTCCATGAAGCAACTAGGCCCGGTGGCAGCGCGGCCCGGCCACGCATGCGTGCTCCGGGCCAGGCCCCCGCGCCTGCGCATTTCGCCGGCGCCCTCGCCGCCTTTCTGCCCCCCTCCCCCCACCTCCTCAACGGCCGCCCGGCCGACCTTCCCGCCCCACATACACACACACACACACACACATAACGCACGCTCGGGGAAGCGGCGGAATTTTCCAGAAGGGGCCCGCCGCCGCGGTTTCTCGCCGCCGCCGCCTCAAGGCCGCTTCGGTTTTCTCCGCCTTCCCGCCCGCCTCCCCGACTAGGCCGCGGCCTGTTCGCCTCACCCGTCGACGCCATCGCTTCGCTGGCTGGGTCGCGCTCCCCTCCGCTCTCCTCGTCGTCGCCGGCGCTGCCTGGTTGTCCCGCTTCGGCTTCGTCAGCGGCGTCGTTTCTCCGCCTCCTCCTCCTCCTCCCTCCTCCTCGCTAACGTCCTCCCGGTCTTTCTGCAGCCCGCGATTGCGCAGGCGCGAGAGGCTTTCCTCTCCTCCTCCTCCTCCTCCCTCTCTCCCTTCCCCCGCCCCCAGCAAGGGACGCTACCACCGCGCGGCGAAGAGGAGGGGTGGACGCCGCCGACGCGCTTTTCCTCCCCTTTTCTCCGCCTTTCCGTTCGGGGGGGAAAAAAACAAAGAAGAGAGAAAGGTAAGACGAGGAGAAAGGTAGCGAAAAAACAAGAGTGTGGTTGTGGGTCTTTTTTTAAAAAATTCCCGGTTCGGATGCACCGCGCACCAGATGTTAGAATGGTACAGTCCGGCCGCTTCTTAGGGATCCTCGCGCAAGAGGCGGAAGGATTGGAACCGTAGCTTAGGGTTTGTTTTTTTTTATTGCAAACCCCACTTTCGCCTCCGGGATGGACCATTTGCCCCTCCTTCAGATGCCAACGATTGGGCGGCCCTTCCTCTTCCTCCAGAAGGGGGTTTGCATCGGGGTTCGCCAAATTATAAACCGTGGCTTGCTAAAGAGATGGCAAGAGAACGGCTTCTGACTCCGATGAACTTGCCTGGGAGTCGATGGAACGTCGAGCAAACGGCCAGCTGGTGTAGGAAGCCAAGAAGGAAGCAGTAGATCGGCGTTTCTCAACCTTGGCCACTTGAAGATATCCGGACTTCAACTCCCAGAATTCCCCAGCCAGCGAACGCTGGCTGGGGAATTCTGGGAGTTGAAGTCCGGACATCTTCCAAGTTGTCAAGGTTGGAGAAACATGCCAGGTTCAGTAGAAGAAAAAAATAAAAATAAAGGAAATAAGAGATAAGCACACACACAGAGAGAGAATGGGGTCTAGCAGGGTCTTTGCAACCCCTGGCTTGCTTTGCTTAGACTTGGAAGTGGGGAGGGGGAGAGAGAGCCCCCCCCCGCCCTCCAGCGCCTTCTAGCCTGCTTCCTCCTTTTCAGAGATGCTCCCTCGCCACTCCAACATGTGGAAGCCCGCATGGTGCCCGCATGGGGCGAGGGGCTGACATGCCCAAAATGGCTGCAGAGCCGGCCTTCGCCAAAGCCCATCAGCTGCCAGACAAGGGCATCCCTCACCCCACTCCCTTCCTTGAGCAGCCGTTCTCCACCAGGGTGAAATCAAATGCAAGCGAAGCTGTCCCTGCTCACTCCAGGGCTGCAGAAAGGGCCGGGTTTGTGGGGTGGGTGGGGGGCGTCCTATAGAATGGAGGGCTGCAGGGGCTGGAGTGGGTGGGCTCTAATTCAACTGAAGGGGTTTTGAATTGAATTGAACCCAAATCCATCCGAGATCCCGTTTTTTAATCCCAGAACCCCCCGAGTTCTTCCTTCCCACGCTGTGCCCTGCGGCAGGTAAACTGCTTTTGAACACGGGAGTGAATCCCTCCCCCCCTTCCCCCCCCTGCAAAAAGGGTCACCTTGCACGTTTTCATGGCCAGTCCTCAACTTACGGCCACGACGGAGCCCGAGCTTCCCGTTCCTAAGCGTCAGTTCCTTCTGGTTGGTTTAAACTCTGAAGCTCCGTTTTGACTCTGTGCTCCGTGTGGCCTTGCAAAGCTCATTGGCAATTAGGTCTCTGGCAGCGTTTCAAGGGAGATAAAGGTGGGTGCTTATCAGCCTTATCCCGAAAGACTTTGGCAGGCTTCTGTGGAACTCTTTACAAACTATTTGTGACTCATTACGGGCTGTGAATGACCATAATTCACAGCCGGTGAAATAAAAAGAGGGTTTTTGGGACTAAGCGTGTGATTTTACTGAAGATACCTGAGCGGGGTCCTTCATCCTTCCGTGGTAGCACATATTTTATAAGGTTTTATATCTCCTTCTATAAAAACATGTGTGTGTGTGTTCCAGCATAACTCTGGAACGCTTTGAACAGTTTCAACCACACTTGGCACACAGATGATTTACTCTCTGGAAACAAATACTGTGGGGGTAAGATACCCCAACACCCCTCGGTTTGTGTGTGTTTTGTTAAGATACAGCCTGTTGTGCCTTAAAAAGGCTTCTACAGTACTGACGTAAAATGGCTTCTACTGTACAGCGCAGTGGCGCTGCCATGGTAACGGCTTCACAGTACTCCACAAGGGGGTTCCCTCTGGTAAGTGGGGAAAAATAGAAATTACATTTGGTCCGGCATTATTTTTGAGGACAAAAGTATGGATTAGGATAAATAAATAAATACCTGGGCAAGGCCGGATTATCAACTAGTTGGGAATAAAAGTTTTCAATAACCGGCTGAACTCCTCCCTTCGATTCATATTAGCCCTCTCTTCTCTTAGGGGACATGTTCATGCCAAGGCTGAGATGGGTCCAGCATCTCCCCATCGCTTCCTGCATTTTGATGCTGCTTCTCAGCGTCTTCTGGGTGACTGGCATTGGAGAGCATTTGGTCTTATCTCCCAGTTTGCTAAGTAGACCTTCGCAAGGTTGGTTTGCATCTTCTAAACTTCTCTTGTATCAAGACGACTTTCCTCATTCTTTGAATTACTGTATTTTTCGGAGTTTAAGACGCACCTTTTTCCCCCTAAAAGAGGGTGAAAATTTGGGTGCATCTTATACACCAAATGTATTGATTGACTGACTTAATTAGCTACAATTTCAGGGGCCACGGAGCACCTCAAATGGGCTGTGATCAATAACATAATTATCTGGGAGGCCTATTAAATAGGTGGCTCAGTGGCTAAGACGCTCAGCTTGTCCCTCAGAAAGGTCGGCCGTCGGGCGGTTCGAATCCCTAGCTCCGTGTAATGGAGTGAGCTCCCGTGACTTGTCCCAGCTTCTGCCAACCTAGCAGTTCGAAAGCACGTAAAAATGCGAGTAGAAAAATAGAAAACCACCTTTGGTGGGAAGGGAACAGCGTTCCGTCCGCCTTGGGTGTTGAGTCACGCCGGCCACATGACCACGGAGACGTCTTCGGACAGCGCTGGCTCTTCGGCTTTGAAACGGAGATGAGCACTGCCCCCTAGAGTCGGGAACGACTAGCACAGATGTTCGAGGGGAACCTTTACCTTACTTTATCTTAAATAGCATAAACATGAGCATTTAACAGCACGAAGTCTCTTCTCTTGCAGCCTTCCACCTGGTGACGTACTGCCTGGTGCATGCCAACGGCCCCCTCCTGGCGGCCAGCTTGTTCTTCTTCCCACTGCTAAGCTGGCACCTCGAGCTTCACCAGGGGGTCCTTGGCTACCTCCGGACCAGCACGGCCTCCGCTGCGCTCACAGCCCTGGTCTACATCTTCCTGGCCAAACACTGGGGAGCTGACCCCCAGGCCACTGTCAGCGGCTACCTCCCTGTCCACCTGGCTCTGTTGGGCTGCCAGGGAAAATACTCGGGGGGGTGGCCGTCCGTGGCTCTGCTGGCTGGATTGCTCTTCGGCCTGGGGGAGATCCTGTCCCCACGTTCTCCCTTCCTCCTGAACGTCTCTGGGTTGCTCACAGGACTGCTAGCCTGTATCCTTTCCAGACAGGGGGGGCTCTGAGGGTGGGTTAGGGGGACGAGAAGTGGACCCCAAATCATTGGCAGCTCTCCCAGGTTTTTGTTTTGACCGAGGCTTCCCCAAAAAGCACGAAGCAGATTCCTGGTCCCTCACATTCAGCCAAGGCCTGGCAAACAGTCTTTCAAAGGAATATTTATGACCACAGACCTTATCTATCTTGGAAAGCTGCCATGTCAATATTTTCCAAATGAGGAGCTGTGCAAGGAAAGACTGGGCACAGAGTCTCTGAGATTCACGGACAGATCTTCACACTCCTGAAACGAATCTAACGACCGAACAAATTGTTTCCTGCAAAAGCCCACTCCCCTTTCGCTCCTCTTTTATTTTGTTGATAGTTGTTCTGACTTAGGCTTCCTAAGAGCATAAAGCAAGCTCCTTGTCCCGACGAAAACCCCTTTTATTAATTGACTGTGAATTCTGCTCATTCATGGTCTCCTGCAAACTCCCCTTCCCTGTCGCTCCTCTTTTATTTCCTCTGGGAGAGGCCATTCATCGTCCACCTGTGGCCTTACTCCCAAGTCGACCCCTGTTCTTTAGCTCTTCCCTTTGTCTGGCAACTCTGTGCACTGGGAACAGGCTCCAGCTGTTCTTCTGCCTCACTGATGTCTGACTCTGAAGGCAGCTGATAACTGTCAGACGGCCCTGGCCCCCTCTCTGCCTCCGACACAGAGCCCTCATCAGAGTCTTCCCCAGACTCCAGGTTCCTCCCCAACCCTCCTCACTCTCCGAATAGGCTGCCAGCTCCACTGATGTGCCACAACAGTTTAAAAAAAGATTTGTTGGTGATTTTTTGGGTAAAGGGGGTGGGGGAAATTAGACTAGAGGACCTCAAGAGGTCCCTTTCGGCTTCTGCGATTGTCCTTAATGCCTCAGACTGCACTGGGACATTGTCCAAGAGGCGCCTGGCAAGGCTGCGAAAAAGGATCCCAGGCTGGAGCCACTTCAGAAGGACTTTCGTTCACTCGATCAGATCCTTCGCCTCCGGCACCGTCTCAACTCCGGACAAACAGGAAAGGTATTTTGGAATGACGTCAGTTTTGCTTTCTGGGGCTGCAGAACTACAACTCCCAACCCCCCCTTGCGGTTCACCTTGCCAGCTAGGGAGTCGAGGGACCGTGGATTCTGCTTATTCCCTCCAGCAAAGTCTTTCCAGGGAGGATTTACGGTCACAGACCTTATCTGGCTTGGAGAGCTGCCAGGCCGATATCTGCAGAACTTGGCCAGGAGTCTCGGAGAGTCATGAACCAATTAAGCGAACTAATTGTCTCTCCTGCAAACTCCACTCCCCTTTCGCTCCTCTTTTATTTCCTCTGGGAGGGGCCATTCATCCTCCACCTGTGCCCTCACTCCCAAGTTGACCCCTGTTCTTTAGCTATTCCCTTCGTCTGGCAACTCTGTGCATGCGCACACTGGGAACAGGCTCCAGCTGTTCTTCTGCCTCACTGATGTCCGACTCTGAAGGCAGCTGATAACTGGCATACGGCTCTGCCCCCCCCCCCTCTACCTCCGATGCAGAGTCCTCGTCCGAGCCTTCCCCAGACTCCAGCACTGGCCGATGTTCCTCCCCAACCCTCCTCACTGTCCGAATCTGCTGCTAACTTCACTAGCAGCTGGCAAGCCACAACATTAATAGACAATTGTTCCAATCTGACTCATTTCGACCCCCTTGGCTGTTTTCTTCTCTCCTGTCTTCCAGAATTCCTGCGCAGGAGATTTTGCCACCCGACCTGGCAGGGATGGTGGCCATCCAGATTCCGCCCCCTCCTCCATCTTGGACTGATGAAAGGGCAGCCGAAGAGTCCCAGCTGCCGTTTCCTCCTACGTCCCAGCGCCCCTTCTCAGATCCCCACGAGGCTTTGGACAGCCCTTACTTCTCTCTCCCGAATTTCCCGACGGAGGAAGAGTTACTACAAGCGGGAATCCGGGCTTCTCTTCAAGACAGGAATGAAGAAGTGAAGCTGCTCAAATCCTCCGTCTCTTCCCTCCGGTAAGTCCTCCGGTAAGAAATCGGGTGAGCAGAGCCGAGTAGAACCTCCAGCTGTAAGAGCAGTGTATCTGTAAGCCCAAGATTCTGGAGAACGAACGAGAGGAGGCTTCTGCCTCCTTGAATTTGGATCAGGTGACCCCGGGGAATCCTGCAACGGTCATAAGGGTGGAAAACGGCCCCAAGTAATTTTTCCCCCTGTGCTGACGTAACTTCCAACAGTCACTAAGTGAACTGTTGTAAGTCGAGGACTCCTGTATATTTATAGTTTATACAGCACAGAGTTTATGAAGATTCTCAGGCATCCAGGTCTTGTTTGTCCCAAAGGTGCAAAGAGGGAACTGGACTTCCTTGTTTTTCTCGGAAGAGGTTTCGCTTCTCGTTCAAGAAGCTTCTTCAACTCTGAAGAAGAACTGAACTGAGAACTGAAGAAGCTTCTTGGACGAGAAGCGAAACCTCTTCCAAGAAAAACCAGAAAGTCCAGTTGCCTCCTGGGGAAAAATAAAACCAGCGTTGGGATGCAAGCAGTTGTTTTACTCTGGCAAGATTCTGTCTGCCGGTAAACAACAACAAAGAAACGACAGTAGTAGTTTCAGAAGTAACGCCACCCATGGTTCTTGTTTCGTGGGCCTGACCGTCCGGCCTCTTGACACCAATGCTGCCTTTCTTCTCTTCGCCCTCTTCCCAGGCTCCAGCAGCTGCAGAAGATGGGCTTCGCCACGGAAGAGGCCATGATCGCTCTGGCCGCCACCGGCCACGTGGAAGGTGCCGTCTCTCTACTGATCGGAGGCCACGTGGGGGACCAAGCCGTGGTGATGACCGAGACCCGCTCAGCGCCTCCTCAGTCAATCCCCAGCCCATGAGATGGCATTTGGGCAGGACTTCGGCCATACCAGGAAGAAACGGAGTGGCCACGAATGCCACAAGACAGAGGGATGCGTTGCAGAATCGAACCTGGGTTTGCAAGAGGACGGAAAGCCTGCGGACTGGCTTCAGACTCTCTGGGGGAGACCCAGGTTCACCTGGGCCTACCTGGATTGCTAGAAGGCAGCGAGGAGTTGGTGGGGGGGGGGCAGAAGGCAGCCCCAGAATTTGCTTTTCCAGAGCAGAGTCGTGATTTGTCTGCTTGCAATTCCTTTTTCCACTCTGGACATGAAGAAACGGAGCGAAAGAAAATAAATAAATAAAAGTTGCATGCAGAAGCAACGGAACGGCAGGGACCCAAGGCAGTTTTTGTCAAGCGTACCCACCCCATTCTAGAGCAGTGGCTCCCCACTTTATACCCCAATCTTTAAACCAGTTGAAAAAGTTGGGGCGTAAGAAATGAGCCCACAGGATCCCAAGGGAAGCATCCCGGAAAACCTTCCCCTGTGTTAGGTACGCGAGGATACCATTAATTTAAAAAACAAAAACACACACACAGATCCAGCCGGTAGAGGCACGAAGGCTAGTCTTTAAAACAGAAGAAAATATAGATAGATATATTTCCCCCCACTCCTCAATATTGTGGAACAATGCTAGAAAGGGCAAGCCAGCAATCCTTACCTTCGCCACTGTCCCTCCCTCCCTGACGAATCTTTTCCCCCCAAATATCATAAAAGGAAGACCGTTAACGAGAAATATACAAATTTGAAAAAGTTGGGATCATCAATAAAGACTCCCATCTTAATCCCACGTAAGCTTGGTGCGGATTCTGGTTTCTTTGCCCCAGAGTTTGGGCAACCATCAGCCGCTTTATCCACCAAGTACCACAAGAGGCTTTCTCATCTGACTCCGGAAGCACTTTTGAAATCCCTGCTCCCCCTAGGGCAGTGGTGGCAAACCTTCCCGGCAACGGAGTGCTGAAAAGAGAGTGCGCCCATGTGCAGTTGTCTGGGCCGCAACCTGCAAAAGGAGCTGCTCGGGTTGCCCATGCGTGTGCTGGGAAATGGACTTCTATTTTCATGCACGCCGGCCAGTTAGTTTTCTAGTTACTGGCGCACATGCTTGCCCGACGATAAGCTGGCCGGCGCACATGCCCACACTGGAAAACGGAAGATCAGCTCTTCCAGTTTCCGGCACTGCCCATGCACGAAGGCCAGCTGATTGTCCGGTACGCATGCGCGCCAGAAAGCTGGAAGAGGAACGGGCGACGCTATGCGTGCCACGTTGGGCATGCGTGCCATAGGTTCACCGTCGCAGACCTAGGGGGGACAAGCAGAGAGGCTCCGATTCTGCTCAGCTGCTCTCTCTGCGTGTGACCACATTGACTGAATTCCCTGTCCATCTCCATCCATTTGCAGCATTTCTCAACCTTGGGAAAGTTATTTTTTTAAACACGTGTGGACTTTGACTCCCAGAATTCCCCAGCCCATCAGGTTCTTTACAAAATCCCCAAGATTGAGAAAAATATCGCTTTACAGAATACAGAATGGAAAAGGGTTTTTTGTTTTTTGTTTTTCTGGACCAAAAAGGAGAGAGAGAAGAAAGCCAATTGAGGTTCAAAGATTTGAAGTTCAAAGAAAGGGAAACATCTGGGCATCTGGAGCCTCTGAACGCATGCCGGAGAGATGCCACCGCACGGACGAGGTGGCGGCAAAAGGCTGGATATGTTAGACCTGTCCTTGCCAAATTGCGGCCCAATCTGACCACTAGGAGGGGATCTCTGGCAAGTGACAGGCAATCTGAGACGCCCCCCACCCCCAAATAAGCATAGACCCCATAACATCTTATTCCTATTTGTTTCGTAGCAGGAACAACACCCCCTGTGTGAAAAGAACAAATAAACACAAGGGGTTTGTTAGCAGGGCCCAGCCTGGTCCATCAAACGGCCCCCGTCTCCATCACCACGGGTCCAAGGCAGAGTGGGGAGGAGGAGGACGGAGCGCGGTGCTCCCTCCACATCGGAGGTGCCTCCATCCAGATGTGGTCCTCTTCTTTGCCTGATGGTGGACAGAGCCTCCTTCATTTCTTCCCCTCCTCTCCCTTCTGAGGAAGATGGTGCGAGCTCACACGGTAGGCCGCCGAGTACCCACTGCGCTTACTCCGATCGTCGCCGTGGACACCCGTAGTGGCCGGATCAAGGCCAGATCCCAGTTCTGGTTCTGCCAACGGAGGAAGAAACGTCAGCCGAGCACTTTAGCTGCAGGAACAACGAAATTCTAGGAAATTCTATATATCCCCTATCCCTTTCTTACAGCTTTTGAGATGTATGTTAAAATGCGCCGGATAGGGTCTTGAGGTGTCCCTCTGGGTCTTTTCTCTCTCTCTCCCCCTCCCCCAATTTTGGAAATGGCTTAACTCCAATGCCTCGCATCTTTCAAGAGCAACGTCTTCACAGACGGGACACCTCCCCTACATGTGTCTCTACCACTCTGTCTCCCGTACTCTCCAGGCGCAGTTGGAACTACAATTCCCATAACTATCCAGCCAATTCGGCCTTTGAAATTACAAGAGCTGCAGACTCCATGAAGCTGAATACTTATCCTCCCCCCAAAACAATTGTTAATTTCACCCCTGCCGGGTGGGTGCAAGCTGTATTTTTCTCTGCATGCATGCTACTCGGAGATGCCACTGAGCAGGTGCAATGGATCCTGATGAGAATCTGGGATTCTACACCTCTGGCAATCCAAATATCGTTTGTTTTGTTACTGCGGAGGTGGAATCTTCTGATTCCTCTCCAATCCTTGCAGCCAGAGGCTGTATCCATCCCCCCTCCCACCAGCAGGGGAGTCAAGACAGGCCAAACCATGCTAGGGTTTAAAAGAAAAGTGTGTTCAGGAAGATGGTGGACGCAACAGGAAAAGGCTGGCTGTTGCAGAGAGGACATGCATGCAAAGTTTTGGAGTGGAGGTAGTAGACGGAAATCCCACGGCAGCTGCCGGGGTGACTTCCAGGCCCTGGGATCCTGGCGTCTGGCGAATAATGCACCATGCATTGGAAGAACAGGAAGGGGGGGAGGCAGGCCCTCGCATTGCGCATTACCTGGCCAGATGATAGCTTCCAGCAAGGTGACTCTCCTAGCCAGGAGCTCCAGCTGGGCTTGCTGTTCTAGGAAACTTGGCAAGCTAATGGCCTGGCGGGGAAGCGAGAAGAGCAGAGTGGAAATTGATTGCCCCACCCAGAGGGAACAAGAAGGGGAGGGGGGAGTCCTGAGCCGGGGTCCTGTGGAAAGATGGCACTGGGAGGGTGAGTATGGGGCAGAAGATCTTCCTTGTGGGGCAGAGAAAAAGGTACCTAGGGATTTCTCCCATATATGGAACCTGTGGGAAGGGAAGGTTCCACGTTTGCTTATCAAAAGCCATCTGGGAATATTGTAAATCAGGGGTGGGAAACGGTGGCCCTTTTATGACTTGTAGACTTCAACTCCCAGAATTCTGCCTCATTGCTGGCTCTGGAATTCTGGGAGTCGAAGTCCACTAGTCATAAAAGGGCCATTGTTCTCCACCTCTGAAGTAGCATAGCCTTTATTGTCATTATACATCATGTATACAACGGAATTGGTTAAATGGTAATCTTATTTGGCCTTGGCTAACACAACCAATCCTATATGCATTCCAGTTGCCAAGTGCCTGGATCACAATCGCACGCCTGCGGGAATGCCGCAACGGTTGTAAGCGTGAGGAACAGCTGTAAGTCACGTTTTGCAATGTTGTTGGAACTCAGAGCGGTCGTTAAGCAGATGGATGTAAGTAGAAAACTACTCAAATGAAAATAAAGACGGCTTTCTGCATTTTAAAAAAACCATTCCATTTAGTGACAAAGTGCAGCGGTGCCTTTTTTAGTGACATTGTCTACAGCCTTCTTAGTGATGCGGTGGTCTAGAGGTGGTGCTCTCACCTCACAATCAGGAGGCTGTGAGCTTGATCCTAGGTGGAGGGAGATAATTCTCTCTCCGGGCAAACTGAGAATATATCTGCTGAATATAACTCTGTATTGGTGACAGGAAAGGCATCTGGCCAGTAAAAACTCAGTTCTATTCTGATGCCCAGCCTCCACCACACAAGGTTTTATGGGGTTGTTACTTTGTTAAGCATTTTTTTCCCCACAGGTTCGGTCGAACCGGCCCAAACCAGTAGCATTTTCCCCGCCCCTGCCCTGACCCCAGACCTGATCTTTAACCTGTCCTACCCTTGGAAATCTACAAAAGGGCTTGAATATTCGTGCCTCTTTTCTCTGAATTCCTGAGATCTTCCAAATACACCTTCTTAAACTTCTGGATTCTCATTTAAAACCACCATTTCTGAATGTTCCTTTAAAGCAAGCGTGGATAGATCTGGAATAAGGATCCTGGGGGGAATTTTTTGGGCACCCAGGAAGGTATGAATAAAAGACATTTTTTAAAATAAAAAGCTGAGTATGTCGAATTAATTATTGTCACAATCCCTGCACCCTTAAACCCCACACTTCGACGAGGCCGATTCCTGAGGTCTCGTCACTCTCTGGATCTGGATCCAGCCTTCTCCCAGCTGCTCCCTGCAAAATGTACTTTCTGGGAGTCTACGACCACACAGCTTCCGTCGCTGAGATGTTGTAAAGAAAATAAAAGATATTTCCTTTCTTTTCTCACCAGGGGGAGCCCTCTGAGTGCTAATGGGTCAAAATCCCAGTCAAGAGCTTAGGTACCTATTAAGCAGTCTCTGGGAAGGAAGGAAGGAGAAAATAGGATGGGAGGGAGGGAGGAAGGAAAGAGAAAATAGGATGAATGGGAAGGGAGGGTGGGAGGGAGAGAGGGATGGATGGACGGGCAGAGGAAAAGGAGGAGGGAAGGGAGGAGCATGAGAAAGGGGGGGAAGGAAGAAAAGGAGGGAGGGAGGGAGGGAAGGAAAGGAAGGAAGGTAAAGAGGAGCATGATGAAGGAAGGAAGAAAAGAACAGAGGAAGGGAGGGAAGGAATGTAAAGAGCACGATAAAGAGGAAGAAGGAAGCAAGGAAAAGAGCACGAGAAAGGGGGAAGGAAGGAAGGAACAGGGAAGAAGGGAGGGAGGGAACGTAAAGAGCACGATCAAGAGGAAGAAGGGAGGGAGGGAAGGAAGGAAGATAAAGAGGAGCACGATACAAAGGAAGGAAGAAAAGAACCAGGAGGAAGGGAGGGAGGGAAGGAAGGTAAAGAGCATGAAAAAGGCGGAAAGGAGGAAGGAAGGAAGAGGGAGGGAGGAAAGAGGGATGAAGGGAGAGAAGGAAGGAAGGTAAAGAGGATCTGGCCAGAGTGGGATATCCCCCTTTTAATATGCACCAATCCAGCTGCCCCCCCACCCCAAACAGAGAGAGAGGAGGGTCCATCCCAGCAGAGTCTTTTGCTACCTTCCCGCCTTCCCCATCAAGAGGGACAACACCTGAGATGCCGGAAGCTGCAGCCCCCCTTCTGTCTGGGGAACTCAAGGTTGGGGAAGGTGGTCTCTGAGACCCCCGGGTTCCCCTTCACCCAGAGAGCTGCTATAACTTGATTTGGTCTGTCCTCCTCCTCTTCCTCCTCCTCTTCCTCCTCCTTCCTTTCACTGTCTCTACTCACCATGCAGCCCAATCATGGCCTCCAAGATTAAAACCCTTTCTGCTAAAATCTTCAAAGCCTCTCGGAGCTGGTGTAAACCCTCCCCCTGCGGACGAAAGAGACAGACACAGCCGTGAAAGGCAGGCACGCACACGCGTGTGCAAGGGTGGGGAAGCGGGGGAAGGGGGGGAGAGAAAGGAGAGCCAGGGGCCCGCATTTCCTTTCCTAGATCAGGGGTGAAATTCAGCAGATTCTGACCGGTTCTGGAGAACTGGTAGTGGAAAATTTGAGTAGTTCGGAGAACCGGCAAATACCACCTCTGGCTGGCCCCAGAGTGGGGAGGGAATGGGGATTTTGCAGTATCCTTCCCCTGGAGTGAGGAGGGAATGGGGATTTTGCAGTCTCCTTCCCCTGGAGTGTGGAGGGAATGGAGATTTTGCATTATCCTTCCCCTGGAGTGGGGAGGGAATGGGGATTTTGCAGTATCCTTCCCCTGGAGTGGGGAGGGAATGGGGATTTTGCAGCATCCTTTCCCTGCCACGTCCACAAAGCCACACCACGCCCACAGAACCGGTAGTAAAAAAAATGAATTTCACCACTGTTCTAGATGGTCCCAACTTTCTCGTAGACATCCCGAACCACCAAACGCTTGGGGTGGGTGTGTGTGAGAGTGAGTGAGTGAGTCAGTGTGTGTGTGTGTGTGTGTGTGTGTGTGTGTGTGTGTGAATGCAATTATTCACAGGCAAGTCAGTCGTTCATCTTTCATGCAGAGTTTTTTCTGGGGGGAGGAAGCTGCCATGCAGACAAAGAAGAACCGGCTGATGCAGGATTTCGGGAAACTCAATGGGCTAAACATGGGGAGCCAGCATGCTGTCCAAGAGAAGGGGAGGAGAGAAAGGGGGTGCATTTCTGCATTCCATCCTCCGGTGCCTGCAAACACCCCCCTCCCCGCCTCGAAACATGACAGGGTTAGAACGTGGAAGCCATCCACACCAATCCTCGGTCTGGTATTGCAGGAAGCTTGCTGCGACCACGTGCCGTGGCCCAGCCGCGACGGGTTAATTAGTGATTATGAACGAATTCATTTGTGATTCATGCTTTACGGGGGGGGGGTTGGTCTCAAAGAGCTCCAGAGGGCATCTAAACCAGCTTTTCCTGACCACCTTCTCCTTGGCTGAGCTGTGATTGACACCTCCCCCCCCCCCCCCCGCCCAAATGAGTTAAGGTGCCCCATTTACCTGAATCTTATTGCTGTTGTTAAAAGTTGCTGGGTCGGAAGGAAGAGCAGGGAATTGTTTAAAAAGTAATATTAAACTACATTAAGGTAAAGGTTCCCTTCGCGCATATGTGCTAGTTGTTCCCGACTCTAGGGGGCGATGCTCATCTCCCTTTCAAAGCCGAAGAGCCAATGCTGTCCGAAGACGTCTCCGGGCTCATATGGGAGAGCTGACAATCACGCAACCGTTCTGCCTTTCCATCATCTGACTGACTGTCTTTTGGATGGCAACGGAATCCTTGTTCTTGGGCAGGTGGGATGGATGGTTTTAAGAGACCGGGGAGGGGGGGGGTGTTGTCCTCTTGGGACGAGGCGCAAAGAGATAAGAGCTATGGAGGAGAGAAAGGGAGGAAAAGGAGAGTATCACCCAGAACTTACCCAGGATCCCTTCTCGCCTGGGTCGCCCTTGAGACCTGCTTCCCCCTACAAGAAGCCAAAATGAGATGTTAAGGTGGAACTAGAACTCACTGTCTCCTAGTGATTGGCCCAAAGTCATGTAACTGACTATCATGCCTAAGGCGGGACTAGAACTCACAGTCTCCTAATGATTGGCCCAAAGTCATGTAACTGACTATCATGCCTAAGGCGGGACTAGAACTCACCATCTCCTAGTGATTGGCCCAAAGTCATGTAACTGACTATCATGCCTAAGGCGGGACTAGAACTCACAGTCTCCTAATGATTGGCCCAAAGTCATGTAACTGACTATCATGCCTAAGGCGGGACTAGAACTCACCGTCTCCTGCTGATTGGCTCAAGGTCACGCAGCCAGCTTTCATGGCTAAGGTGGGACTAGAACTCACAGTCTCTCACTTCCCTGAGCCTGGTGCCTTAAGCACTACACCGCACTGCCAACCTGGGCCCATTTCATCCTAGCTAATGGGGCAAAGCAAATGTCCCACTTAATCACAGAAATTGGAGCTCAGTGGTGGCCGTAAGTCGAAAACTACCTATGCTAGGTATCCCAATAGCCTTGAAGGACACACATGGACCAAGATGCTACATGGAATTAGTTGTTGACTTGGGTGTCAGGAAGGAAAACTGTCTGATGTGACCTCCCCATCCTTGTTCCAGGGGTACATGGCTGGGACCTCCCAACTTCCCCAGACAGCTAACATGGAAACTCACCTTCTCTCCTTTCTGTCCAAGGATACCTGGGACACCCTCAGCGCCTGGTGTTCCTGGAATTCCCTGGAAGAAAACCAGCGCACCATCTCAAACCAGGTCCGGTGGTGGAATTCCATCCTTCTTCCCGAAGGGAATTCCTCCCCAGTTCCCCAAAGTATGGTACATACTGTATATAGACTGGGTGAAACCAGGTTTAATAGCGGTCACTGGGAGAGGGATCTTGGAGTCTTAGCGGACAACCAATTAAATATGAGCGAGTCGTGTGCGGCGGCAGCCAAAAAGCCCACCCAATCCTAAGTTGCATTAACAGAGGGATACAATTAAGATCAAGGGAGGTACTAATACCACTCTATAAAGCCTTAGTAAGGCCACACTTAAGAATATTGCATCGAGTTTTGGTCACCACACTATAAGGATATTGAGACTCTAGAAAGAGTGCAGAGAAGAGCAACTAAGATGATGAGGGGACTGGAGACTAAAACATACGATGAACGGTTGCAGGAACTGGGCATGGCTAGACTGGTGAAGAGAAGGACCAGGGGAGACAGGAGAGCAGCCTTCCAATATTTGAGGGGCTGCCACAGAGAGGAGGAAGGGAGCCAAGCTATTTTTGAAAGCCCCCGAAGGCCAATGAATAATGGATGGAAACTGACCAAGGAGAGATTCAACCTAGAAATAAGGAGGAATTTTCGGACAGTGAGAACAATCAACCCATGGAACAGAAGTTGCGTTCAGAAGTTGTGGGAGCTTCATCCCTGGAAGTTTTCAAGAAGAGGATTGGACTGCCATCTGTCAGAAATGGTGTAAGGTCTCCTGCTTTGGGGGGTTGGGGGTTGGACTTGATGACCTCTAAGGTCCCTTCCAACTCTGCTAATTTCATAATCTAATTTTCTGGGGAGATGGTTGGTCTACTTACATCACGCCCTGGAGAACCTGGTTTCCCAGCAGGTCCTGGAGGACCTAAAGAGAAAAAGACAGCATATCCTGGTCAGCTGTCTACTTCTGCTGAATGGTTCTTGTTAGAAAAGGGGGCTGAAGAAGACTTCTGGGAATGGAAGTCCACATTTCTTATCCACACCTCTTGAAAGTTGCCAAGGTTGTCAGAGTGCACGCAGTGTGACTATTTTTTGAGACCACCCAGGAGCCAAATGCAGTAGACAGAGGTTTGTCTTTCAAAGAGTGGTTTATCTACAAGGAATATATACCTACACGTACTAGGCAAAGTCAGGCAATCAGTCAGCAACTACAGCACGGAAGCACACACGGAAAGAGAGGGACGCCTTCACAGGGCCTCTCTTGTAAAACAGCCTCTTAAAGTGGTAACTAACTCTGCTGACTCCTTACTACCATTGCATCATCATTGCAGCATTGTAGCAGCTGGTCAGCTATTAAATCATCATTATCCTGACACCTAATATAATATATTTGCCCAGAAACCAGGTTCCTAGACAGCTTAGAAAAGGTTTATTGTCCATTATTGTTCAACCAAAAGCCACTCGACTTTGACAGTCGGTGTTTCCAGACAGGTTGGGATGTGACCATTCTTACCGGTTGGGCCCGGAGGTCCAGCTGGACCCGTTACAGCCGGTTCAGGGAAGGAATTGGAGAGAAGCAAATCGCCTACGGCATAAGAGAAAAGAAAGACCTTGAAGAAAATATCATCAAGGGCAGCCATGTGTATTCTCTCTCTCTTTCTCATCACTCTTTATCTCCGTCCTCTCACTCCCCTTCTCTCTCTCCCCCCTCTTTCTCTTCCCCTTCTCCTCTCCTCCCTCTCCCTCACTCTCCTCCCTCTTTCCTTCTCTCTCTTCCTCCATCCGTCTCTCCTCTCTCCCCCTCTCCCTCCCTCTGTCCCCTTTCTCTCCCATTTCTCTCCCTCTTCTCTCCTTCTCTCTCTCCTCCCTCTCTCTTTCCTTTTCTCTTCCTCCCTCCCTTTCTCCTTTCTTTCCTTCTCTCTCTCTTCCTCCATCCCTCTCCCCTCTTTCTCGCTTCTCTTCTTTCTCCCACTCTCCTTCTCTTTCTCCCACTCTCTCCTCCCTCTTTCTCTTTCCTTCCCTCTCTCTCTTTCTCTCTTCTCTCTCTCTCTCTCTTCTTCCCTCTCTCCCCTCTTCTTTCTCCCCCTCTCCCCTCTTCTCTCTTCACCTCCCCCTCTCCCCTCTTTCCCTTACCTCTTTCTCCCCTCTCCTCTCCTTCACTCTCTCCCCCCTCTTTCTCTCTCTCTCCCTCCCTCTCCCCCCCTCTCCTGCTGTCCCTTTCTCCCTCTCTCCATACACAACTACAGTCCTCGACTTACACGTGACTTATGACCATTTATAACATTTATGACCGTTGCAGCCTCCCTATGCTCATGCAATTTATATTAGGATATTTGGCAACTGGTTCAAGTGTGAGATGTGTGGACTGCAACTCGCAGCATTCCCCCAGCCAGCCTTACTTGAACTTTACCTTGATCTGGGATGGATGAAATTTGGGGGCCGACTGGAGCTGGTGGCCCCGGAGGTCCCGGAGGTCCCGGGAGACCCTTCTCACCAGGAAAGCCCCTGGCCCCGTCTCGTCCTGGTGGCCCAGGCGGACCTGCAGGGCCTGGAGGAAATAAAGGTAGACAATGGAGAAGGAGGAGCCAAGCACGGCAACCGTGGAGTCCTGGTGGCGGAGTGCAGAATTGCAGGATGACTCTGCTGACTGCCAGCAATTCGATCCTGACCGGCTCAAGGTTGTTGATTCAGCCTTCCCTCCTTCCGAGGTGGGTAAAATGAGGACCCAGATTGTTGGGGGCAAGAGGCTGACTCACTCTGTAAACCGCTTAGAGAGGGCTGTAAAAGCACTGTGAAGCGGTATATAAGTCTGAGTGCTATTCCTTCCTTCCTTCCTTCCTTCCTTCCTTCCTTCCTTCCTTCCTTCCTTCCTTCCTTTCCTTCCCGGTTTTCCCCACCCAGCTGAAAGTTCAAGATCCTGCCCCCCCCTCACCCACAAGTCCATTACATGGTCCAATCTTCCACTGCCACAAAGACAGATTCCTCCCATCCAGTTCCGGCTAGGATGACCTTGAGTTTCTAAGAAGAATGTTGTTATGGCTACATATCACCCAACTCCGTATAATCCCCCCAGTGGGCAAAATCAGAAGTGCACCCCATAAGAAGCTTGCTTACCCTGTGGTCCAACAAGGCCCTTGACCCCAGGAATGCCCGAAGGGCCCTGGATCCCAGCGTCACCCTTAGGCCCTACAGGGCCTGGCGGTCCTTGGGAAGGCAAACTTTCTGGAACACAGAAAAAAGAGAAGAGAAAACTCTATAAAAATTGTTCAGGAGGGGGAGTTTTATGGGGGTTTAACTCAACAGGACCACAATTGTAGTCGATGTCCTAGTGGACAACCATTTAAATAGGAGCCAGCCGTGTGCAGCAGCTGCCAAAAAAGCCAACACAGTTCTAGGCTGCATCAACAGAGGGATAGACTCAAGATCACGTGAAGTGGTAATACCACTTTATAAGGCCTTGGGAAGGCCACACTTGGAATAATGCATCCAGTTTTGGTTGCCACGATGTAGAAAAGATGTGGAGACTCTAGAAAGAGCGCAGAGAAGAGCAACAAAGAGGATTAGGGGACTGGAGGCTAAAACATAGGAAGAACGGTTGCAGGAACTGGGTATGTTTAGCTTAAGAGAAAGAAGGACTAGGGGAGACATGATAGCAGTCTTCCAATATCTCAGGGGTTGCCCCAAAGAAGAGGGAATCAAACTATTCTCTAAGGCACCTGAGGGTAGAACAAGAAGCAATGGGTGGAAACTAATCAAGGAGAGAAGCAACTTAGAACTGAGGAGAAATTTTGTGACAGTGAGAACAATTAATCAGTGGAACAGCTTGCCTCCAGAAGTTGTGAATGCCCCAACACTGGAAGTCTTTAAGAAGATGCTGGATAGTCATTTGTCTGAAACGGTGTAGGGTTTCCTGCCTAGGCAGGGGGTTGGACTAGAAGACCTCCAAGGTCCCTTCCAACTCTGCTATTGTATTGTATTGTAGGAACAAGTAGTCCTCGATTTACAACAGTTTGTTTAGTGATGGTGGAGGACAGGAAGGCCTGGAGGAACATTATCCATGGGGTTGCGATGGGTCGGACACAAGTTCGCAACTAACAACATCCACCATGTAACTGATAGCTAATTGAAAGCCGCTGAAGTTTCTCCACACCAGCTCCCCACAGCATCTTTGCTACTAACCGCCTACCTGTGGGGGGAAGCTGCATTGCAAAGCAATTAGGAGGAGTTGGAAGGGAAGGAGTTGTAAATTTGATCCAGGTAGCTGGAAGACTATCTGATTGGGATGGGGGGGGGGGGGAATTCCCAATCGGTCATATTCTTGCATTTTGTAGTTGGGGGCGTTTTTTCTTCTTCTTTGCTGGGTGAGAGGAAGGTCCATCCTCGCCATCCTGTCCAGGGGAAAGCAGAGCAGCCCCCTCCCCATTTAACACCCCCCCACAGGAGCGCTTGCTCATCCCAAACCCCCTCCCCTCTTCTTCCCTTTGTGCAAAATGGAGCTGGGCGATCAATTTTTCTCAATGCTTACATGCCAAAGCAGAAGCAGATGTTGGGTCGCGGTGAAGGAGGGGGAGGGGGTCGTGGGGAGTGGTGGTGGTGGGGGCAGATAACTCTTTCCAGCTGCAGAAATTGAAACCAGCGCTCTGGTGCAGCCGTCTCCGGTCCCAGTCCCCCCCCCCCCGGAGCCCCCAAGCCCTCATACAACCCTGGATCTGGGGAGGGGGCCGGAGGGAGTTGGAGCAGCTGACTCTCTGTGAATCCTGATTGCCCCCATCTCACTTCAGTCCTAGGGGTGAGGGGGCTGGGGAGACAAGGAAGGGATGGGGATAGGATTGCTGTTGTTGTAGCTCTGTGCGGATTGGCAAGCACCGGTTGGGTACACACACACACATACACACACACACACACACACAGAGTTCCCCAGTGTTGGTTTCAGCCAGCCACCTCTTTGAAAGCAGACCCCACCTCACGCTTCTCCCTGGATCCCTTTGACTTTCACCAACTTTTTGCTTACTTGCTCTTTATAAGGATACGGTCAACTTCTGCACCAGAGACAAATTCCTTGCATGTCCAATCACACTTGGCTAATAAAGAATTCTATTCTATTCTATTCTATTCTATTCTATTCTATTCTATTCTATTCTATTCTATTCTATTCTATTCTATTCTATTCTATTCTATTCCTTCTTTCATTGTTCTTTCCTTATTCTATTCTATTCTATTCTATTCCTATTCGTTCATATTTCTATTCTGTTCTGTTCTCTTTCATTCCATTCCATTCTCCTTCCTTCTTTTCTTATTCTAATTTAATCTATTCTGTTCTATTCTATTCTATTCTCCTTTCCTTCTATTCTGTTCTATTCTATTCTTTCATATTTCTATTCTGTTTTGTTCTAATCTCTTTTATTTTCCATTCTATTCTTTCATATTTCTATTCTATTCCATTCCATTCCATTCCATTCTCCTTCCTTCTTTCCTTATTCTAATGTATTTTATTCTATCCTATTCTATTCTTTCATGTTTCTATTCTATTCTATTCCATTCTATTCCATTCTATTCCATTCCATTCTCCTTCCCTCTTTATGTATTCTATTCTATTCTATTCTATTCTATTCTATTCTATTCTATTCTATTCTATTCTATTCTATTCTATTCTATTCTATTCTTTCATATTTCTATTCTGTTTCGTTCTAATCTCTTCTCTTCCTTTCTCTCTTCTATTCCATGGCTGCCACCTTGACATTTTTGACCGTACCACGCAGACACCCATTGCAGGCAGCCTTCCTTCTCACTCACTCACTTACCCATCACCCGTCCTTCTCCGGGTTTCCCTCGTGTGGCCTGAGAGCGCCACAGATTTAAAGGGTCGGGGGCAGCATCGCCCGAGGCGGTCAAGCATCGTCGAGATACAGCCGAAGGACCGGATTCAGCGGCTGTGAAGGTAGCTACCTGGGAGCAAAAAAAAGGAACAGATTCAATCAGGCAATAGTCCCATCCCCCACCACCCCCCATTCTGTTCTAACCCTAACCCAGAACCCCTAATCTAGGGGTGAAATCCTCCCGGTTTGGCCCGGCTGTCCTTGGTTCTGCGAACCGGTAATAAGCTTCCGAGGATTGCGTGAGCAAAAAAGCTTCCAAGGATCGCGCGGCTCAGCTGTGGGCCACACGATCCTTGGAAGCTTATATTTATAAGCTTTTTAAAAACATTTTTAAAAATGCTTTTAAAAAGCTAAAAAAAATAGTTGAAAGCGGAAAAAAAATGGTCACGCGCACCAAGTCACATGACCTCTCCCACCAAGCCATGCCCACAGAACTGTGGCCACGCCCAAGTCACATGACACCACCACCCCCAAATCCCACCAAGCGGTGCGAGGGGGATTATACAATACAATACAATACAATAGCAAGTTGGAAGGGACCTTGGAGGTCTTCTAGTCCAACCCCTTGCCTAGGCAGGAAACCCTATCCCGTTTCAGACATTAGATTAGATTAGATTTCACCACCGCCCTAATCCGAAACTCCTAACACCCACACACACCCCCGTGGAGAGGCTACAGAGAACAGTGGCCCGAAAACACAATCCCAATGTTTTAAATTAAAATGATTGAAAATGAAAGAAAGAAAGAAAAAAAGAAAAAACCTTGGCTTCCAGGAGATTGACTTTGGCCAAAAGCTCAGATAATTTGCTGCAGTTGAAACAACCTGCGGAGGCCAAACAGAGAAGGAAGGTGGGGGGAAAAAAAGAGGAGTTTTAACATTTTCCTGCATGAGAAAGAAGAAGGGATGACGAAACGAGGCACTTTCTCTTTCAAGCAGGGGTGATAGGCTCCAATAGCTCATTTTTATCGATGTATTTCTTTATCTACCATGTTCCCCCCAAAATAAGACCTCAAAAATAATAAGACCTCCCCGAAAGTAAGGCCAAGCGCTTATTTCGGGGGTCTTATTTTCTTTTGAGCCCTGAAATAAGCGCTTGGCCTTATTTTCGGGGAGGTCTTATTATTTTTGAGGTGCAGGAGGCGGCGAGCGGGGTCACCTCATGGCTGCTGCTGCGTTGCAATATTTTCGGGGAGGGCTTATTTTAGCGCATTTGCTCAAAAGCTCCGATTGGGCTTATTATCCGGGGAGGTCTTGTTTTCAGGGAAACAGGGGTATATTTCAAATTTCTTAACCGTTTTCTATTTTTTAAAACACAAATATCATCTTTGCAACATTTCCCCACCGTTAAGCCTCTATTATACTCTTTTTAGCCATACATGTATCCATCCATCATCTATCTATCTATCTATCTATCTATCTATCTATCTATCTATCTATCTATCTATCTATCTATCTATCTATCATCTATCTATCTATCTATCTATCTATCTATCATCTTCTATTTATCATCTATCTATTTGTCTGTCTGTCTATCTATCTATCTAACACATTTTTCATCTACTCATATGGTAATTTTTACTTATATTTCTTCTATACATATTACTCTTTCAATGTACTTATTTCTATACAATACATCTTACATCATTCTATGTACATATATTTCTCTTATAACTATTACTCTGTACTATTTTATATACAATCTATCTTATATTCCCCCCCTTCTTATTAATTCTGCGGCTTTATGATTGCTTTCTAATTTCTTAATCTTTTTTTTCCCCTTTAATGCTTTTTTATTCTTTGCCTCTTTCCTCTAGCCATTTGTACCATAAATTCCATACTAAGTAATACTCAGATTCTTCTTTGCCTTTTTTTTTTCTTTTGTAAGAATTATTTTTTTCTTTCGTTTTTCCATTTTTTCTTTCATTCCCCTTTCAATCTTGCGCTTATCCCGGGGAGCAAAATAAGACGCGCGACGGGATTTGCATTCTTTGCAAATGCTCCCAGTTTGTCGGAAATTGGAAAGCTAAATGTCCCTCACCAGAATACGTTGCAGGTCGGGTGGGCAGCCTGCTCGGAGCGGGGATTCCTGGAGTATCTTGGTAGCTGACAGTCTCTGGAAAAAACAAAACAAAAGGAGAAAAATGTGAAGAAGGTTTCTGAGCCGTTGTGGGATTCAAATAATTGAACAACCGGTTCTCTGCCCTAATGACCAGCTGGGTGGCCGTGGCTCGGTCACTCACTTCGATGGGCACTGTGCCAGGGTTAACTGGAGAGGCAGTTTCTGTAAGCAGGGCAATAAAGATTAGGCTAGAAACAACACCAGAATGTTTCCTTCCTGCCTTCCTTACAGGATTAGCCCTGTAAAGTGGGGAAAAAAACCAAAGGGAGATTTCTTCCATCAACCGGTTCTCCCAACGGCTTAGAAAGTTAACAACCGGTTCTCCCTAATAGGTGCGAACCGGCTGAATCCCATCACTGGTCCTAAGTCACTTTTTTCTCAACTTACAACAGGGGCGAAA
Organism: Natrix helvetica; assembly: GCF_964273705.1. NCBI lineage: Eukaryota > Metazoa > Chordata > Lepidosauria > Squamata > Natricidae > Natrix > Natrix helvetica. The sequence continues at coordinate 11,839,701 of NC_138564.1, forward strand.
TCCTCCCGGTTCAGCATGGTTCAGCCAAACCCTCTGAAGTTTCCATCCTTGGGCTGTCAAGACTCTTGAAACACAACCACAATCACTCTATCCCACACACGGGAAACGTATGACTGGCTTTTCTTTTTCTTATTTTTCCCCCTAATTCCTTGCATAGGGATTATGCTTTATACTATTTATGTTGTTTGTATTTTTTTCTTTGTCATGGATTGCTCCAGTGAGGCTAAAACCAATTTCGTTGTTTACATGACGTACAGTGACAATAAAGGCTATACTATATCAATCTATACCTGCTTCGCAGTTGGTTCCCGAATGCCCAGGGCAACATTTCCACTCCAGAGCTGTGACCGTCTTGTACGCCTGCTTGTATGTCGGTCGGACCACCGTCCTGTAGCTGTGGGACAAAACAAGGGCATGCAACTTCAAGGGACAGGAACGACCCTGGGAAATTGCGCCTGGAGGGAGAATTCGGAAGGGAGAGCAGGAACTAAGCATTTAGAGCAGGGGTCTCTCCAAATGTGGCAATTTTAAGACTCATGGACTTCAACTCCCAGAATCCCCCAGCCACATGGCTGAGGAATTCTGGGAGTTGAAGTCCACGGGTTTTAAAGTCACCATGTTTGGAGACCCCCTGATGTAACAGCAGTGGCTTTCAAACTTGACAACTTCAAGATGGGTGGGCGTCAATCCCCAGAATTCCCCCAAAGTTGGGGTCCACGCAAATCGAAGTTGCCAATTTTGAGACGCGCCGATTTGGAGCCACAGAGAGCCAACAAGCATAAGAAAAGACGGAATCGTCTTAAAGTAGAGACGAGCCAAATTTTGGGCGGAAGTTGAACTTTTCATGTTCGTTATTTTTGGCCTCCAGAAAGCCAGTGGGGTCCAGGGGTCCAGTGAAAGTGTTCTGGAAGTGTTTTTCGCTCCCCCCCCCACTTTAGAGGCTCTTGAACCAAACCACGAAAGGTACTGAGATACCCACCCTGAGTTCCCCCATCATTTAAAAAGAATCTTGATTCCCTTTTCTATTTTGAATTCTTTAAAAAATATTGTATTTTTAAATTTATTTTTGGGTTGGAATGGGTGAGAAGATCGGCTGGGTTTGGGAGGCGTGAAACGGTTGTCGCCCGCCAGCAGCCAGCAGAGCTGGCAGCAGATTCGGAGAGTGAGGAGGGTTGGGGAGGAACATGGACCAGTCCTGGAGTCTGGGGAAGGCTCGGACGAGGGCTCTGTGTCGGAGGCAGAGAGGGGGTCAGAGCCGTCTGACAATTATCAGCTGCCTTGAGAGTCAGACATTAGTGAGGCAGATGAACAGCTGGAGCCTGTTCCTAGCGTGCGCATGTGCAGAGTTGCCAGGAGAAGGGAGCAGCTAAAGAACAGGGGTCGACTTGGGAGTAAGGCCACAGGTGGACGGTGAATGGCCCCTCCCAGAGGAAATAAAAGAGGAGCGACAGGGGAGTGGAGTTTGCAGGAGACCATTAGTTCGCTTCATTGGTTGGTGACTCTCCGAGGCTCTTTGCCAGGTTTTGCAGAGATAAGCTTGGCAGCTCTCCAAGCCAGAGAAGGTCTGTGACCGTAAATCCTCCCTCGAAAGACTTTGCTGGATGTGAATGAGCAGAATTCACAGTCAATGAATAAAGGTTTTTTTTGTCGGGACCAGGAGTTGGCTTCAGGCTCTCGGGAAGCCTCGGTCAGAACAGAAAGGTCCGTCTACCTCCTGAGTCCTTACCTGCCCCCTGAACAGCCCATCGGCCAGCGACAATTTTGGAAAACTCTCTGGAGATAGGTGCCGTTTTGGATGTGACAGGAAACGGTCTTGGTGACTGAGTAGGAACACCAGTTTCTGAAAAGAGACCACACACACAACACACAGAGGATGTCAACAAGGGCAGCCGCTCCCAAGGGTTGATTTAATGCCGCTCATGACCGCATCCACTAAACCCTTTGAAGTTCACCCCAACCCCAGTGGGTTTGGCCCTGTGGTGCCCCATGTTTCCATCCCCGGGACCAAGTCTGCAAGACTTCAAAAGTAAACCTCGACTTGATTGAAAGAAAGGCGTTGCAATCGTCCACCACTGGAGTGCCAGCCTGGAATCTGGTAAAATTTGGAGTCAGTTAGTAAACCTTTAGGAAGGGGGTTCTCGAACTTTTTAAACAGGGGGCCAATTCACGGTCCCTTGGACATTTGGGGGCCCAGGCTGGCTAGGTAGGAGGGGCTAGGTGGTTTTGTGACTAGGTAGGTGTGGCTAATTTAACAATCCATTGAACAATGCATACAAATTAAACCTACATTTGTTTTGCGCCTGGGGGTGTTTTATTTACTTTTGTTTGCATGTTGCTCTTTTGGTGGGCTTTTCTTTTTACTAGATTGTTTTTTTCAGCTGTTTAGGAATTTAGTGATCCACTTCAGGAAACTCGGTTTTGCAGCAATTCTTCTCAGCCCCAAGGAGCTTAAGAAATCTCTCTCTCTCTCTCTCTCTCTCTCTCTCTGTCTCTCTCTCTTCTTTTTCTCTCTCCCTCTTTCTGTCTCTGACTCTCCCTCTCTCCTTCTCTCTCTCTTTCTGTCTCTCTCTTTCTGTCTTTGACTCTCCCTCTCTCCTTCTCTCTGTCTGTCTCTCTCTGTCTGTCTGTCTCTCTTCTTTCTCTCTCTCCCTCTTTCTGTCTCTCTCTCTCTCTCTCTCTCTCTGTCTCTCTCTCTCTCTCTCTCTCTGTCTCTCTCTCTTCTTTTTCTCTCTCCCTCTTTCTGTCTCTGACTCTCCCTCTCTCCTTCTCTCTCTCTTTCTGTCTCTCTCTTTCTGTCTTTGACTCTCCCTCTCTCCTTCTCTCTGTCTGTCTCTCTCTGTCTGTCTGTCTCTCTTCTTTCTCTCTCTCCCTCTTTCTGTCTCTCTGTCTCTCTCTCTCTCTCTGTCTGACTCTCTCCCCCTCTCCCCCCCTCTCCCTCTGTCTCTCTCTCTCTCTCTCCCTCTCTCACTTTCCCTTTATCTATGTTCCGGAGGTGGGGGAGGAACCATTTTTTTGGCCTACTGGGGCATCTGTGCACCCCATTTTCCCCCTCCACCACCTCCAGAAGCATTTTGCAGGCAAAAAACGGGGTGTTTTATTTGCTTTTGTTTGCATGTTGCCCTTTTGGTTAACTTTTCCTTTTACTTAGATCATTTTTTCAGCTGTGTAGGACTCTAGTGGTCCACTTCAGGAAACTCAGTTTTGCAGCAATTCGTCTCAGCCCCGGACTGTGATTTTAACACAGCAAAAAGGACCAACAATTAAAGTGCAGAGAATTACACGCTTAACTCATTTTTGGGTTGAATTAACTCCAATGGAGTTTGTGTATGAGCCTGACGTATGTCATATTTATGCCTCTGGCCATCCCCAGCGTGCTGACCTGCAACCTTTTGCCCCTGAAAAGGATGATTGCATTCTGTGTGATAAGGATGTGCCAGGAATGAACGGTTGTGTGAGAAAGAGGATGCTGGTTAGATAAGCTTTGGTTTGTTTACTGCACATATTTATGCTCTGGTTTTTACCAACTCCGTCTAAAAGATAAAGGTTCCCCTCGTAGATATGTGCTAGTCGTTCCCGACTCTAGGGAGCGGTGCTCATCTCCGTTTCAAAGCCGAAAAGCCAGCGCTGTATGAAGACGTCTCCGTGGTCATGTGGCCGGCATGACTCAACGCCAAAGGTGCACAGAATTCTGTTCCCTTCCCACCAAAGGTGGTTCCTATTTTTCTACTTGCATTTTTTTACGTGCTTTCGAATTGCTAGGTTGGCAGAAGCTGGGACAAGTCAGGGGAGCTCACTCCGTTACGCGGGGCTAGGGGTTCGAACCGCCGAACTGCCGACCTTTCTGATCGACAAGCTCAGCGTCTTAGCCCCCGAGCCACCGCGTCCCTCCTACAGCTTGCAAATGAATGCCGGGAAGGCTATAAATTCCAGGCAACGGCTAATTCAGCTAGGATTTCCTCAACTGACCCGATCCCAACGATTTAACAACGGCGCCTTACTCAGCAAATCAGGATTACACAAACGTTGCATTCTCAGTGCAATGTGGAAAGCCACTCAAACGTCTCCAGGCGTCTACAAAGCCAGCAAACACAGAGCTATACTTTGGCTCCCAAGGGCTCAAATCTACATTTCCTTTTCATGGAAATTTTTGCATCTCCATGAAACGACTTTCCAGGTTCCTGTACCCGGTCCAATTCGGCTCGGTGGTTTTTGTTGTTGTTGTTGATTTCTTTGCTTTCCAAGAAAGACAACCCAAGGCTCTTGGGATCTCCCTGGGAGAGGCATCCCATCCAGATCTCCTAGGATCGAAGGGCTTCTGCTTAACCCAAAACGCAGCCCCAGCCAAGGAAGGCGACTGGTTGAGCTGCTGAAGGCCTTCATTGTTGGCCTGGAAGCGCACGGGCGCTCTCGGCCATTCGGGCAACAAAGAGGAGCTGGGTGCCCGCCACGCAGGGGGTGGGTGGGAGGAGGGGAACTTGGAAAGGGTGCAAAAGGGCCCAGCTGCAGACCCACCCCCCCTTTGAAAAGGCAGGAGGAAGGGGAATTCCCTCCGCCCTCTGCCAGCGGCTGCCAAGTCCTCATCTGGAGAGGCTGTAATTTTCCACGCCAGAGTCATCAATCCCAGAACTCGGGAGGCTGGAGGAAGGAAACACACACACCCCCTGCAACTCCACATTGGGGGGGGGGCATGTTTATGACACTGTGCTGCTTTTCTCTCCATCTCTCCATCTCTCCATCCCTTCAAACGTGCACAAGTCAGCCGTCCCTGCCTCACAGCGGCGATTTTAGATTTTAGAGTCTACCTTTTGTACTTTCTGTCTCTTGTGCTTTTATCGAAATGCGAGGGGAATGTGCCGTACGATAAATAAAAGGTTTAGCCTCTTTCTTCTTCTCCTTCTCTTTCCCTTTGCTTCTCTTCCTCTCTGCAAACCCCACACCCTTCTAGGGCTGATAGAATGGAATGGAATAACAGAGTTGGAAGGGACCTTGGAGGTCTTCTAGTCCAACCCCCTGCTTAGGCAGGAAACCCTACACCACTTCAGACAAATGGACATCCAACCTCTTCTTAAAAGCTTCCAGTGCTGGAGCATTTACAACTTCTGGAGGAAACTTCTGTTCCACTGATTAATTGTTCTAACTGTCAGGAAATTTCTCCTTAGTTCTAAGTTGCTTCCCTCCTTGATTAGTTTCCACCCATTGCTTCTTGTTCTACCCTCGGGTGCTTTGGAGAATAGCTTGACTCCCTCTTCTTTGTGGCAACCCCTGAGATATTGGAAGACTGCTATCATGTCTCCCCGAGTCCTTCTTTTCGTTAAACTAGACATCCCCAGTTCCTGCAACCGTTCTTCCTATGTTTTAGCCTCCAGTCCCCTAATCCTCTTTGTTGCTCTTCTCTGCACTCTTTCTAGAGTCTCCACATCTTTTCTACATCGTGGCGACCAAAACTGAATAATAATAATAATAATATATTTATTTCTTAGCCGCGCCCTCTCCCGAAGGACTCGGGGCGGCGTACAACAAAACATTCGAAATAAATATGCAAACAAAACAAACATATAACAAGGTACACTAAAACATACATACATATATATAAGGAGGAGATCGATTAATAAAAACAATTAAAATACTGTATTTAAAACCCCTAGAAATTAAATGTAATTAAAATACCCAGTTAAAAACCCGTCAGGAGCGATATGGTTAAATCAAAGTTGAGCCAGGCCAGCTGCTTGGAATAGGTGGGTCTTAAGCTTAATACGGAAGGAGCGGAGGTCAGAGGTATTCCTAATATCCGGAGGGAGGTCATTCCACAGGGCTGGGCCCGCCACAGAGAAGGCTCTACTCCTAGGCGCCGCCCCACGACATTGTCTAGCGGACGGCACCTGGAGGAGCCCCTCTCTGTGCGAGCGAATTGGTCGCAGGGATGTATGGGGCAGAATACGATCCCGCAAGTAACTAGGTCCTAAGCCATGGAGCGCTTTAAAGATAGTTATCAAAACCTTGAAACGCACCCGATAGGCCACAGGAAGCCAGTGCAGCTCGCGCAGGAGCGGTGTCACGTGGGAGTACCTAGTACTCCCCATAATTACCCGCGCGGCTGCGTTCTGGACCAACTGCAGCCTCCGGGTGCATTTCAAGGGAAGCCCCATGTAGAGAGCGTTACAGTAGTCCATACAGTAGAATGCCGTATTCCAAGTGTGGCCTTACCAAGGCATTATAAAATGGTATTAACACTTCATGTGATCTTGATTCTATCCCTCTGTTGATGCAGCCTAGATGATGTTATCTAGTTTGCGTCTGCAAGAAAACAAGCACGCTTAGAAAGCACCAAGCAACCACCAATCTCTTTTCTTCTCCTTCCTCCTCTCCTTCCTCTTCCTCTTTCCTTCTCCTCCTCTTTGCAAACCTCACTCCCTTCTAGCACGGATGATGTTACCTAGTTGGGTAATGAAATGTCTACAAGGAAACAAGCCAGCTCAGAGAGCACCAAGGATCCTCTCACATTAACCCTGAGCCACAGATATTCTCCTTTATTAGCCTTCCTATTTATCCGAAAAACCTCCCAGCCAGACAGGGGAAGATCACACATCCTGCTTATCATTCCCTTATTTGGAGTTAAATTTCTTTGTTTGGGCTCATTGATTCAAACCTGGGGAGGGAGGGGGGGAAGCATTCAGCGAGGTCAAAAGGAGACTGCCGAATCCGTGAATGTCAAGCATTAAGTTCCAACTTCCTCCAGGGCTGACAGAAATCCTCCAATAAACATTAGGAGGAAAACTGCACTCATTCATCTGCCTGGCACCAAAATGGACGCTGAGAAGTTGCCAGAAGAATTTCGTCCCGTCTCTTGCCAGGGAACGAACTTTGAACTTCCGGGAAGGAAGATGGGTTGGTGGGAAGCAAAGAACGAGGAGGGGGCAATCCCTGGCGGAGAGCCCCAACCAGCCTTTAAAATCCCCACGTTCCTTGAGTCCCCTCCAGTCCAGCCACACCGTAGTGGTCAAATGGTCTAGTGGTCTAACAGAGTTCCGTGCGCCTTCGGTGTTGAGTCATGCCGGCCACATCACCACGGAGACGTCTTCGGACAGCGCTGGCTCTTTGGCTTTGGAACGGAGATGAGCACCGTCCCCCTAGAGTCAGGAACGACTAGCACATAGGTGCGAGGGGAACTTTTACCTTTACCTTAACGGTACCAAATGTGCTTTTGGGCCAACCAGGATGACTGAGAATCTCTACAGAGGTTTAGCTATGCCATTTGGGATGGACACCCTTGGAACGGTGTGAGAGTAGGAATGGATTTCCAGAGGAAAAATTGCAGACTACGGGAACCATTTGCACCACTCAGGTGACCCCGAGGACAGAGATAAACCTCCAATATTTAAACTATTTGGCAGCTAAGATCAAGCAACCTCGGGGAACTAAGGTTCTTGCTCGGTTTTAACCGAATCAGACATGGCCGCGCACTGGGGGAAGGAAAGGATCGATGCTAATAGTGGCATATTTCAAAACCCAAGCCGAGTGGATATGCAAAAGTCTCAAGTTAGCTAGCTGGCTGGACGGCTGGCTGGACTAGGTGGGGAAAGAGAGAGGGAGGGAAAAGGAGGAAGAGGGAGAGATGAGAGAGAGAGGGAAGGAGGGAGGAAGAGAGAGGAGGCAGAGAACGAGAGGGAGGGAGGAAGGGAGAGAGGAGACAGAGGGATGGGGAAGAGATAGAGATAGAGACAGAGGGAGGAAGAGAGGAGAGAGAGACAGAGAGAGAGGAAGAGAGAGAGGAGGGAGAGAGAAAGAGAGGGAGGGAGAGAAGACACAGAGAGAGAGAGAGAGAGAGAGAGAGAGAGAGAGGGAGAGAGAGAGAGAGAGAGAGAGAGAAAGACCAACCGCTGAGCTTTTTCAATGCTGTTGACACAGCAGGAGAACTTCCCAAGTAGCAATTAACAAGCGCAATGTAAACAAACACATTAAGGGAAACTAGTGAGAAGATAAACAGGGAAATTAGTAGACAGAAGAACCAGGCGTTGCAGTGCAGAATCTCCAATGAGCTCCCTTAAAAAGCTGCAGAGAATTTTTTTTTTTAAAAACCATTTTGGGCACCGTTGGGGGGAAATCAAATCCACCCCCACCCCCAGGCGCCTCTTCCCAGCGAGGAGAAGATTTCAATTGCATTCCCGTTGAATTCGATCGAGTAGAAATGAAAAACGAAGAGCAACAGGGCAGCCAGGAAATCCTGCCCAAGTGGCATCGTAGGGATGCCAACTCTGAACGGGCAATGCTCACGGACCTCCGGGTTTCCTCCTGCAACTCACACAACCACTTACACCCCAGCTAATAAAATTCACTTAGCGTGCGGCACTCAAACCAATAAACTGCGTCATAGCTTAATATCACCTGGGGATGCCTGGCTTCTCAAACTTTTGGGAACGTCCCCATTTCGGCTTGCAATGAACTTTGCCAGCCCCCAGCCCCCTTTGCCACTCCTGGGGAGGAGGGGGGAAACAGATCGCCTGCCGGTTCCCTGCTAGCCCACCCCCCATATCACAAAAGGCCCTTTATGTGCATGCTTGAAATTCAGCCACTTCTGAAGGCTTGTGGGTGGGCGTCTGGTCAGTCAGCCGGCCGGACAATCCCTGCTTGGCCAGAGGACTTGGCTGGGAACAAGAAGTTAAAAGTTCCCTGCTTTAGAAGTAGCCACAATTGCTGTTAAAATGCTGGCCTCAGCATCTGGAGGGATGGGGACCTGCCCGCAGCTGGATGGACGAGTGCCAGTGGCTTGGAGGAGTGGAAGGCGCAATTCCCTACTCTCTCATCTTCCCCTCCCCTCCGGCTTCAAGACCACCTTAGGAGTTCCCCCCCCCCCCAACCCACCCACCCAACAAGGCGTTTGGAAGGAGGCGATTTGGGTGCCATGCTCAGAGCTGGAGAACAAAATAGAATTCTTTATTGGCCAAGAGTGATTGGACAGACAAGAAATTTGTCTTTGGTGCAGATGCTCTCAGTGTACAGAATAGAATAGAATAGAATAGATAGAATAGAATAGAATAGAATAGAATTCTTGATTGGCCAAGTGTGACTGGACACACAAGGAACTTGTCTCTGGTGCAGATGCTCTCAGTGTACATAAAGAAAAATAAAATAGAATACATTCATTAAGAATAAAAAGATACAGCGCTTAGTGATAGTCAAGGTTACTAATAAGCTATCAAATCGTACTAGGAAACAAATAAAAACAATATAGATTGAAAGATACAAGCAACATGGTTATAGTCATAAGTGGGAAGAGAGATAGATACTAGGAAGGATGAGAAGAAGAATAGTAATACAGTCTTAGTAAATTACTTGACAGTGTTGTGGGAATTAGTTGTTTAGCAGAGTGATGGCGTTCGGGGGAAAAACTCTCCTTGTGTCTTGTTGTCTTGGTGTGCAGTGCTCTATAGCATCGTTTTGGGAGTAGGAGTTGAAACAATTTGTGTCCAGGATGCGAGGGGTCTGTAGCTATTTTCACGGCCCCCTTTTTGACTCGTGCAGTCTACAAGTCCTCAATGGAAGTCAGGTTGGCAGTCATTGCTTTTTTCTGATCCAGGCTGCTGATGGTCCACTCCAGAGGAAACCCGGAGGCCCAGCCTGGCATCTCCATGACCCCTGGCCTTGGGTCTATAATTAAAGCCACCCTCCTGCCTTCCTTCATCCGCAGGAAATTCTCAAACATCCCTTTCCTCCCCGTCATTATCCAGAATCTGATTTATTTATTTTTTCTCATGGGAAGGATCCTGACCCCAGATACACAGGCCATGCCTGGCTTACTGTCGCAACTGATGTTGTCAACAATGCCCTTGGACAGTTTTAACTCTGTTGGAGCAGGAAAGGGGGAAATCCAGAGTTCCACCAGCAAAACAGCCTTCTCCGAGCATTGATGTAGCCGAAGGACAGGGGCTCGCTGGTTGGCATGGAAAAATCAAGCCCCCTTACCCCCCACCCCCTACCCCAAACCAGGCCTGTAGAGCCCATCTTGGCCTGGGCTTCTAACATCTACCAAAATTTGCCAGTTTGGTGTCCTGTTATTTTGGAACAGGAAGCAATGGTGAAATTCATTTTTTAAAAGCTACCGGTTCTGTGGGTGTGGCTTGGTGGGCGTGGCTTGGTGGGCATGGCAGGGGAAGGATACTGCAAAATCCCCATTCCCACCCCACTCTGGGGCCAGCCAGAGGAGGCATTTGCCGGTTCTCCGAACTACTCAAAATTTCCACTACAGGTTCTCCACAACCTGTCAGAACCTGCTGGATTTCACCCCTGCCCTGGAGCAATACAAAGTATCCTGAACCTATGGAACTCCCTGCAACTAGAATTTGCTTTAAAAAAAATAGGGCACAGATTCCTCCAGTTCTAGACTACAGCAGGAGATGCCATAACGACAGTTTCTTGATTTATTTGTGTTCACACAGACCACCCACCCAAAAGGCTGGTGGCTTCTTCCATAAACTGAGATGGAAGATTCTGGGCAATTCTAGCTCATTCACACATACACAAGACTCATCCAGAGTTAATTGAACTCGATTCACAACAGCCGTTTCTTTCTTGCGCTCCCCGCAGAGCCAATACCAGCTCCCGCAAGCTGCATTCCCACAACACGCAGGCCTGGCACGTGTTCGGCTCGCTCGGGGTTCGACCGCTCGTGAGAACGGGCTTTGGCCAGGCAGCCTCGCTCCAACGCACCGCTCCAAGCGGAGCCTCCCCCTTCAGGAGCAGCGTACCTGTGGCTCCTGCCCCGCGGGGAGGGGTGGAGGAATGGTGGGGGGAAGCTCGTCTCTTACCTACGGGAGGCGAATTGGAGCCCCGCGCGGGACCAGGTGCCGCTGCCCGGCCGCGGGAGGAGGAGGAGGAGGAAGAGGCAGCAGAGCCGCGGCCGAAGAGGAGCGCGCAGAGCCGGGCAGGGAGAGCGCGTCCCGGGCCCTCTGCCCGCTGCCTTCATGCCTGCCAGCCGCCGCTTGTGCCCACAGGCTTCGCGGCTGGTCCCGACGTTCTCAAGAGGGAGGAGGAGGAGGAGGAGGAGGAAGACGACGACAGAGGAAAAGTAGGAGGAGGAGGAGGAAAGCAGAAAAAGGCAGATGAAGAGGTGGTGGAGGAGGGAGGAGGAGGAAGGCAAAGGAGGAAGAGGAGGAGGAAGGCAGAGAAAGGAAGAGGAGGAGGAGGAGGAGGAAGGCAGAGGAGGAGGGAGGAAGAGGAGGAGGAAGACCGAGGAGGAGGAGAAGGAAGACAAGGAAGAGGAGCAGGAAGGCAGAGAAAGGAAGAGGAGAAGGAGAAGGAAGGCAGAGGAGGAGGGAGGAAGAAGAGGAAGAAGGCAGAGAAAGGCAGAGGAGGAAGAGGAGGAGGAGGAGGAGGAAGAGGAGGCGGAAGGGAAGGAGGGCAGAGGAGGAGGAAGAAGAGGGGGTCCACTCGCTGCGCCCCGAGCTGCCCGGGCTCAATCCGGGTTTCCCCCGCAGGAGGGGCGCGTGCTGACGAGCGCGGAACCCGGCGGCGGCGACGGACGAGCGCCCCCCCCCCCACACTTAGAGTAACATGAAAGGGGAGGGGCGGCAGGCAGCTCCTCCCAGCCGCCCACCCACCCACCGTGGGGCTCGGTTCGGCTCAGGTCGCTCGCCCTGCCCGACTCCCGCTTGCAAAGGCGGCTCCAGGCGTCCCCGAGGGTGGGGGTGGGGGTGGGGGGTCTTGCCTTGGATGCGCCCCCTCCCCCCACCCGCCTCGCGCAGCTTCCCTCCTCTACGCCTGCCTGCCTGCCGGCTCTCCTGCTGCGCCTTTGCCTGGTGGGATCCTGAAGGGAGCTGCGTCCTCTGGGCTTGGGCAACAGAGGGTGTACTCTCTGTGCCCCCCCTCACTCGCCCTCCCCCAACTTCCTCTTGGGGTTCGGTCCTATCCCAATTCAATTCAATTCAATTCAATACAATAGTAGAGTTGGAAGGGACCTTGGAGGTCTTCTAGTCCAACCCCCTGCCTAGGCAGGAAACCCTATACCGTTTCAGACAGATGGCTATCCAACATCTTCTTAAAGACTTCCAGTGTTGGGGCATTCACAACTTCTGGAGGCAACTTCTGTTCCACTGATTCATTGTTCTAACTGTCAGGAGATTCCTCCTCAGTTCTAAGTTGCTTCTCTTCTTGATTAGTTTCCACCCATTGCTTCTTGTTCTGCCTTCAGGTGCCTTGGAGAATAGCTTGACTCCCTCTTCTTTGTGGCAACCCACAATTTGTGGCAATTCACAGATGAACAGAGTTGGAAGGGGCCTTGGAGGTCATCTAGTCCAACCCCCTGCCCCATTTCTGACAGGTGGCAGTCCAGTCTCTTCTTGGAAGCCTCCAGTGATGAAGCTCCCACAACCTCCGAAGGCAACTTCTGTTCCATGGGTTGATTGTTCTCACTCTCAGAAGATTCCTCCTTATTTCCAGGTTGAATCTCTCCTTGGTCAGTTTCCATCCATTCTTCCTTGCCTGGCCTTGGGGGGGGGGGGCTTTGGAGAATAGCTTGACCCCCTTCCTCCTCTTTGGGGCAGCCCCCTCAAATACTGGAAGATGCTCTCATTTCTCCCCTGGCAGTTCTCTATCCTAGGATGCCCACCCAGCTTGGACCACCTGAGGGCACTATTGATCACCACTAAAGTCCAAATTCAAAATCCAAAGCAGACGGGGGCCTGGAAGTCCCACGAGATCATTCCCCGTCTTCCCCCACCTCCCCAAAGAAATTTCTGGTTTCCATGGAAAATTTGGCAAGCAAGAGTCCCTCCGGGGAGAGGGGGTGGTCTAGAAATCTAATAAATTATTATTAAATTATTATTATTAAGACAGGAGGCTTTTGAGGCAGGGTGATTACGCTGCCTCAAAGCGTCCCGTCAGTTCGCAAGCGTTTTGACCTTTGCGTGGTGCGCCCCCCTTTCTTTTGGGGGGGGAGAAAGAATGTCTCCACCACAATGGCGGACCTAGAAGCCATCTTTTCACCTTTTGGATTTCAGGCCTGCCGCGTTTTCTACTGCGGGGAAAATGGGAAGGGGGAATTATACAGAGTATGGGTGATATGTAGCCATAACAACATTCTTTCTCAGAAAGTCAAGGTCATCTGTCCCTGCAGCTGCGATGGTGTGACCGGGAGGCATCTCCAGGTTTGGACGGTGCCTGATTGGGCCATGTGATGGACTTGTGGGCGCTGGGGCAGGGGACTTGAAACTTCCTTTTGGGTGGGGAAAACCTGGAAACTCTCAGATTCGGATTTTCCCAGATGTGCCGATATGACGTCTCTAATAAAGTGGAACTTGGAGGAAACTCGAGCCATGGGAGTCTTCTTTTGTTAGAGGTGTTACTTGGAACCCTGACACACAATTCCTAACAATAGGGAGGTTTTTACCCACCTGGGCCTGGAAAGGATACACAGGTTGTCCTCCTGTAGCCATCATGCTGCAAAGACTTTCAGCTTTTTTCCCCAGGTGCTTTGTTGTCCCTTTTCAAGCATAGTACCAGAATATTTGCAATACTTCCTCTCTCTGAGGGTACATGCCCGTCCCACCAAGCCAGGCAGGGTGGGTTCCTCCTCTCGGTTAGATGTTATCATCCCAAGAGACCTACTTAGCGATTTCTCGTTTAGGGACCTAACTGAGGCTCGGTCTTGACACTTTTTTTTTTCCTGGAAAACATTCTGGGCAAGGACGCACAAATAGTGTGGATGTATTTGCACACTTGTCAGACACTCAGGGGACAAAGAACAGCTGTGTACCGTCAATCAAGGAGATCTGACAAGGTTCAGGTGGGAAATCTATTTATTTTATTAATCTAGCAAAACTTGCTTGTCCCTAGAAAATTAAACAAACGGGTTCGCCCAACGGGTAAAAGATTCCGAGCCAAAGCAGATCCACCCCAACTCGTCTTAGACACAAGACTACATTAAACTCAGACCCTGGGAGGGATCAGCCGCTAGGGGAAAAGACCCCGACGAGGAATTAAACCAAGCACTTGCTGGAACACAAACTCAGCACGGATACATCGCGAGCTGCGGAAAGGAACACGGAATTAGCACAAATGTCTCACAAAGACGGTACGGGTAAGGTCGATTTCCTCTAGGCTCTGGATTACCAAACAAATGCACAGGGCCAAGAAAACTAGCCCGAAGAAGACACACAACAAGCCTGGTTGAAACTTAGGTGGCGAAGCCAAGCAGCTGGATGTACATCGCTCACTTCTTCCGCCCCCCCCTCTCTTTGAGCGCCAGGTGGATCATTGAACCGCTCATCATATTGTAGTAAGCCAAGGAGTTGGAATCTTTGATGAAGATGCCCTGAAAGACAAGAAGACCAGTTTCAAGACCAAGGGCTAAAGGGTGACATGATGGCAGTCTTCCGGTGTTTGAGGGGCTGCCACATAGGAGGAGGGGTAAACTTATTCTCCAAAGCACCGGAGGGCAGAACAGGCAGCAACGGATGGAAACTCAACCAAGGCAAGAAGCAACCTGCAGCCCCGCCTCCTTCTTCTCAACAAATCTAGCTAAAAACACTCTGAGAAACATCCTGGGGGTGTGTGTGAAAAATCCACTTAAGGCTTTGGGCCAATGCCAGACAGACTGATTTTTGGGGGGGCGGGGAAGGGGGCAAGATCCATGCACCCACGCGCTGAATACACGCAGACTTGTTCTGCTCCAACTCAGGAAGCTCAAACTGCCCAAGGAGCTGCTGATTCTGTTCTACAGAGGAATGATTGAGTCTCTCATCTGAACCCCCGTAAAACTGTCTGGTTTGGCTCTGCAACCCAACAAGACAGACAAAGATGTCAGAGGAGAATCAGCACTGCAGAAAAAACAATGGCTGACAACCTGCCTTCCATGGAGGGCCTGCACACTGCACGAGTCAAAAAGAGGGCTGGGAAAATATCTACAGACCCCTCGCATCCTGGACACAAATTGTTCCAACTTCTACTCTCAAAACGACTCTACAGAGCACTGCACTCCAAGACAACAAGACACAAGGAGAGTTTTTCCCCAAACACCATCACTCTGCTAAACAAATAATTCCCTCAAAACTGTCTGCATTACTATTACTATTAAGTCTTCTCATCGTTCCTATCACCCATCTCCTCCCACTGATGACTGCAGGACTGTAATTTTAACTTCTGTGGCTTGTATCCTTACAATTTATATTGATATTGTTTCCTGATTGCTTATTTGTACCCTAGGACTATCATTAAGTGTTGCACCTTAGGATTCTTGACGAATGGTACCTTGTCTTTTTATGTACACTGAGATCATCTGCACCAAAGACAAATTCCTTGTGTGTCCAATCACACTTGGCCAAGAAAGAATTCTATTCTATTCCATTTTATTCTAATTCTATTCTTCTCTTCTCATCCAATTATAATTCTATTCTAATTCTATTCTAATTCTATTCTAATTCTATTCTATTATTTCTATTTCTATTCTATTCTCCAAAGAAAAATCCGCTTGGCATTCACAGCCAGTAACGGAAAGTAATTCAAGCTGAGAAGCGGTGGAAGAGGAAGGGGAAAAAAAATCACCTAAGCCTGTGACTCTGTGTCAGGAAGACTACAGCTGGAGTGAAGAAGGAAAGGAGGTTCTACCTGGTGAATTGTGGCCTCGGAAGCGGAAGGGTTCCATTTCCAAGGCCGAGGGACTCACCTCGTACTGGAGTTTCTGTTTCCCGGCAGGCATGCCGGTGGCCTCGTGAATCTTCACCTTGATAACAGAAACCTGCAGGCCAAAGAAAACAGGAAGAATTAAAAAAAAAAACCAAGTATTTTGCCATGATTGGGACGCGGTGGCTCAGTGGCTAAGACGCTGAGCTTGCCAATCAGAAAGGCCGGTTACAATTGAGCCCAACGTTTCTGACGCTGTAACTTTGAACGGCCGCTAAATGAACGGTTCTACCTGTAGAATGTTGGCCAATCTACATACCTGGTCGGAGAGCGGGAGGGTGAATACCAGGACTTGGCCACCCAGCTTCCATTCCGTTTTGTCCTGCATGTTGGGGACCTGGACCTTGACGGTAACTGGACCCTGGTGGGGCAGAGATGAAGAAGGGAAGAAATTCCAATTAGCTTATGAATGTATAAGGAATGTTACAATTTACCTAAAGTTAGTTTAATAAAAGGGGAGTTAAAGTACAAGAGAAGGTAGGATGCTATAGTTAGTTAGCTTATGTTAGTGTATGATTGTTAAATGTTTATACCCTGTATTTTGCTCTGGGAGGCCGTGGGGAGGGAGGGTTGGAGGAGGGGTAGGGTTAGGGCGGAGGGAGAGAAGGGGAAATATTTGTAAAAACCATTAAATTCTTTAATTAAAAAAAAGGGCATGACTCTGGACCTTGTTTCGGCGTAGAAACTCTTCCTCTGGCATCAGGTTTTCTTCGGACTTGAGTTTCTTGGAGGCCGGCTCATCCTCCATGGGGGGTGGGGGGTGGACTTGAGGCATGGGGGACGGAGCAGAGACAGGAGCCACAGGGGGGGCTGGAACAAAAGCTGCAATAACAGAAACACTGGTTTGATAAGGAAACTGCAGGTGATATTTGGAAGGCGGGGGGGGGGGGGGCGGCAGGGGGAGGAGAAACAGGGCTATACAACGTCCTCAAGCAGCGGGCGCAAACACGGCGCTCAAATGTTTTATTTCCGAGTCGGATTCAGAATGAACAGTCGGGATCCTCCTTTGCCTGAGTAAATGGCCTCTGGAAAAACAGCGGTCATCAAAATGCCCCCGTTAAGCCCCCCCCCCCCGTTTTCTTCGCAGAGAATGTTGCAAAGGCCAGCTGCTTTTTGCTGCATGCAACAATGCAGGCCCCGAACGCGCTTCCTTAGCCGCAGGAAAGACCGCGGCGTACTCTTCAAGCACGAGACCCGTTGGACACCCGCTGCTTTGAAGGAGACACCAGAAAAGGAGAGGAGGAAACTAACCAGTCGTAACTCCAAAGCCAAAAATAAATAAATATAAAAATAAAGCTGTGTTAAAAAAAATCAGTTCAGTTCAGCTGAAAGCCTAGGGGAGGCCTGGCACCCCTCTCTCTTCCCCCAAACGCCAGATACCCCATTGGCCAAAAGTTTAGGGAGATTCTCAGTCATGGTTGTCCCAAAGGTACTGTCAGGCCTGCAGCCATCTTTTCTTTTGGGTCTCTGGCCTGCCACACTTTCTACTATTCTACTATGCCTTTTCTATGGTGGGAAAATGGGATTGTATGGAGTTAGATGATATGTAGAACAACATCTTTCTAGAAATCCAAGGTCATCCTTTCTCTCTGCACCTCTGCAACTGACCTGAAGTGGATGGGTGGAAGCTGCCAGCGTGGCAGTGGGAGATTGGACCATGGGATGGGCTTGTGGGTGTGGGGAGGCAAGATCTTGAGCTTTCAATTGGGTGGGGAAAACAGGGAAGCTTTCAGATTTGGGTTTTGCCAGATGTGCCAACGTGTCTCTCTTAATCAATTGGAACTTTGAGAAATACTTTGGATCCCTCTGTCATAGGAGGCCTCTGGGCTCCCTCGCGAGGTGGACCTCTGTCACCCAAGTTAGCATGCAACCACGACACCTTAAAGAGCAGCAACAATCAAGCCAAAGAATCTACAGGATCGGAAGTACTGACAGACAGACAGACATCAGTGAGGGGACTTCCCAGGGCTCCCCACTCTGGACAGACAAGAAGAAGTGAATGCATGCAAATCAGAGCTGAACTTGGAAGGTTAGCGATTTAGCTGAGATCACAGTGACGTTTAAGAAGTTACCTGGACTGCCAACCGGTCCCTGTCTGTAGCCTGCATAGTAACAATTAAATATCATTAGTTCAACAGCTTAGCTCAACTGCAGGCTATGAGCATCAGTTTTTTCCCCCCGCGTTTCAACCTGAAATGCAAATCCCAGTCTGTTAATTTAGCCAGCGACAAGGATGCAGCCAAACAGCATATATGCATTTATTGAACTGAATTCTAAGGATTAAGGGGGGGTAAACGTGCTTTCTTCCATACGAATGGAAAACTCCCAGTGTACACCCCCCCCCCCAAAAAAAGGGAATAAGAAAGAAAATTAGGAAGATGGACTGGATGAGAAGGACAAAGTGTGCTATTTTTTTTTTTAACAAAAGAAGTTCCGTTGAGACCAAGGTTGGCAAATTCTGTCTTTGTCCATCTTTGTCCAAAACGGTCTTTTTTTTGGGAATGCAAGCGTGCTTTCTTAAAAAGCGACACCGGGCAATGTTTTTTTGCCGCTGTTGAGGGCACTGCGGGGTGTGGGAGCGTTGGGAAGGATGTACCTCCAGAAAATCCCCCGAGACCTTGGATTCGGAGACCCGTCCGTGTTTCCTACAGTGACGGCTACGAAGAGGAGCACTGACCTGTGGGTACAATCATGGGAGGCGGCCGTGGGGCCATAATAGGCGGAGCCGAGGGCGGCATCGGGACGACATTAATCCGGGGGGCGTGGATGATGGGGGGCATTGGAGCGGCGATGACGGAACCGGGCGGTAAGCGGACCACGGAGGTCATCGGGGGCCGTGGCATGACCGGCACGGCGCTGACGACGGTGGTGCGAACTGGAGGGGGCATCTGCAAGGCAAACCAGAGTCAAGGGGGGGAGCTGTGGGAAAGGGACCAAACCAGAAACCAGGGTATTTCTAATTTCACTTTGGAACAGAGGCTGTGTCGCCTTGGAGGAGCCCACCGCCCGGGGGTTGTGGGGAAAAGAGGAGGGAGAACTTAGGGTATTTTTCGGAGTATAAGACACACCTTTTCCCCCGCAAAAAAGAGGGTGAACATCTGGGTGCGTCGTATACACGGAGTGCAGCATTTTTGGCCTCCCGAAACCCCGTCCCCTTCGCAAAAATGGACGTGCAGAGGGTTTGAGAGGCCTGCAAAGTGGGGGCTGGGGATGAAGGAGCGCGCGACTTACGACCGCGATTGAGCCCAAAGACGCGCCCAGTGAGACGTCTGTTAAGCGAAGTTGGGCCCCATTTAATGCCACGGTTGTTAAAAGTCAACAACCCGGCGAAGAATGAAATAAAAATAAGTTAATAAACTCATTGCAGTTGTTAATAACCCTTGTTGTTAAGCGAATCTGGCTTCCCCATTGTGGGACGGTCGCAAAAGCGTGACTCCCCAGATACTGCAAATGTCATAAATAGGAACCCGGCATCTTGGTCACAGGACCATGGCCGTAGGTGTGAAAACCGGTCGCAAGTCACTTTTTTTCAGGGATGCCGTAACTTCAGTCGCAAAATGAACTTTTGTTAAGTCGAGGACTACCTGTATCTACAGCAGGCGGGGGGGGGGGGGCTAAGGAGGGAAGGTTCGCTTGGGGGAGGGCTTACTGAGGGAGGGCGGGGCATGGAGGCAATGGGCGGAGCACCGCTGGGCATGTTGGGGGCCGAGGACAAAGGCGGAGGCATCTCGTTGGGTTTGCTTGGCCCGATCTTCTCCTTGGTGTCGTCTTCTGGCACCAGCCCTTTGGCCTTGTGGATCGCCTCGATCTGCTCTTGCAGCGTTATGTTGGCCTGGGCCGCCTGCTGAGTCCTGGCCATGCTGCCCGAGTGGCCGTCCCAGGTCACCTGAAACAAGGGTCAAGGTCGGTCAGTATAAATATACATTCTGATCATCATCATCATTTCGTCTTCGTTTAACGACACCCTCCAATGCCTTGCGGGGTGGAGTCTGGGCAACTGAATGGAAGTAGTGTTTGAATGGCCAGATGCCCTTCCCTGTCGCCAGTACGGAGCTTTGTTCAACACATATATTCTCATTGTGCCCAGAGAGAGAAATATCTGCCGCTATCTAGGATCGAACTCACAGCCTCCTGACTGTGAGGCGAGAGCTCCACCTCTAGGCCACACCACCACCACTCCTGATGTCATTTCACAATGACTCCTGATCATCACCCTCTTCTTTTAACGACCCCATAATCCCTTGCAGGGGTGGAGTTTGGGCAACTGAATGGAGCTAGCAGTGTTTGAATGGCCAGATGCCCTTCCCTGTCGCCAGTATGGAGTTTTGTTCAGCAGATAAATTCTCATTGTGCCCAGAGAGAGAAATATCTGCCTCTACCTAGGATCGAACTCACAGCCTCCTGACTGTGAGGCGAGAGCTCCACCCTGAGGCCACCGCACTACTCATTCTCTCTCTCTATTTATTTATACTGAGTGTAAATCCTTCCATTCCTCACCATCCAGTCAGAGCCAAAGAAGCTTCTTGGATGAGAAGCAAAACGTCTTCAAAGAGAAACCAGAAAAGTCTAGTTGCCTCTTGGGAAAAGAAAAAACACCTTTGGGACTCTGGCTGCAGGTGAATGGCCAGCCAGGTGTGGAAGGGAAGACCTTCTCTTGGCTGCCCTGCCACGGACATACCTTCTCTTCAGGCTTCTGGATCTCTTCTTCACCAATTTTCTTGCCGATGGCCGTTTCTTCTACACCAAAAATATCCGTACGGCGCTCAGCCAGCTGCTTCAAGCTGCTTTCGATATCCAGGCCTAAACAGGATATTAAGAAAAGGTTTTTTTTCCAAGATGGGACACAACTCAAAGATCCTCGGGCGTACCCCAACTGCCAGAAAAGATTTACTGATTTATAATGACATCCGTAAGGCCACCTAGCTGGAAAAAAAAAATTATTTATAACATAAATATAAAATTACAGAAATAACACAATAGCATACAACATCAACACAAGAACCGCCAAAAATATATCAATTATCTCTATCCCTGAGCCACCTAGCTCCTAGCTCCTCACCAATATCCCATGTTAATCGAATCCAAAGTATTAAAACAAGTATTTGGTTAATTATTTCGTGACAGCTAGCGAGGAGATGCTGGCTGGGCTCACCTGGGGCGTACACTTCGTCATCCGTCTGCTTCTCTCGGAGAGAGCGGTCTCTTTGTTCCAACCAGCGGGGATCCAGAAGGCCAATCCTCATGTGTTCCTGCATTTTGCTGGCAGGGATCTTCTCCCCCGTAATGGGGGAGACCAGATACTCGTCTGGAGCTGGGGTTGGGGGCAGAGGCTTGGAAGCTGGAGGGAGCAGAAAAGCCACGTGTTAGGGATTTTTTTTTGCCCCACCCTCCCCGGCTACGGAGATCAGAGTGTGCAAAATAAACCTCCAGGTAAAGTTACGTGTTGCCTGGGGAATTCTGGGAATTGAAGTCCACTCGTCTTGTCAAGTGGCCAACGTTAAGAGACACTGACCCACACTCTGGATTTCATCTTACCTTTCGGATCATAATCTTTCCGGACGATGACTTGATCTGGAGTAGGCGGCAGCGGTGGGGGCATTGGGGTCTCTGGAGGTGGGGGCACCTTCTGGCTGTCGTCTTCATCGTCAGAACCCTTCAAGGGTCAGGAAAAAAAAATCAATTCAATTCAATTTAATCATACCACCCAGGTGTGAGATTCGGAGGAACCCGTCAAGCTGCACCCCCAATGAGTGGGGGGGGGAGGTCTGTTTTGGTCACTCACTTCGTCCATGTCCTGCACTTGGGTGTCCTGGTCCAGCTGGGAGGGAGCCTCGTCCGTCTTCTCTTGCTTGTCATCTTCGTCGTCCGATTCCACCTCCATCTCCACCTCTTCGCTCTCCCCAAACTTCTCGTAGCGTTCCTGGATCAGGATGCGAGCCCCTAGTTCCTCGGGAGTGGTCGGAGGAGGGAAATTTCCTTCAAGAGACGAAGAAGAAGGGAGGAAAAAAATATTGTTAATTGTAACGAAGTGGATCACAGGGAGAGGTCTGGCCTGCCTTCGAATCGTTAATTCAAATCAGGATTTAAAAGTAAATCTTTGCAAACTTAGCAACTTTGGATCGGAGGGGGCTGACTGCTGTGAATTAACTACGATCTTGGTAACCGAACGTATCTTTTGGAGTATAAGACGCACTTTTCCCCCCCTCTAAAAGAGGGTGAAAAATTGGGCGCATCTTATACACCAAATGTAGTCAAGCCCACCGCCATCCCCCACCCTTTGGCCTCTGCCTCCCAGCAATTTGCCTCCTTGCAAGCAAACATCCTGTTTCGGTTTCAGCACAGGCTGATTAGCACAAGCAGCTGATTGTCAGTTGGATCAGCCTCCCGACCATCAGCTGTTTCAGGCTGCAGGGATTGCCTATTGCTGCCTCCGCGCACCCCATTTTCCATCCATTCCAATCCCCGCCGCCCGGAATGGGTGGAAAATGGGGCGGGCAGAA
Source organism: Natrix helvetica (assembly GCF_964273705.1). Lineage (NCBI taxonomy): Eukaryota > Metazoa > Chordata > Lepidosauria > Squamata > Natricidae > Natrix > Natrix helvetica. Next base: position 11,861,873 of record NC_138564.1, read on the forward strand.
GCCGAAAACAGGACGCGCCAACGGGCTATGACAATCCCTGCAGCACGAAACAGCTGCTTGTCAGGAGGCCGATCCAACCGACAATCAGCTGCTGTGCTAATCAGGAAACAGGCTATTGGCTGCAAGGAGGCAAATTGCTGGGAGGCAGATTTTCTTTTCTTGTTTCCCTCCCCAAAAGCTAGGTGCATCTTATACTTCGGAGTGTCTTATACTCCAAAAAATATGGTAAATTTATTCTGCAATGCCCTTCCCCGTTCAAAAGCCGCCTGGGACCGAAGGTGGAAACCATGCTGGAGGACCACATCCCCAAGTCCTAATGTCTGTTTTCTCCTTCCTGGTATCTGTAGTAGTTCCTGGCTGCCCTCTGCATGCACAGAGCCTCGTGGAAAAAAGGAGGGCGCTTTTGAAATCAATGAGGGAACGAACCTTGTTCTGAGGGCTGGAAATCCACTGTTTCCACCACCACAAAATCGTGCCAGTCGATCTGGGCATAAGCCACCCGCTCGCGCTCCTTCTCCTCCTCTTCCTTCTTCCGCTCACGCTCCTGGAATTTGGCCCACTCGACTCTGTAGCACGCCTGCCAACCAAGGGAAACAAAGAGTCCTTATGAGGAGAGGCCACAGAAAAACCACCTGTTCTGAGGCTTCCCAAGAGCATGAAGCAAACTCCATGTCCCGACAAAAAACCCTTTTATTAATGTACTGTGAATTCTGCTCATTCACCTCCAGCAAAGTCTTTCAAGGGAGGATTTAGGGACACACCTTATCTGGCTTGGAGAGCTGCCAGGAGGAGATCTGTAACACCTGGTAAGGAATCTTGGAGAGTCACGAACCAATGAAGCGAACTAATTGTCTCCTGCAAACTCCACTCCCCTGTCACTCCTCTTTTATTTCCTCTGGGAGGGGCCATTCATCGTCCACCTCTGGCCTTATTCCCAAGTTGACCCCTGTTCTTTAGCTGTTCCCTTCGTCTGGCAACTCTGCGCATGCGCACACTGGGAACAGGCTCCAGCTGTTCTTCTGCCTCACTGATGTCTGACTCTGAAGGCAGTTGATAACTGGCATATGGCCCTGGCCCCCTCTCTGCCTCTGACCCAGAGCCCTCCTCAGAGCCTTCCCCAAACTCCAGGACTGGCCCAGGTTCCTCCCCAACCTCCTCACTCTCCGAATCTGCTGGAGGGCCACAAAACTAATCTTTCTTTTACAGGATTTGGGGAAGTTCCCCTTTTCATTAAATTCAGCCTTAAGGGAAGAGATCGAATTATATATCTAAGTCAAAACCCATAAACACCCCCATTTTGTACCAAAATCCAGATTTATTCTATCCTTCCCACCAAAACCAACGTGTGTGTTGCACCAAAACAGTACCCAGCCTGACTGAAATTGGATTAATGTTCTTATCTGGGACAGAAAATGTTAAGGATCTAAATGTTAGAAGCAAATTACACACACACACAAAATTCCTTAGTTACCTGATCTAAGACTTCTTTTGGATTTTCAGCTTCCTTCTTCAATTTTATGATGAGACCCTTTGGCGGGATCAAGATCTGTAAAAACACGCCCTTTTAGTATTCCTCATGAAATCAATCCTATTTTCTACAGTACTATTTTTTGTACAAAAAAAATACACTTTGTAAAACCTCCCCCCTTGCATCCGAAGAGCATTATCTTCACCTTGGTGTACTGTTCCACCAGTTTGGTGAAGTAATTGAAGAGGCTGTGCTGCGGACGCAGGAAGTCGAACTGGTAATTCCTCTGTTCCTTCTGCATCAGCTGGGTCAGGAACTGCCGGCCGTTGCGGGCCACGAACTGGGCGGTCAATTTCACCACATCCAGGTCAAAAGCCGAGATGGAGGGAGGGTCTGCAATGAACTCAAATTCTGGCGGGGGCTCCTTCGGAATCACCGTTTCCTGAATCACCTGGGCCTGGACCTGCAGAGGAAAGAGAGCAGGGGTGAAATTCCATTTTTTTTTTTTACTACTGGTTCTGTGGGCATGGCTTGGTCGGCGTGGCAGGGGAAGGATACTGCAAAATCCCCATTTCCTCCCCACTCCAGGGGGATACTGCAAAATCTCCGTTCCCTCCCCACTCTGGGGCCAGCCAGAGGTGGTATTTGCCGGTTCTCTGAACTACTCAAAGTTCCCGCTACCGGTTCTCCAGAACCTGTCGGAACCTACTGAATTTCACCCGTGAAAGAGACCCAGAACTCCCGATTGTCTCTCCGCTCCACAGATTTTATATAATTATTGATTGCATTCCTACGCTGTAGAAGCGACTGAGTGGTTTTCAGCGACGTAATAAAACATTCAAAAAAGATGGCGTTGGGATTAACGCTAAAGTTGAAACTTACGAAGTAAAAGCGGAACTCAATGTTAAAACGTTCTGAAGGCTAAAAAGTTGACAAGGCAGAAATCTCAAGCCATCCGCCATCCCTAAGATTGCGTCCTGCTCTTAGGCCTCCCAACCTTATTGGCAGAACAGGGGTTTTTCACCCTGCTGGGAAACCAGAGTGGTGGGGGACTCACTTAAATTCTGCGGATAAAATCTTCCAAAGGGTGGGGGCAATGCAAAGACCCCGCCAGTTGGCATTTCTCCACTGACAGGATATGCAGTGTGCCTTCTTTCTCTGCTTGATGCCAAGCTATTTCTCAAGGATAAAAAATTGATGGAGAAAAAGCGTTCATCCATTTCTGGCTTGGAAGCCCTCATTTTCCAGGAGATGAGAAAGTCAAGAGAAGCGATAAGCTTTTAAAAAAAATATTTTTGGCCTTGTGTGTATTCTATCCCAAAGGAGCTGCGCAAAGAGAAGAAGCCCAGGGAGGAGGAGCTGTTTGTACCTTTTGGGGAAGCTGCTGCTGGGCGCTCTGCTGGGCCTGCATAACCTTCGGGATGGCCGCGGAGGGCTCCTGCGCCTTCCCTTCCTTGAACTCGTTGACCTTGTGGCGGTAGTAGGCATGGTAAGGGTCGTTGGGGTTCAGGAAGTTGAATTTGGGGTTGTTTATTTCATTCTGGCGGATCCGAGCTTCAAACTCCGGGCCGTTTCTGGAAAATTGTAGAGGAGAAGTTAAAAACCAAACCAAACCGTCATTCAGAAGCCATGACAGACACCCCATCGTCTCTCTCAAAGCAAGGCATGTCAAATTCAAAATATTCCAAGCACAAAATCACCGCTGAGCTATTCTGAGCTTGAAAAGGCCCATGTTTGCAGCTTATCTGGCACCTAAGATGGGAGACTGTTTCCAGAGACGCTTCCAGAATACTCAAAACAGCATCAGCATGTTTTCTCAACCTAATGAGACATTCTTACCTCAAGTGAATACCCGTGCTCCGTTACAAAATTATCTGATTGGACTTGATAAATGGATACAGCTTGAAAATAAATGAGTAGTTACAATCTGCCTCTCCTCTCCCCTTCTCTCCTTCAGGTTTGCCCCACAGAGGCCTCTCCTATCTTATCCCATTCCCTCCCTCAGGCTAACTCCTTAGCATCAAGAGCGTCTCTCCGGTGGGGATGGGGAGTAGAATGTCTAAACTCCCTGCACGCAGTCCAGATGAGTCATGCGCCGGCCATGCCCATATCCAAGTGGCAGTTGGAACAGAGTTCTTTTCAGGTGGGGAGGGTGAGTAGAACATCTTAACTCCTTAGCATCAGAGTGTGTTAATAATACTGTATAAGAAATCAAATCCTTTCTTAGCGAGCACCTATAAGCCAAGAGGAACGTACGTGCCAAATTTCAAGTTTGTAGGTTTTAAGGTTCTGGAGATTTCGTGATGATGCATGAGTGGTATTTCGCTTTTATATAGAGAGATTTCAGGCATCACAATCAGAAAACAACTTGTACTACTGGGGAGTTCTTAGCGCATGAAATCTGGTTGGCCTCCTTCTCTCTGGTATTTTTAGGGCCCTGAAGACCTCGCTTTTCCAGGCCTTGGGCAAGTGTAGGGTTGTTTCGCTTTTGCTCCTGATTCTTATCATCTTTTACTTATTGTGTTTTTCCTTTGTTTTTACCCTGAGCTAAAACACTTGTTTGTGAGCTAAAAGCTTCTTGTGAGTTGGACAATGTACAAATCTATTCAATAACAATAAGCCCAGTTCAGTCTCTTTGCTGCGTGCCACAAACGGGATTTATTTCACGAGCTTCGCCTAAGCTTTCTCACCTAGCCACAAAGCTGGCTGTCTTGTCCACGATATTCCTAACCTCCGGCGGTGGGTATATAATTCCCACAACTGGTTTGGCAGGTGTGGTTTCTTCCTTCTGTGGTTCCTCTTCTGGCTGCGGGGAGACATGAGAAGGCATGATTTAGGCTTATCAGAATCAGAATCATCGCAAGGGTTATATTTGTAACACGGTTGTTAAACTTTGCTGATCAGAAGGTTGCAAAACGGGTCACATAACCCCAGGGCACTTTATTTTCCATTTAAAATTTTAAACTATTTTCAAATAAAATGTTTACAATATTTTCGATTTGAAATTTAAAAATATTTTCCATTAAAATTTTTAAAAATATTTTTAATTTTAAAGTTTTAAATCATCCTGGTTGGGTTTCCTGCCCTTTAAAGTGCTACGCAACCCTCGTCCCTCTTGGCTTCATTTCCTATCCAAGCTCGCTGGGGACCATGGGATTTGCAATCCCACCTATGGGAGGGCGGAGCTACAACAAGAGCTGCTTTCAGCACCTTTTATCACTACAATTCCCAGCACACCCCGCGCCTCTCGCTAAGCACTCTGGGAGAAACACTCGCCCCGCCCCCTTCCCTCTGAGAGGCCCCAGGCGCGGGGGGGAGGGGCTGAGAAGCGGAGGAGTCCTCATTCCCGAAGGCGAAAGCCGCGAAGTACCTGCTTGGGTTCCGCAGGAGCCGGCTGGGCGGGCGCCATCGCCTGAACCGGTCCGGCCGGCATGGCGCTCCTTCTCCGCGGCGGGACCGAAGCTCCGCGCAAAACGGGACTGTAAACCTCGGCGCTAAAATGGCGGCCTCAGCCAGAATGCGCGCGCAGAGGGAGCCGCCTCTGCTTCTCGAAGAGGGCGGAGCCTAGCAAGAAGCAGCGCGTGCGCACAATTTCTGGCCACGTCGAGCACCATAAAGATGCTACGGGTAGAGCAGTCCTTTTTTTTTTGCCAAATGCTTTCTGGGCCATTATTAAAGCTTTGTTAAAGGACAGATGAGAAAAAAGTGATTGGCCCAAGTCATCCAACTGGCTAAGGCAGGACAATAACTCACCGATTTCTACCTGATGCTTTAACCCAAAACTTGGCAACTTTAAGAGTTGTGGACTTCAACTCCCAGAATTCTCCAGCCAACTGGCTGGAGAATTCTGGGAGTTGAAGTCCACAACTCTTAAAGTTGCCAAGTTTGAAGACCTCTGCTTTAACCACTATACAGTGCCAAACTGGCTCTCTGCCCAAAGAGAGTTTTCTTGCAGACGTTTCATGACCCTACTAGGTAACATCATCAGTGCTCGAAGGGAGTGGGGGCAGAGAGGGGGAGGAGGAGGGGGACTTTGGGGGTCCTTGGTGCCCTCTGAGATTGCTTGGTTTTCTTGCAGGCGTTGCATGAACCCGGCTAGCAATTCCTTTCCTTGCATAACTTTCCAGCGCTTCTACGTCACTCGGGATTTCCCCCCTCCTCCTGCAGACGGGCGGGGCGGGGAGGCCCTGGGAGCCAGCGTTCCAAAGGGGCGGGGCCTCGAGCCTCGCGCGTGCGCCGGGAGAGGCTCCCCGCGGTTGCCATGGCAGCGGAAGCCTGCGCGGCGCCTGGCGAGAGCCGGCGGCTGGGGCTGCTTATTCGGCAAGTGGGTCTTTCCTCTCCCCCCCTCCCCGTGAGCCCCCTCCCCAGCCTTTTAATTGGGAGGGGGGTCTCTGGGAGGCGGGGAGCCCATGAGCCTCGGCTGCTCTGGAGGGGGTGGGTTGGGGGGGATGTTCTGTGGCAATGGGGAAGAGTGCCTCTGGGCATGGGCAGAGTGCCTTTTGCTTTCTCGCTCAACACACCACATGGGGGGGGCAGTTTGGCCTAGTGGTTAAAGCACCAGCTAAAAAGCAGGGGGCTGCGAGTTCCAGTTCTCCTTTTAGGCAGGAATGCCAGCTGGGTGACTTCAGGTCCCATTCTCTCACAGCCGTGGCCCGCCTTGCAGGGTTGTTTTGGGGAGGAGGAGGAGGTGGTGGAAGGGGTGTCCTGTATGTTCTCTACCTATAAAGCCATAAAGGTAGATCAAAAATGTGAAGAAATCCTAATTAGGCACAGACAATGATCTCGCCACACTTCTAGGAGAACGTTTTTTTGAAAATATTGATATTGATTTATATGCTGCCCCACTTCCAAGCTTGGTGATATTGAGTGGGATGGTAGTTGTCACGGAGCTGCAGAAGCCAAGATAACGTTTCTTTAGAATAGAAAATATAGAATAGAAATAGAACAGAACTAGAATGAAATAGAAATATAGAATAGAATAAAATGAAATACAATAGAATAGGGATATAGGATAGGATAGAATGGGATAGAACTCTTTATTGGACAAGTGTGATTGGACACACAAGGAATTTACAATACAATACAATAGCAGAGTTGGAAGGGACCTTGGTGGTCTTCTAGTCCAACCCCCTGCCTAGGCAGGAAATCCTATACCATTTCAGACAAATGGTTATCCAATATCTTCTTCAAATCTTCCAGTGTTGGGGCATTCACAACTTCTGGAGGCAGTGTCTTTGGTGCATATGCTCTCATAAATAAAGTTTATAAAGAGCTTTATTACGGTGGGTTTCCCAGTTGCCCAACCGAATTGGGCATTTTTGCCTACCTATCGAGTTGCTTCCCAAAGACCCCGGATAGGCAGGCGTGGGTTTGTTTGGGGGGGGGGGGGGTTAAACGTTTGCAGGGTGTCTTGGGTAAAAACTGCCTTTTGCAGTTGATGAAATGCGCACCGGTGCTTTATTCTTCCCTTAGCTTCCCCTCTCAGTTGGCTTTTCCTGTGCTTTCAGGTAAGCGATTTTCATGCCAGGGTCTTACCTGAGCCGCTTCCCTCCAGAAACATCCGTCTGAGGACTCAAAACAGCCCTTTTTTTTCTTACGGCTCAAATGACACCTGGGGAGGGGGACAGCATCATGGTGAGTATGTTGGTTAACCAGAACTGCATGGAAAGCTTGCGGAAGGATATCACGGACCTCCAAGGGACGGTCATCAGCGTATTCTCCCACGCTGGAGCGGTGCGTTTTCCTTCCTGGAAATTCCCCAATAAGGTATCCTGCGACTTGGACTTGGTGTCTTTGATGGGACAATATGACTTCGTGGAGAATGACCCTGAGTTCACGCAGCATTCGCACGTCGTTCTTCTGGAACTAGTGATCGACAGGTAAGGTTAACATCGGAAGTTCTCCCGACTTTTGCCTATTCTTCTTTGGGGCTAAAGCCCCCAGGGAGAGTCTCGCTTCTGGGTAAACACGGGTGGGATTCAATTGGAGAGATTCTTTGGGGAGCTGATGTTTCCTTTGAGGATGACGGCTGGAGGCCTGGTGGGTTGGCTTCCTACCGTTTTCTTTTTAAATATTCCTTAGCTGAATCTTAAGCCACCTAGAGTAATTTGGAGCCAGGCAATATCCAGTTGAACAAATGCAATATCCACAAAAGCCAATCCTAAATTGCATCAACAGAGGGATGGAATCGAGATCACGTGAAGGGTTAATACCACTTTATAATCCCTTGGGAAGGCCACACTTGGAAACCTGCATCCAGTTTTGGTTGCCACGATGTAAAAAAGATGCTGAGACTCTAGAAAGTGTGCAGAGAAGAGCAACAAAGAGGCTTAGGAGACTTGAGGCTAAAACATATGAAGAACGGTTGCAGGAATTGGGTATCTCTAGTTTAATGAAAAGAAGGACTAGGGGAGACAGGATAGCAGTCTTCCGATATCTCAGGGGATGCCCCAAAGAAGAGGGAGTCAAGCTATTCTCCAAAGCACCCGAGGGTAGAACAAGAAGCAATGGGTGGAAACTAACCAAGGAGAGAAGCAACTTAGAACTAAGGAGGAATTGAAACAACTGGCCTCCAGAAGTTGTGAAGCTCCAACACTGGGCATTTTAAAGAAGATGTTGGATATCTATTTGTCTAAAGTGGTGTAGGGTTTCCTGCCTAAGCAGGGGGGCTGGCTGCCCCAAAGAAGAGGGAGTCAAACTATGCTCCAAAGCACCTGAAGGCCAGACAAGGAACTCTTTCATTCCCTATAGGAGGGGCCATTCATCGTCCACCCACGGTCTTACTCCCAAATCGACCCATGTTCCTTAGCTGTTTCCTTTTGTGTCCCCCCCCCCACAAAGGCTTCTGCTGCTGCTCCAGAGTTTCACGGGATACACGGAGAACCTCCTCAGCGAAGAGGCTGTGCCCCCCTCGCGGCCGGTAGGACCCTCCATGTCTATTGGGCTGACCGTGAGGAAGTACTGGAACAGCATGTTGAAACTGGGCGCCCTTTATCAACAGCTGGTGGCCGAGGTAGGCAAAGGTCCATCTGCTCCAATGCAGCCAGAGGTATATATTTGTTTCCTTCCGTGGAGGGCCTTCCCCAGACTCCAGGACTGGCCCAGGTTCCTCCCCAACCTCCTCAATGTCCAAATCTCCTGCCAGCTCCACTGGCTGCTGGCGGGCCACAACATTGTGCAAAAGCTAAGGCAAAAACGAAAACCATCTGATGGGTGAGGGTAACAGGCAGATTTGGTTTTCAGGTGGATTGTTGATGCCAGCTGTTTGGCACTTTCAAGTGCTGGACAGAGCAGCAAAAAAAAAATTTTTTTTCTAATAATCTGCTTCAATATTCCGAAGTTGTTTGGTCCACTCTTTCCCCCCCTCCTTTTCCTTTGTTGTTTTCCCTTGCCCCCTTCCTCAAATTTCATTCTGAGTGATTTTAGGCCAAGTGGTGTGTCAACCTTCACATCGCACTGCAGGGGGGAATTTATTAGTGTGTCTGTGTGTAATCCTAGTGGAGAAGCATTTAAATTATGAGCCAGCCGTGGGCAGCAGCTGCCAAAAAAGCCAACACAGTTCTAGGCTGCATTAACAGAGGGATAGAATCAAAATCATGTGAAGTGTTAATACCACTTTATAAGGCCTTGGTAAGGCCACACTTGGAATACGGCATTCAGTTTTGGTTGCCAGGATGTAGAAAAGATGTGGAGACTCTAGAAAGAGTGCAGAGAAGAGCAACCAAGATGATTAGGGGACTGGAGACTAAAACATATGAAGAACAGTTGCAGGAACTGGGTACGTCTAGTTTAATGAAAAGAAGGACTAGGAGAGACGTGATTGCAGTGTTCCAATATTCTCAGGGGATGCTACAAAGAAGAGGGAGTCAAACTATTCTCCAAAGCACCTGAGGGCAGGACAAGAAGCAACAGGTAGAAACTAATCAAGGAGAGAATTAAGGAGAAATTTCCTGACAGTTAGAACAATTAATCAGAGGAACAGAAGTTGTCTCCAGAAGTTGTGAATGCTCCATCCCTGGAAGTCTTTAAGATGTTGGATATCCATTTGTCTGAAACGGTATACGGTTTCCTGCCTAGGCAGGGGGTTGGACTAGAAGACCTCCAAGGTCCCTTCCAACTCTGCTGTTGTATTGTATTGTACATACGTACTTACTTATACATATATTTGTTAATGCATCCCAGGTGAAGTAATAATTTGTACTAAGATTCCTTTCCCCTCCCCCCCTTTTGTGCCTAGAAAAAATATAGCAAAGATGCTTCTAATCTAAAAAATTCCTTCCGGGTCACCAACGCGGAGAACGAACGTTTGAAAAGCGGGTCTACCGAGTCGGATGTGACGTTGCCCATCTTCCAGTCCCCGTTAACGTCTTCCGCCGGCAGCCGGCTGCTGGACCACCCCCTTAGCGCCCGCTCGGATCCTTCGGTTAACGTGCTTGGCCGGAGTGTCCACTCCCAGACCATCGAGAGCGCCCTGGTGCCCTGCGACGCGTGCGAGAGCACCCAGGCCAGCCTGCAGGAAGTGGGCAAGGCCATCATCGACCTCTGCGGCACCCTGAACATCTCGTCCTCCCTGGGCAAGTTCCTGAAGATGGTGGAGGAGAGACTGGGAGGCAAGCTGCTCACGGCCATGGATGTGGGCTACTGGGCCACCGAGCAGAGCAAGGACCTTTCCCGCGTCAGCAAGCATATCCAGATGCTGATGGGGCTCATCAATCCTCTGAAAGGAGAACTGGAGGAGTTTGAGAAGCAGAAGAACGAGCTGAAGAAGCAGCTGGAGAGCCTGGACGGTTGCCTGCAGGAGGAGAAAGAAGCCAAGAGGCAGCAGAGGGAAGAGACGGAGCAGCTCTTACAGAAAAAGGAGAGGGAAAGCCAGCAACTGATGGCCAAGCTGCAGAAGGCCAAGGAGGACCTCGGAAACCGTGAATATCTCCCTAGTCTCTTTCCTTGAGATGCCAGCTTAGGTCGGGCAGGCTTTGGTAGGTCAGCGGTTCATCCGTTTTTGGCTCTCGCAGAATGAGCCAGAGAAGAATCCTGGCCCGCTCAAGGTCGACTCGGCCTTCCGTCCTTCCGAGGTCGGTAAAATGAGGAGCCCCAGATTGTTGGGGGCAAGAGGCTGACTCTGTAAGCCGCTTACAGAGGGCTGGAAAGTACTGTGAAGCGGTATATAAGTCTAAGGGCTATTGCTATGCCCTTCCTTCTTTCCTTCCTTCCTTCCTTCTCAGATTGTTGGGGGCAAGAGGCTGACTCTGTAAGCCGCTTAGAGAGGGCTGAAGTCTAAGTGCTATTGCTATGCCCTTCCTTCCTTCCTTCCTTCCTTCCTTCCTTCCTTCCTTCCTTCCTTCCTTCCTTCCTTCCTTCTCAGATTGTTGGGGGAAAGAGGCTGACTCTGTAAACCGCTTAGAGATGGCTGGAAAGCACTGTGAAGCGGTATATAAGTTTAAGTGCTATTGCTTTGCCCTTCCTTCCTTCCTTCCTTCCTTCCTTCCTTCCTTCCTTCCTTCTCAGATTGTTGGGGGCAAGAGGCTGACTCTGTAAGCCACTTAGACAGGGCTGGAAAGAACTGTGAAGCAGTATATAAGTCTAAGGGCTATTGCCCTTCCTTCCTTCCTTCCTTCCCCCTAAAGAGTCCTTCCTGTGGCTTCTTCCAGGAGCTGTTTCTCTGGAGTTGAGTCTGTCCACCTTGAAAGAAAAGCTCCAGGTACAGGAAAGCACCATCCAGGAACTGGGTAAGAAAAAAATGGCACACTGAATTTAGACGGGTGTTTCTAGCTGAAAAGAGTGGCTCAGCGGCTAAGACGCTGAGCTTGTCGATCAGACAGGTCGGCAGTTCGGTGGTTTGAATCCCCAGCGCCGTGTGATGGAGTGAGCTCCCATTACTCATCCCAGCTTCTGCCAACCTAGCAGTTTGAAAGCACGTAAAAAATGCAAGTAGAAAAACAGGAGCCACCTTTGGCGGGAAGAGAACAGCATTCCGTGCGCCTTCGCCGTTGAGTCATGCCCGCCACATGACCACGGAGACGTCTTCGGACAGCGCTGGCTCTTCGGCTTTGAAACGGAGATGAGCACCGCCCCCTAGAGTAAGGAACGATGAGCACATATGCGCATAGGGAACCTTTACCTTCTAGTTGAACAATTAACTCATTTTTAGCACCCTCGTAATTTTGAACAGCCACTAAACAGGGCAGTCGTTCAGCCAGGACCATCTTATGTGTCTCTTCATGTCTTGGTGCTGTCATTGCTTTGTGGTCCTCGCCTTACGACCACAACTGAGCCCAAAATTTCTGTGGCTAAGGAGACAGTTGTTAAATGAATCGCTTTTACTAATGTTAGTAAAAAGGTTTGGTTAACGTGAATATGGCTTCCCCAGTGACTTTGCATGTTTGGAGATCACAAAAGGGGATCACCGGATCCCAAGACACTGCAACGGTCATTAATAGGAGGCAGATGCCAAGCCTCTGAATTTTGATCCCAGCGGTCATGGGGAAAACATATGCACCAGTGCATATAAACATATAAAACGATGAACGGTTGCGGGAACTGGGCATGGCTGGTCTAGTGAAGAGAAGGACCAGGGGAGACAGGAGAGCATCTTTCAATATTTGAAGGGCTCCCACAAAGAGGAGGGGGTCAAGCTATTCTCCAAAGCACCCAAAGTCCAGATAAGGAATAATAGATGGAAACTGACCAAGGAGAGATTCAACCTGGAAATAAGGAGGAATTTCCTGACAGTGAGAACAATCAACCCATGGAACAGAAGTTGCCTTCGGAAGTTGTGGGAGCTTCATCACTGGAGGCTTTCAAGAAGAGACTGGACTGCCCTCGGTCAGAAACAGCATAGGGTCTCCTGCTTGGGTGAGGTGGCGGGGGGGTTGGACTAGATGACCTACAACGTCCCTTCCCACTCTGTTATTCTGAGGCTAAAACACATGCAGGAAAAGGCTTCAGGAGCCAGCCACCCCCCTCAGTTTTTTCCACCACCACCACCACCACCACCCAGGCTCCTGAGCATTTGTGCTTTTCACAGAACAGGCCCGAAAGGATCTGCAAGAGGAGATGGAGTCCAAGATGGTGGACAAGGGTGAAGTTGACCGGCGGGAGGAGCAGCTGAAGGCCCTGGGCAGCCAGCTGGAGAGGGTGGAGCAGCAGCTGGCCTGGACCAATCTGGAGCTCAACAAAGAGAGGGCCAAAGGGGACAGCATGCTCCAGCACCAGGAGGTGAGGGGGGGGCAGCGGTGGGGCGGAGAGGCTAACCAAGGAGGTGGGGTGTCCTTCCCCTTCTCTCCCCCCCCCCCCCCGGAAACTGCAAATTGAACTGGGAAATGGAAGAAAGAATGAGAAGCCACTTCTGCCTTCGTGCCAAGAAAAGTAGGGGATGAAGACAGCTTGCGGGAGGGTTAACTCTGTGAAAAGCTGACCGATTGAAGGTTGGCATTTTACTGGCATTTCAGTCCCATAATTTCCCCCTTCCATCTCTCTCTCTCCCGGCAGTCACTCCAGGTCAAGCAACAGAATCTGATGCAGCAGCTGGACAGCCTGGACCAAGAATGCGAGCAGCTTAAGACCACGGTGGCCGATACAGAAGATGACCGCCAGATGATGAGAGAGAGACTGAAGGAGATCCAGGAAGAGAAATGGGAGATGCAAAACCAGCTAGAGGCCCAGAAGGTCTGGGGAAAGGCAGTGGGGTAGGAACTGTGGTTGTAAGTTGGGGGTTATACCAGTACCGCAGGCTAACTCTGCCGACTGCCAGGAGTTCGATCCTGAGCAATTCAAGGTGGCCTCTGCCTTCCATCCTCCCAGGGTCGGTAAAACAAGGGCCCAGATTGTTGGGGGCCATAGGCTGACTTTGTAAACCAATTAGAGAGGGCTGTAAAACAGCATGAAGCGATATATAAGTTCTAAGTGCTATTGCTATTGTTTTGCTCTTCCTTTTCCCTTTCCTACCTTCCTTCTTTCCTTCCTTCTTTTCTTCCTTCCTTCCCTCCCAGTGGTTAGAAGGCAGTATTGCAGGCTAATTCTGCCCACTGCCGAGAGTTCGATCACGATCCGCTCAAGGTTGGTTCAGCCTACCTTCCTTCCCTCCCAGTGGTTAGAAGGTAGTATTGCAGGCTAATTCTGCCCTCTGCCGAGAGTTCGATCACGATCCACTCAAGGTTGGTTCAGCCTTCCTTCCTTCCTTCCTTCCTTCCCAGTGGTTAGAAGGCAGTATTGCAGGTTAATTCTGCCCACTGCCGAGAGTTCGGTCACAACCCGCTCAAGGTTGGCTCAGCCTTCCTTCCTTCCTTCCCTCCCAGTGGTTAGAAGGCAGTATTGCAGGCTAATTCTGCCCACTGTCGAGAGTTCAATCACGATCCACTCAAGGTTGGTTCAGCCTTCCTTCCTTCCCTCCCAGTGGCTAGAAGGCAGTATTGCAGGCTAATTCTGCCCACTGCTGAGAGTTCGATCATGACCAGCTCAAGGTTGGCTCAGCCTTCCCTCCTTCGGAGGTTGGTAAAACGGAGACCCAGATTGTTCCGGGGGGCACGGGTGTGTGGGTGTGTGTGGGCATAAGCCGACGCTGTAAACCGCTGAGAAAATGCTGCAGAGCATTCTGAAGCGGTCTGCGAGTCTAAACGGTCTCATTCTTGCGCTTGCACTTTTCCTCCCTTTCGCTCGCTCATTCTGAGGCCAGGCTTAGTTTCCGTCTCCCCGTAGGAGCTCTGCTGTAGAATTCAGAAAGCTTGCAAGGTGACGTGCACCGCTCTCTCCACCCAGAAGCTCACGGAGAAACTGAAGCAGGAGAAGCAAGGGTTGGAGCAGTCTGCCTCCGAACTGCAGAGGACCATCTCCGAGCTGGGGGAGCTGATCCACGAGATGAAGGAGAAGGAGAAACTCTTGGTTTTCTTCCCTGATCTTCACATTCCCGTGGAGACCCAGTTTGAAAGTAAGTTTCCCTCCCCCCGGTGGGAGAGCCCCCCCCTGAATCGACGTGCCGATTAAGCGCCGTGAATGTGAACTCCCCACCACCACCACCAAAGTTTGCCCCCCATGAGGTTACTGTATTTTTCGGAGAATAAGACGCTCCAAAGTATAAGACGCACCTAGCTTTTGGGGTGGAAAACAAGGGGAAAAACAATCTGCCTCTGCCTCCCAGCAATTTGCCTCCTTGCAGCAAACAGCAAACAGCACAGACAATATACACTGTTTGTAGTGTTACATTTCAGGCTATACTGGTACTGATGCTGTTAAGATGGATGCGGCTTTCTGGAAGTATACGTTATTCTCTGCTCTTTAAAAGAAGATGCAATAGCACTGCGCCTCTCTTCAAATCAAGCATTTATTTTATAAAAGCTTCTTCATCTTATTAAGCTGCCTAGAACAATAATAAAGCTGTCTTTAAAAAACAAGTCCAATAAATTGAACGTTCTATAGGCATTTATAGTTATCGACTTACATCATTGCAGCAAACAGCCTGTTTCAGTTTAGCCTGGTTAGCACAAGAAAAAAAAAATCTGCCTCTGCCTCCCAGCAATTTGCCTCCTTGCAGCAAACAGCAAGTTTCACTTTCAATTTCAATAGGGGCCTCCTGATAATCAGCTTGTTTCAGGCTGCAGGGATTCCCATAGCCTATTGCTGTCTCCGCAAGCTCCATTTCCTCCGTTTGCTGCAAGGAGGCAGAGGCCAAAGGGTGGGGGCCGGTGGGTGCTCAGAGCTACATCCAGTGTATAAGACGCACCCAAATTTTCACCCTTTTTTAAGGGGGGGAAGGAGGAGAAAGTGCGTCTTATACTCCGAAAAATAGGGTAATCTGGGTGAGCAAAAGCACATTCTTTGATTTCACAACGTCTAGACAGATTGAGCCATGGTTTCAATTAGGAAGATGGGACCATCCTTGACCAGGTAAAGGTTCCTCTCGCACATGCCTGCTAGTCGTTCCCGGCTCTAGGGGGCGGTGCTCATCTCTGTTCCAAAGCCGAATACCATCAATATTAAACTGAGCCTGCTCAGATGCTGAAGGACAGCATGGAAGCCAAGTGGAGAGAGTGGAAGGGAGGAGGGGAGAGGAAAGGAGAGGAAGAGATGGGGATAGGAGAGAAGGAAGCAGAGGTGAGGAAAAGAGGGGACAGAGAGAAGGAGCGGAAAGAGGAAGGGGAAGTAGAGAAGAGAGATGTTAGAGGGAAGGAAGGAGGTAGGGAGGAGGAGAGAGGGAGAGCAGGTAGGGCTGTTGTGGAGCATGGTATAATATGCCTGCTTTCCATAAAGCAGAAGAGCACATGAAGAGTTATTGTGGCTAGATGGTGAGAGGAATTGATATAATATTGGCTAATACATAATAGTGTTTGTTAAGATGTAATGGCATACTTATGGATACTTATATGAAAATAAAAATTTCAAAAACTATTTGCGGGGCGGGGGGGGGGAGCCGAAGAGCCAGCGCTGCCCGAAGACGTCTCCGTGGTCATGTGGCCGGCATGACTCAATGCCAAAGGCGCATAGAGCGCTGTTCCCTTCCCACCAAAGGTGGTTCCTATTTTTCTACTTGCATTTTTGACCTGCTTTCGAACTGCTAAGGCTGGCAGAAGCTGGGACACGTCACGGGAGCTCGTTCCTTTACGTGGCGCTGGGGATTCGAACCGCCGACAATTCTGATCGACAAGCTCAGCGTCTTAAGCCACTGAGCCCCCGCCACCCCCACCCACAAGGCCTTGCACCACCCATCCCGTTTCGAGCGCAGCCCTTCCAAATACTCCGTTCCTTCCATTCTGGCACGGATCCCCAACCTGGTTTTAATTCTTTGCAGTCTCCGGGGACGTGACGGAGGACA
This sequence comes from Natrix helvetica, assembly GCF_964273705.1. Classification (NCBI taxonomy): domain Eukaryota; kingdom Metazoa; phylum Chordata; class Lepidosauria; order Squamata; family Natricidae; genus Natrix; species Natrix helvetica. The sequence goes on from NC_138564.1 coordinate 11,878,144, forward strand.
TGGGCAAACAGCTGCAGGCCAACAACATCCGCATCAGCGTTCTGGAGGAAGAGAATTCCCGTCTCCGGAACGCGATCTCCAAAATCAAAGAGCCGCCCCAGCAGGAGACGCAGAAGGTAGGTGGACGGGGCAGAGGGGAAGGGGCAGTCCAAAGGCAGCAGGCGTCATCAGCCACTTGGCCAGCAGCAGGGGTCGTGAGAAAAGACCAGCGGTCCCAACTCTATCCTATTTCAGAGAAGTGGCCGTCCACTCTCTTCTTTAAGAGCTTCCACAACTTCTGGAGGCAAGCTGTTCCGCTGGCCTCACCAAACATGCCAAGGGAGACGTGCCATGCCCCGTTCCAACTCCTCTTCCTCCTCCTCTGAACCGGGCTTCTGTTCTGACCGAGGCTTCTTCCCAAGAGCCTGAAGCAAACTCCTGGTCCTGATAAAAACCCCTTTTATGAATTGGCTGTGAATTCTGCTCCTTCTCATCCAGCAAAGTCTTTCGAGGGAGGATTTACGGTCACAGACCTCATCTGGCTTGGAGAACTGCCAGGCCGATATCTGTAAAACGTGACAAGGAGCCTCGGAGAGTCACGAACCAATTAAGCGAACTAATGTTCTCCTGCAAACTCCACTCCCCTGTCGCTCCTCTTTTATTCCCTCTGGGAGGGGCCATTCATCGTCCACCTGTGGCTTTACTCCCAAGTCAACTCCTGTTCTTTAGCTGTTCCCTTCATCTGGCAACTCTGTGCATGCACACACTGGGAACAGGCTCCAGCTGTTCTTCTGCCTCACAGATGTACAACTCCAAAGGCAGCTGGCAACTGTCCGACGGCCTTGCCCCCCTCTCTACCTCCGACACAGAGCCCTCATCCGAGCCTTCCCCAGACTCCAGGACTGGCCCAGGTTCCTCCCCAACCCTCCTCACTGTCTGAATCTGCTGCCAGCTGCACTGGTGGGCCACAACAACTCCGATGGGGCCCCAACAGTGTTCTCCATCCTGACCCAGTAACGTCCGTCTGCACTCCTCGGATAGCGTCAACAGCAGTGCCTTCCTTCCGTCTCTTAGGATACGGACGCCTAACAGGGAATTCCTCTCTCCGTAGTTTCTTCTTCCAACCCAGCTGTGGATTCGGTCTGCTGAAAAACCGGGCTCTCACGACACTGCGATGCCGCCTCCCATGGGGTGAGTGGGCTGGGCCCCAAAGGGATCGGTATGGGAGATGGGTCCCGTGTGATTGGACAGGCAAGGAATTTGTCTCTGGTGAATAAGCTCTCAGTGCACATAAGGAGAACAAAATACATTCATCAAGAATTAAAAGATATAACACTTTGTGATAGTCATAGGTCACTAATAAGCTATCAAATCACACTAGGAAACAAAACAATATAAATTGAAAGATATAAGCAACATGGTTATAGTCACAAGTGGGGAGAGAGATAGATACTAGGAAGGAAGAAAAGAAGAATAGTAATACAGTCTTAGTAAATTATTGACAGTGTTGTGGGAATTAGTTGTTTAGCAGAGTGATGGCGTTTGGGAAAAAACTCACCTTGTGTCTAGTTGTCTTGGTGGGCAGTTCTGTACAGTGTCGTTTTGAGGGTAGGAGTTGGAACAATTTATGTCCAGGATGCAAGGGATCTGTAGATATTTTCCCAGCTCTCTTTTTGACTCGTGCAGTGTGCAGGTCCTCAATGGAAGGCAGGTTGTCAGCCATTGCTTTTTCTGCAGTTCTGATTCTCCTCTGAAGTCCGTGTCTGTCTTGTTGGGTTTCAGAGCCAAACTAGACAGTTATGGAGGTGCAGATGAGAGACTCAATCGTTCCTCTGTAGAACAGAATCAGCAGCTCCTTGGGCAGGTTGAGCTTCCTGAGTTGGTGCAGGAAGAACATTCTTGGTTGTGCTGTTTATTTTTATTTTTTTGAAGCACTGCCTTCTCCCATGGCTCCTTTCGCAGGTTCCCTGCCGCGCCCGGCTTTCAGGGACAGGTTTCCAGGCCTCCGACGAACAGCAGCAGCAGTGCCGCTGGAAGCGCCTCGCGACACAGGCCTCCAAACCACCCTGCCCCCCATTGGACCTCCAGCAACCAGCTGCCCAAGACCCCCCTGGGCCCTGCTCCGTTCAACCTTTTCTACAAGGAGGCGATCAACAGCCCTTACGCCCAGGCCAAAGGGAGAGGGCGCCTGCCCCCACCAGGATACTGTACCCGCAACCACCAGAAATAAAAGAGAAGCACGCTCAAGGAGGACTCCAGGAGTGTCACTCTGTGTGTGTGTGTGTGTGTGTGTGTGTGTGTGTGAAGAGGTGCAGGGCAAGGGGACGGTAGGAGGGGGAACCCAAGGCTGGGTGATAACCCTGGCACAGGGCTTAGAAAACTCCTGCCGTTCCCGGTCCTCAGCTTAAACCTAGTTATAAACTTTGTGATGGGGACTTCTCTGCCTTGGCTTTCACTCTTTAACTAGGTTGTAAGGAAGGAAGGTAAAGAGCACGATAAAGAGGAAGGAAGGAAGGAAGGAAGGAAGGAAGGAAGGAAGGAAGGAAGGAAGGAAGGAAGGAAGGAAGGAAGGAAAAAAGGAGCATGAGAAAGGGGGATGGAGGGAAGGAAGGAAGGTGTCAGGCCTGCAGCCTTCTAGAGAGCATGATAAAGAGGAAGGAGGAGCATGAGAAAAAAGGAGGGGGAAGGAAGGAAGGAACAGGGACGGATGGAGGGAAGGAAGGAAGGTGTCAGGCCTGCAGCCATCTAAAAAGCACGAGGAAGGAAGGAAGGAAGGAAGGAAAAGAGAAGCATGAGAAGGGAGGGATGGAGGGAGGGGAGGAAGGAAGGTAAAGAGGAGTATGATAAAAAGGAAGGAAGAAAATAACAGGAAGGAAGGTAAAGAGCATGAAAAAGGGGGAAGGAAAGAAGGAAGGAAAAGAGCATGGGAAAGAAGGAAGGGAAGGACAGTAAAGAGGAGCACAATACAGGAAGGAAGTCCGGGGGGGGGGCAGAGTCGGGGTCTGGATCGAGGCCTCTGTGTTCCAGCATAAGTCTTCCCCCTGGTTTCCTTTGCAGCTTTCAAGGGCTTCCCATGGGAAGTTGGGTGGAAGTTGGCAAGTTTCCAGGATGGTGCAGCCGGCCTTCCAGCCCCCCCAAAATGCAACACAAACGTCGCCCTCCCCCACGCATGCGCCTTCCCCCCCTCCCCACACGCACTGCAGAGACCTAAAGACCCGCAGAGAAGGGCATGGCGTGCCACCTGCGGCATGCGTGCCATAGGTTCGCCATCACGGGTACAGGGTCTCTTACTTGAGCAGGGGGTTGGACTAGAAGACCTCCAAGGTCCCTTCCAACTCTGCAATTCTATAAAAGAGGAGGAAATGTCCGGACGAGGGAAGAATAGATCAAGAAAAAGGACCAGTAGCACCTGGTTTTAGTTTGCTAGAATTATTTTAATTAGGACAAGGGATTTTTATATATATTTTGTTGGGAGGTATATATATGTATATGTATATATATACACCTCCCAACAAAGTCTGGAATATCTCAGCTTTTTCCGAGACGTCGTCCCAAGACCCCCACAACTCTTGCCCAAATAAGTTAGTATAAATAAAGAAGCAAAGTTCAAACCTCCATCCCCTCCCACCCCATCCGGCTGAATCTCGTTTTTTTCCCCCCTTTGCAAATCGTCACTAAAAAGGGGACAGTTGAAAACCTCACGTCGTGTCGGCCATCGTCTTCGTCCCTCCATGAGACGAGGACACCCAGGTGGGTTTCCCCCGAAGGTCAGGTTCACCCCAGCTCGGAATCCACGCTGCACAAAAATGTCCGGAGAACACACGCACACCAATAAGGGCACGGATTTCAGTCCGGAGTGGTGTTGGTGGTGGCAGGAGAGAATGCACGAACAAGGCCGACGGAAGAGAGGAACGTCTTATTTACACCTACGGCTGTCGTTCCTTGTCCTGGCGGGGCTCCGGAGCAGCGGCTTCTCTGGTCGAAACAAGCCCAGAGACCACCTAAAACCCAAGGGCAGCGTTTCCCTCAAACGTGGCCGCTTCTTAAGACGGGTGGACTTCAACTCCCAGAATTCTGGTTTGAGAGATGGCTGGGGGAATTCTGGGAGTTGAAGTCCACCCGTCTTAAGAAGCGGCCACGTTTGAGGGGAAAAAAAGCATTGCTCTCTAGAGAATGGCTTCTTGGGGAGATGCGCTCTTCCCTTGGGAGTGCAAGAAGAACAGGTTTTGCTACCTTTCTCAGCAACAGTTTCCTGAAAGGAAGACAAATAATAATAAAGGGGAGGGGAGGGGGAAAGGACATTTATTTCTTGCTAGAAGGGCAAGAAAACCCTTCTAGGGTTGGCCAGAAAAGGTGTCCATCTGTCTGGTCATTGGCCAGACATCTGTCTGGTCCTTTTCTGTCCCACTCCATCCCCACAAATCCCAGTTCCCTTTATTGCTGAATTTACCCCTGGATCGACCACCTAAAGCAGGGATGGAGAACCTTTTCGGCACCGAGTGGTGTCCTTGCCGGCCACAACCTGGAAGAGGAGCTGCCCAGAGGGCATGTGCGGTCCAGAAAATGAATTTCTGGTTTCTGGCGTGCCAGCTACCCTTCCGGTCACTGGCACCCATGCGCTCGCGATGATCAGCAGGCCGGCGCACATCAGCACGCCAGGAAACGGAAGGCCAGCTCTTCCAGTTTCTGGCACGGCCGCACGCACGAAGGCTAGCTGATCGTCGTGCGTGCATGCGTGCCAGAAACCCAGAAGAGGAACGGGAGACGCCACGCACGCCAGGCAACGTGGCTCCGCGTGGCACTTCGGGCAGGTGTGGTATAGGGTCACCATCACCGACTTAAAGCAATTTCAGGATGCAAGATTGATAGAAAAGAGCTTCAAAAACTGGAGCCAGGCGCAAAGGTTTTCTTGGGAACGTGCAGAGTGCCAGCTGAGCCAGCCGTTGCACATCTGGCTGCGGCGCCTGCCACTTCCAGACCAACTCCAGGCACCTCCACAGCTGTACTCTGGGGCAGAGTTGAAGTCCATGCCTCTTAAAATTACCCAGGTTAAAAACACAAACAAACTGGGAAACGAGGAAATATTGGAGTAAAATAAGAATTTGGTTACAGGCCTTCAAATCCAATTTAAACCGGAGATGTTTTTGCTAGGGATAATTAGAGGAACGTTTACAAAGGAGATCAATTATATCATAATTCATATACTGACAGCAAGAATAGCATATGCCCCAAATTGGAAAACATACCCTCCGAAAACATGATAATTTAAAAAAAAAACCAATGGTACTGCGCAGAAATTGCAAAATTAACTCTCAAACTGCAAGATGAAGAAGAAAAAGAATGCTACACAGGTATGGGACAAATGGTATCGGGGGTTAGAACGGAAGTAGAATATTGATACGTGCAAATATTTGGAGTTATAAAGGTAAAGAGGAAATTGCAAATGAAAAGCGAATGGAAAGTAAGTAAGATGCTAAACAAAAGGGGATATATATTGTGTGTGTGTGTGTGTGTGTGTTGTATTTGTGCCGATAAATAACACAAATACATATATATATATGGCATACCAGGGGTTGTAACACAAATACATACCTATTTCCCTGGCCTAGCTGATAAGGAAGAGAGCCTGTGGCTTAGTGACAATTACATCAGCCGAATATACAATACAGCCCTGGTTCGATTCCCAGTAAGGGTATGGCTAGCTGATGAGACCTAAATAGGTTGAAATAGATCTATACTATATCGATGTCTTAGGAAGGGGAAGAACGGGTGTTGAATTTGGTTTTTTCTATTTTGTTTTGTCAAAACTTTAATAAATTACGTATTAAAAAAACAAAAGAACAACATAAAAAAACCCACGAAAGCCAACCTTTCTCGCGCATCTGACCAATTCAATATATCAATGTTCTCATTCCGCTTCTGCCACTGAATTTTGGAAAGAAAGGCTCAGAAAGCACGAGGGCTGGGGGCTGGGCAGCTGCCTCTACCACCACTAACCCCCCAACCAGGCTCTTACCGAGAACGTTGTGTTTACAGAGAGGGCAAGTCTGTTGCAGGAGAAGCCAGGGGTCGACGCATTCCCGGTGAAATTCGTGCAGGCAGGGCAGCACCCGGAGACACTGTTGGGCAAGTCAAGAGCTACTCAGGTGTGGCAGGAGGGAGGGGCCGGGTGTCCCACCTGCATTCTTCCCCCCCCACTTGAGAAGAGTTGGTAGAGGAAAGACCGGAAGTACCTTAGCGCGACAGAAAGGGAAAAAAAGGTGAGCTCTGAAGAGTCTCAACGTAAATTCTGTCGGACAAACCGAAGCCGATGATTCTTTTGCACCAGAACTTTTCCAGAGGAAAAGTGATGAAGGAGATGCGTACTCCACAAGGGAGCCCCGTTGCGGAGTACTGTGACTAGGTCGTGAGTCACTTTTCCCCCCAGCCTCGCCGCAAACTTCGAATGAACGTTTTGCAAGTCGAAAATCTGCAGAAGCCTTTAGAAGCAAAGGACAGGAACCAGACACAGCCAGATTCATCCCGAGTCTCACCTGATTCTTTTGAAACTGGTCCAGGCAGATGGCACAGCTGTCAATCTCGTGTGCCCAGCTGTGGGGCGCCCTGCCCGGATGGTAACGCCGGGTTTTCAAAGCCAGCAGTTTCTGGGCCATGTGTTGCTTGAGATCCAGCTGCAAGGGGGAAGATTAGCATTAGGCCCACCGATGCCATCCTCACTCTGCAAGGATGGACTACAGAATACAATACAATGCAATAGCAGAGTTGGAAGGGACCTTGGAGGTCTTCTAGCCCAACCCCCTGCCTAGGCAGGTAACCCTATACCATTTCAGACAAATGGCTACCCAACATCATCTTAAAAACTTCCAGTGTTTGGGAATTCACAACTTCTGGAGGCAAGTTGTTCCACTGATTAATTGTTCTGTCAGGAAATTTCTCCTCAGTTCTAAGTTGCTTCTCTCCTGGATTAGTTTCCACCCATTGCTTCTTGTTCTGCCCTCAGGTGCCTTGGAGAATAGCTTGACCTCCTCTTCTTTGGGGCAGCCCTTGAGATATTGGAAGACTGCTATCATGTCTCCCCTAGCCCTTCTTTTCATTAAACTAGACCTACCCAGACCTACCCAATTTATTTTTATAATTATAATGTACACTGAAAATGTCATTTAATTTCATTGTACGAGGTGCAACGACAATCAACTAAACTAAACTAAACTGAACTGAACTGAACCCAACCCAATCCCAACCCAACCACAATCCAACCCTCAACCCCAACCCACCCCAACACCCAACACAGCCCACCCCACCCCACCCCCAACACAACACAACCCAACCCCAACCCCAACTAAACTCAAGCTACACCCGAGGCTGAGAGGAGGCCCACCTCAGATTCTCGGTCCAACTGACTGTGCCGGGATTGTCGTTGTGCCTGCACAATCACACCTGTGCACAGGATCAACGCGATGAGCAGGATGGCGTTCCAGAGCTGCTGGAGGTATTTCTGCCAACAGAGACCCACCCCAAAGGGTAACACACATTACTCTTGAGGAGAGAGAGAGAGAGAGAGAGAGAGAGAGAGAGAGAGAGAGAGAGAGAGAGAGAGGAGAGGGAGAGGGAGAGGGAGAGGGAGCAGTGGAAATCTATGGGCCAGTCCTCGGGACGGAAAAGCCATCATTGCTAGCAAAACTCCACCCTAGCTCTGGGGATAAAAGGCAGGAAGCGGAGATGAATAGATATGGCAGACAACTATTCATCTCCCTGCCGGATGGACTTGTTACCCTGCGGTGAGAGAGAAACCTTTTGCCGGAGCTGCCGACATTTCTAATAAAGGAATGTTACTTTTACTTTCTTGTGTTTGGGGAACTGGATCAAAATAGAACTACTTTACAAACTGGGCAGCCATGTAAATCTACTATAGTTATCCTCAACTTACAGCCATTTATTTAGTGACCGTTCAAAATTACAACGGCAGTGGGGAAAAAATGGGGCTGATGGCCGATCCTCGCACTTATGACCGTTGTCGCACCCTCTGGTCTGGCGATCCAAATTCGGGCCTTTGGCAACTATTTGCAATGGTTTGCAGGATCCTGAAATCACGCGATTGTCGTTTGTGATTTTTCCCAGCCGGCTTCCAACACAAACAAAACCGATGAGGCAAGCCGGATTCGCTTAACGGCCGGCGGGTTCACTGAAGAACCGCTTGCGATTTGCTTAACGGCGGCGGCAACCGTTGGTTGCAAAACTGAACGCAGCTCCCTGCCTTGCTTAGCAAGGGGGGGGATTCTGTTTAAGTGGAGGCCCACCTGTCTTCCGCTATTGTTACCTGTGGCCTCCGGAACGTTCTCCTCACGGCCCGCAGGGACCTGTCAATCAACACATTTCCAACAGAACTTCTGGCTCCTTTCACCAACCTGAACCTTGGAGCTGTTTTCGCCCATGCAGATAACGCCCTGCCACTCGCCATACATGCCACCCCGCGAGAGGCCACACGTTGACCAGAGAGTCAGGGTCACCCCCTTGAAAGAGAAAAAAAAAAGGGGGGGGGGCGGACAACTGAGCGATAAGGAGACAATGAAAGGGTTCAAAACTACCCAACAAACCAGAAATAGCAGTGATTTACAGAACAATAAGAGCTGGAAGGGACCTGATCTCTGGAACTTAAAATATATTATCCGCTTAGCTTTCGTTAGCCTCTGCTAACATCGCCAAGAGTTATAAAAACTACCATTGAGGAGATATCTGCCTTTATACATCATCGATCAATTTGGCCATAGGCCCGCCTCCCCCCTGTAATTAGCGCTGTCGTTTTTTGCTTCAGACATGTTAATCGGACGTTAAGCTAAGCCTCCATCGATTCGTCTTCCCTGCCCAGGCCAGTACCACACCTCTGCCTGCCCATGCCAGCCACATACCATGTTCTCCAGCAGCCCTGCTTGGTATGTGATCTTCGCTGTGGCCCGGAGACCTCTGCAAAAAAAAAAAAAAAAGAGGGAGAGAGAAGAATGAATAACAGAGTTGGAAGGGACCTTGGAGGTCTTCTAGTCCAACCCCCTGCTCAAGCAGGAGACCCTAAACCATTCCAGGTAAACGGCTGTCCAGTCTCTTCTTAAAAGCCTCCAGTGACGGAGCAACCACAACTTCTGGTGGCAAGTAGTTCCATGGGTTAATTGTTCTTACTGACAGGAAGTTTCTCCTTAGTTCTAGGTCGCTTCTCTCCTTGATTAGTTTCCATCCATTGCTTCTAGTTTGACTCCCTCTTCTTTGTGGCAACCCCTGAGATATCGGAAGACTGCTATCATGTCTCCCCTGGTCCTTAAAGGTTTCACCTTTAACATAAAAGTTAGCCAAGGAGATTTTGCTCCCAATTGTGGCCACAAAGGGAAGACTGACCTGCATATCAAGTGTTTTCAAACTTTATTAAGTCTTGTGGACTTCAACTCCCAGAATTCCATAGTCAGCCATGCTGGCTGGGGAATTCTGGGAGGGGTTTTTTGGGTCAAGTTTTTAATTTTATATTGTTTATATACATCTATTCGTGAATGATTTGGATGAGGGAATAAATGGGGAACTCATCAAATTTGCAGATGATACCAAGCTGGCAGGAATAGCCAACACTCCAGAAGATAGGCTTAAGATACAGAAGGATCTTGACAAACTTGAACATTGGGCACTATCTAATAAAATGAAATTCAATGGTGAAAAGAGTAAGGTTCTACATTTAGGCAACAAAAACGGAATGCACAGGTACAGTATAGGTGATACCTTACTCAGTAGTAGTAACTGTGAAAGGGATCTTGGAGTCCTAGTGGACAACCATTTAAATATGAGCCAGCAGTGTGCAGCAGCTGCCAAAAAAGCCAACACAGTTCTAGGCTGCATCAACAGAGGGATAGAATCAAGATCACGTGAAGTGTTAATACCACTTTATAATGCCTTGGTAAGGCCACACTTGGAATACGGCATTCAGTTCTGGTCGCCACGATGTAAAAAAGATGTGGAGACTCTAGAAAGAGTGCAGAGAAGAGCAACAAAGATGATTAGGGGACTGGAGACTAAAACATATGAAGAACGGTTGCAGGAACTGGGTATGTTTAGCTTAAGAGAAAGAAGGACTAGGGGAGACATGATAGCATTATTCCAATATCTCAGGGGTTGCCACAAAGAAGAGGGAGTCAAACTATTCTCCAAAGCACCTGAGGGTAGAACAAGAAGCAATGGGTGGAAACTAATCAAGGAGAGAAGCAACTTAGAACTGAGGAGAAATTTCCTGACAGTGAGAACAATTAATCAGTGGAACAGCTTGCCTCCAGAAGTTGTGAATGCCCCAACACTGGAAGTCTTTAAGAAGATGTTGGATAGCTATTTGTCTGAAACGGTATAGGGTTTCCTGCCTAGGCAGGGGGTTGGACTAGAAGACCTCCAAGGTCCCTTCCAACTCTACTATTGTATTGTATTGTATTGAATGGTGTGATACCTGAGTATCATACATTTCAATAAAAATAGACGTAGCATTATTACTCATTACATTTCATTTTCATTGTTTCATATTATTTACACATATCTTTTACTACCACTCTTCTAAATCTCCTTCTTACTCTTTCATATATATTACTTAATAATATATTAGGATCGGAAAGAACATGAATAGATGTATGAGAATGAATGCATCTATTAGAAGATGTATTAATACACCTATTAGAATGTGTATTCTATTAAAGAATTAAGTTTTAATTGAAAATTAAGAGTTTGAATGATGGCATTAGGAAAAAAAACATGAAATACATATATTTTAAATGCTTTGAACGATTGTGATTGGTACCAGATGTGTATATTATGATATTGAATAATGAATAAATGAATGAATGAAAGACAGACAAACAGACAGACAGAAAGGAAGAAAAGAAAGAGAAAGAAAGAAAAATACAGAAAGACAGACAGATGGAAAGGAAGGAAGGAAGGAAAGAGAAAGAAAGAAAAAGCAAGACAGAAAGAAAGAAAGAAACTTTACACTTATACCAGAAGTGTATATTATGATAATGAATAATGAAAGAAAGAAAGAGAGAAAGAAAGAAAGAAAATAAGTAAGTCTGTCTGGAACTTTAATATAAACAGAGGTGAAGAGCTAAATAACGGAAACATGAATAACAAAACAGATGGAAGATGGGGAACAGAAAATAAATGGTATTATCACGTTTTTGAACATAATAGTGACAGGAGGGGAGGGAAAATTAAAATCGAAATAAGACAGGAATTCTGGGAGTTGAAGTCCGTAAGTCTTACTTGTTGCCAAGTTCCGAGATCTCTGCTGTTTATAAGTCAGGTATGTTGGGATTTTTTTTGAAGAAACGTGCTCTGAGGCTTATTTTTTAACGCAAACAGATTTTCAGAAGCCTAAGCAAAAATTAAATCTTCACCCACAGCCTCCTGTCCTTCTCCCACCCGGTACCCAGCCAGCTCACCGCAGCAGCGCCCCGAGGAGTTTGGTCACGTTTTCCGAAGTCTGGACTATAACCACGGGCTTTGAAAGGACCTGGGAGACGTCCAGCTGTAGAAGGGAGAAGGCAAGGAAAAGCCCATCAGTGGGGAAATGAGGGTAGGGGGGTCCCATCGCCTCTCCGGCATCCTCAAGAGCATCCATACCTACCTCTCGGATTCGGTTCTGGTTCAGGGCAAGGATGAGCAGGGCTGAAGCCCCCAAAACTAGGGCCCGTTTCATCTGCAGGAAGGAAAACCCACCAAGGAATTAGGAAGCAGGAACAGGGTCTATCCCACTTGCTTCCTGGGACTCAGGAAGTATTCTGACCTGGACTTCCCGAGAGCAGGAAGCCAACTCCTGGTCCCAACAAAAAATTGACTGTGAATTCTGCTCATTCACCTCCAGCAAAGTCTTTCCAGGGAGGATTTACAGTCACAGACCTTATCTGTCTTGGAGAGCTGCCAGGCTGATATCTGCAGAACTTGGCAAGGAGTCTCGGAGAGTCACAAACCAATTAAGCGAACTAATGGTCTCCTGCAAACTCCACTCCCCTGTCGCTCCTCTTTTATTCCCTCTGGGAGGGGACATTTATCCTCCACCTGTAGTCTTACTCCCAAGCCGACCCCTGTTCTTTAGCTCTTCCCTTCGTCTGGCAACTCTGCGCATGGGAACAGGCTCCAGCTGTTCTTCTGCCCCACTGACGTCTGCCTCCGAAGGCAGCTGATAACTGTCAGATGGCTCTGGCCCCCTCTCTGCCTCCGACACAGAGCCCTCATCCGAGCCTTCCCAAGACTCCAGGACTGGCCCAGGTTCCTCCCCAACCCTCCTCACTGTCTGAATCTGCTGCTAGCTCCGTGGGCCGCTGGCAGGCCACAACAGGAGGTATCGCGAGAGAAACAAGCAGGTGGAACTCAGGTGAAGAGGAAAGATGCACCTTGTCGACCACAGTGCTGGCGAAAGACTCCTCTTTGTGGCGCTTGGGGGTCTCTGCTTCTTCCTCCTCCACCGGAACCACGCCAATCCAGGTGTCCTCATGGTCCAGCCTGGGCTCAGTGTCATTCACCTGGGAAAAAAGGGACGGAAGACAACCTGAGCCGAGTTTGCTTCCCGGAACTTGCCTTCCAGCGCCTGCTCTTCAACCATCTGGAACGTGACATCGTACGCATCGGGGAGTTTGTTTGCACAGGTAGGCCTCACCTTAACGAACACATTGGGGAGCAGAATTGCCCTGGCTAAGTTAGGCGGTCGTTAAGGGAAGCGCCTTAATCATGGCAGTGAAGTTCTTAAGGGAACCTGGCTTCCTCCATGGTCCAGTGGGAAGGTAGCATGACCCCCACCCCCACCCCCGGGGATGCTGCCACTGTCGTAAGTACAAGGTAGTCCTCGAGTTACGGCCACCATTGAGGCCACCATTTATATTGCGGAGTGAAACGTGTCCAGAGTCGGCCTCGGGCTTACCTGCCCGTCTAGCCCTCCCCCATCTCTAGAGCACTAAGAACCCCCTCCCCAAAAAGCCCTTCTCCCATCCAGTGCAGAAGAACGTTGACCCCACCCTCTGGCCCCTAGCCTTACATCCCCCTCCCCAAAAAGCCCTTCTCCCATGCAGTTTAGGAGGTTGACACCCCCCCTCTGCCCCATACCCAAACAGCCCCTCTCCCACGCAGTTTAGGTTGACCCCCTTTCTCCCCTCCATCCTTAGAGCCCCCTCCCCAAACAGACTCTCTCCCACGCAGTTTAGAAGGTTCACCCTTCCTCTGCCCCCCATCCCAAGAACACCAAAAGCCCCCTCCCCAAACAGCCCTCCCCATGCGGTTCAAAAGAAGGTTGACCCTTCCTCTGCCCCCCCTCCCTACAACTCCCGCCCCAAACAGCCCCTCCCTCACGCAGTTTAAAAGGTTGAACCTCCTCTGCCCCCCCCTCCTCCTTACTGCCCCCTCCCCAAACAGCCCCGCTTTCTCACCAGCACCAGGCTGCCCCGCACGGCCGCCGCCGCCTGCAGCTCCAAGCCGGGCCGGCCCAGCAACGCTCCCTGCAAGGTGCAGCCGCCGCCCCGGCCGGGCAGCGTCACCTCCACCTGCGCCGCTGCGGAGGGAGAAGCGGCGGTCGCCGCCAGCAGCAACAGCAGCCCCGCCAGCAGCCCCGGCCGAGCCATCGCCTCCGCCGCCGCCACGCGCCGCAGCCCCAACCGCCGCCCTCGGGCCGCCCCTCCGCCGGCTGATCGCCCGCCCGCCCCGGCCTGCCTGCCTGCCTTCCGCCCGGCTGCAGCCGCCTCCGCTGCCTGCCGAGCCCGGACGGGGTGAGGCTTGGCTGCCCCGCGCTGCTCGCTAAGCCGCCTCTTAGCCGGGGTTTGTTGCAAAGGTGCATCCGTTGATATGCACGGGAAAGGGGCTAAACCATGGTTTGCATGGAGGCTCTGCGCCCGCTAAGCCGCCTCTTAACCGGGGTTTGTTGGAGAGGGGCTAAACCATGCTTTGCATGGGGGCTCCGCTCCCATTAAGCCGCCTCTTAACCGGGGTTTGTTGCAGAGATGCATGCGAAGGAGAGGGGCTAAGCCATGGTTTGCATAGGGAGTCTGCTCCCATTAAGGCGCCTGTTAACTGGGGTTTCTTGGAGAGGGGCTAAACCATGGTTTACATGGGGGCTCCGCTCTCCCTGAGCCGCCTCTTAACCGGGGTTTGTTGGAGAGGTGCATCAGTTGCACACACAAGAAGGGGACTAAGCCATGGTTTGCTTTTGTGACATGCAGACTCTGCTCCCATTAAACCTCCTCTTGGCTGGGGTTTGTTGGAGAAATACACCTACCCCTTGCTTTGGACGCCGGACATGGGGTAGCTTGCTCCCATTAAACCGCCTTTTAGCCAGGGTTTGTTGCAGAGGGGCGCCCGCTGCATGCCCAGGAGAGGAGCTAAACCACGTTACGGTCTGCTTCAGTAACTGGACCCCCCCCCCCCAATATTAATCCGGCATTATTGATGAAGGATAACAATCCTGGTTTGAAAGTGTGGATGACGACGAGAGGGATAGGCAGAGACAAGGGAGTCCTCTACTTATAACCAGCGGACGTCACAAATAGTAATCAAAGTTGACCCTGGGTCATTGCAAGCATCGGACATCTACGCCAGTTGCCAAGGGGCCCAAATTTTGATCATGTACCTCGGGGGATGCTGCCAGTGGTCGTAAGTGCAAGGACTGGTCACACAAGTTACTTTTCCCGGCACCATTGTGACTTCAGACAGTCACTAAATGAAAGTTTATAAATTGAGGACGATCTATAGATAAACCAATGGATTGTTGCACAAATAGAATCCTTCGCCAAGCCACCTAATTGTATGCAGTGTTTTAGAGAAGTGGCTCTGTTTTGCAGGGCGGACACCGAAATCTGATCATTGCGCAACCCAGGAAGCCAAGCCAGCTGTTGCCCCCCCCCCCCAGATGTGACCCTTCACATTTGGCCTCACTTCTACAGAGCATCGGTTTCTGCAGCTTTAAAACTGCGTGGACTTCAACTCCCAGAAGGCTCCAGCTAGAGAAGAGTTGGTGGGCTGAGACGCCCTCTAGAGGTCGCACCTGGGATTGTAAAAGGAAGTGCTGCCTGTTCTACGGTGGCTGGCAGGGGACATGATTGTGACCGAAAACAAAAGCCAGCTGGTCCGCCAAGCCACGCCTCCCTCCCGTCAATCCATCAGAGCTGGAAGGGACTTTTGGAGGTCTTCTAGTCCAACCCCCTGCTTAAGCAGGAGACCCCCATACCATTGCAAACAAGTGACTGTCCAGTCTTTTCCTCTTTCAAACGATCTCGCTTTCTTTTAGATATTAGGAAGCAAACACATATAGTCCTCGACTTACAACGGTTCATTTAGTGACCGAAGTTAGAACAGCACTGGAAAAAAGTGACTAAGCACCACTTTTCACACTTAACGACCGTTGCTGCACATTCCCATGGTCAGGTGATCAAAATCTTGACACCCAGCAACTGACTCATATTTATGACGGTCGCAATGCTGTGTGTGTGTGAGAGAGAGAGAGAGAGAGAGAGACATGATCCCTTTCGGCGACCATCTCACAAGCAAAGCCAATGGGGGAAGCCAGATTCACTGAACGACCGCATGGCTAACTTAACACACTGCAGGGATTCATTTAAGGACGGCGGCACGAAAGTGCTTGCTTACAATGGAGCAAGATTCGCCGAACAAACATTTCACTTAGCAACATCACTTTTGGGCATGAATCCCCTTTTATTTCATTATCATTATTTGCTTCGACCACTCCCTTTTAAAAATTTAATGTCTGTTGTTCGTTTATCCTTTGTTGCCATACTACAAATTTCATGGTAGCCCTCATTTCTTTGAATATCCCAATTTCGTCCCCCGATATTTAGCCGCCATGCAGCTCCCTTCGCCCGGTCGAGCTGTAAACAGAAATCCGAGCGGCGTAATTAATCCCTCGCGTTGGAATTTTAAGAAGGGTGAGAAAGAAAAAGAAAAAAAACAGTTGCTTATTTATTTTTTAAAAAAACCTTAATCTCTTTGCAGCAAACATTCCTAAGGAGGGCAAGGAATCGCGCGCCTGATGTTTGATGCGGTTCTTGAGGCATCTTTTTTTTTTTTTTGTGCAATAGGACAGATCGATTCTGTGGCACTGAAACTGGGAATCGCTCGGGCGGAGTCTGCCCGGAGCATGGATCTCATTGCCCAACATTTACACATCTCACCCACCCACCCCAGGGCAATCAGCCCATGGAACAGAGGTTGTGAGAGCTTCATCGCTGGAGGCTTTCAAGAAGAGACAATGAATGAATTAGGAACTAGAAATAAGTGTAAATATAATGAAAGACGAAGAATTTGTTATATGTAATAGTATATAAGATGTTACAAAAATGTAAAAAATATCTAGAATGATAACTATATAATGTATACCTAATAGCATATATCAGTGATGGTGAAACTTTTTTTTATGGCATGTCACAATTGTGCCCACACCAATTTAATCCTCCCTGCCCACAGCTTTTCTGAAGCCCGGGGAGGGCGAAAACGGCCTCCCCTGGCCCTCCGGAAGGGCAGAAATCATCTGGCTGGCACACGCCTCCCTCTCCTCTTACCATCCATTTAAGTCCATTGAAGCTCACGCTGACCGTTTCAGTGACTCCACTCAGCCACCTCCTTCTCTACCGTCCCCTTCTTCTTCTTTTGCCCTCCATCGTTCCCAGCATGAGGCTCTTCTCCAGGGAGTCCTTCTTCCTTCTCCTTAGGTGGCCAAAGTCTTTGAGTTTCCTCTTCAGGATCTGGCCTTCTAAAGAGCAGCCAGGGTGGATCTCCTCTAGGACTGACCGGTTGGATGGCCTTGCAGTCCAAGGGACTCAATGCAGGAGTCTCCTCCAGCACCAGAGCTCAAAGGCCTCCATTATGGTCCAATCTTCACAGCCATCCATTGCAACTGAGAAAACCATAAGCCTTGACTATGTGCACTTTTGATTGGCAGGGTGAGGTCTCTGCTTTTTAGGATGCTATCTAGATTGGCCATCTCTTTCCTCTCTAGGGAGATTACAGGGCACTTAAGTGAAGAAACCTGATATCACTTTCTAAAAGTGAGTTTCAAAACACGTTAAGCAGATCAGGCGTTATTGAGAATGATCAAATCCCTGGTATTTCCACACCCCTGTTCCTCTTATCTGATAACTAGATTTATCAGTCCATCTTTTTGGGACTGAGTGAGGAACAGACCTTGTGGGTTGGGTAATTATCGCAACGAAGCTTGCAGAATATCAATACACCAGTTTCCACCCAGAGATGATCAGGGTAGTCCTTGACTTACGACCATAACGGAGCCCAAAATCTATGTTGTAAAGCGAGACGCTGGTGAAGGGAGTTTTGTTCTGTTTTACGACACTTAATAATAATAATTATTACTATTGCAGGAACTGGGTATGTCTAGCTTAAGAGAAAGAAGGACTAGGGGAGACATGATAGCAGTCTTCCAATATCTCAGGGGTTGCCACAAAGAAGAGGGAGTCAAACTATTCTCCAAGGCACCTGAGGGTAGAACAAGAAGCAATGGGTGGAAACTAATCAAGGAGAGAAGCAACTTAGAACTGAGGAGAAACTTCCTGACAGTTAGAACAATTAATCAGTGGAACAGCTTGCCTCCAGAAGCTGTGAATGCCCCAACACTGGAAGTCTTTAAGAAGATATTGGATAGCCACCTGTCTGAAATGGTATAGGGTTTCCTGCCTAGGCAGGGGGTTGGACTAGAAGACCTCCAAGGTCCCTTCCAACTCTGCTATTGTATTGTATTGTATTGTATTGTAATAGCCTTTATTGTCATTGTACATCATGTACATCAGGGACACGGTGGCTCAGGGGCTAAGAAAACAGCTTGACCCCCTCCTCTCTGGGGCAGCCCTTCAAATATTGGAAGATGCTATCCTGTCTCCCCTGGTCCTTCTCTTCATCAGACCAGCCATGCCCAGTTCCTGCAACCGTTCTTGGAGGATTAAAGGATATTGAGGACATTTGAGGATTAAAACCATTGCCCGTAAACCGAGGCCAGGTAAGCGAGCTTGCAAAAGGAACAATAAAAGGGAGAAGAGAAGACAGCCCACCTGCCTATCTGCAAGTAGAGCTTTGGTCAACGCCCAGATTACGAAACTTTCTCCTTTTCTCACAATTGGGCGGTCCGTGAGCGGAGATGATGAAGAAACAGTGGTTTCTCTTTTCATACCTGGTGCTCTCTACTGCATGTTCTTTGCCCAGTCGGGTTGCCCAATCAGCGCATGAACAGCAGAAGGAGTGATTAGGTCCTTTTGGCCAGGATGGGAGGCTTCCAGAGCTCTCACCGGCTGCAGACTTCTGTCTGCCAAGATTTTCAGAAGACTTCTCTCTTTTCTAGGCAAAGAAAGGGTGGCTCAGGGGCTGAAGGCGCTCAGCTCGTCGATCGGAAAGGTCGGCAGTGCGGCGGTTCGAATCCCTAACGCCGCGTAATGGGGTGGGACCGAGTGAGGAACAGACCTTGTGGGTTGGGTAATAATCTACCGTAACGAAGCATGTAGAATATCAATACACCAGATGCCACCCAGAGATGATTTGGGTAGTCTAATGAAAAGGAGGACTAGGGGAGACATGATCGCAGTCTTCCAATATCTCAAGTGTTGCCACAAAGACGAGGGAGTCAAGCTACTCCCCAAAGCACCTGAGGGTAGAACAAGAAGCAATGGGTGGAAACTAATCAAGGAGAGAAGCAACCTAGAACTAAGGAGAAATTTCCTGGCAGTTAGAACAAATAATCAGTGGAACAGAAGTTGCCTCCAGAAGTTGTGAATGCCCCAACACTGGAAGTTTTAAAGAAGACGTTGGATAGCCATTTGTCTGAAATGGTATAAGTTTTCCTGCTTAGGCAGGGGGTTGGACTAGAAGACCTCCAAGGTCCCTTCCAACTCTGCTATTGTATTGTATTGTATTGTAGTCCTTGACCTACGACCATAACTGAATCCAAAATCTATGTTGTCAAGCGAGACGCTGGTGAAGGGAGTTTTGTCCCTTTTACGACACTTCTTAATAATAATAATAATAGCCTTTATTGTCATTGTATATCACGTATCATGTACATCAGGGATGCGGTGGCTCAGGGGATAAGATGCTGAGCTTGTTGATCAGAAAGGTCGGCAGTTCGGCGGTTCAAATCCCTAGCTCCAATAGAGTGAGCTCCCGTGACTTGTCCCAGCTTCTGCCAACCTAGCAGTTCGAAAGCACGTAAAAAATGCAAGTAGAAAAATAGGAACCACATTTGGTGGGTAGAGAACAGCACTCCCTGCGCCTTCGGTGTTGAGTCAACCGGCCACCTGACCACAGAGACGTCTTCAGACAGCGCTGGCTCTTCGGCTTTGAAACGGAGATGAGCACCGCCCCCCGGAATCGGGAACGACCAGCACATATGTGCGAAGGGAACCTTTTGTAAAACATCACAATAAATGTTTGTGGGGAAACAGGATAGTCGCTGAGGTTGCAAAACACCATTCTAGCCTGTCAATTTAAGCTGGCTGTGGAATTCTGGGAGTCGAAGTCCACCTATCTTAAAAAATAGGTGAGGTTGTGAAACACACAGGTCGGGATGCTTGCAAAAATGGGGGATGGCAGAAGCATTTCAGGAATTTAGCAAACAAATCCTCCCACTCTCCTCTTCTTGAGTTCTGGCAGTGAAATCTGATAGCAAAGGATTCCAGGATCATGATGAGAAGAGAGATAAACAAAGCCAAAAAAAAAAAAGCTGAGTAGGAAAGTGTGTGTGGGGGAAATATGTGGTTTTTTTGTTCCGCCTGCCCTTAGATGTGCGTCGATTGGTGCAAATAATTTTTTACACCGGTTTTCAACTTTGCATGTCTCTCCGCAGAGAAGCCAGTGCTGAATATTTCTGCTCAGGCATTTATGAATTTTTACCGAGGCTCTACTTATTATGGGATCACGATGCTAAAAGAAAGGGGAGCCATTTGGGCTGAAGTCGGTGGCTCGCCTCTGGAGGAATAGCTGGAAGATTTGGTTGTTGTTGTTAAGTCATGTCCCACCCATCGTGGCCCCATGGACCACGTTCCTCCAGGCCTTCCTGTCCTCTTACCATCCATTTAAGTCCATTGAAGCTCACGCCGACTGCTTTGGTGACTCCATCCAGCCACCTCATTCTCTGCCGTCCCCTTCTTCTTCTTTTGCCCTCCATCGTTCCAAGCATGAGGCTCTTCTCCAAGGAGTCCTTCCTTCTCATTAAGTGGCCAAAGGATTTGAGTTTCCTCTTCAGGATCTGGCCTTCTAAAGAGCAGCCAGGGTTGATCTCCTCTAGGACTGACCAGTTGGATGGCCTTGTAGTCCAAGAGACTCAATGCAGGAGTCTTCTCCAGCACCAGAGCTCAAAGGCCTCCATTCTTTGGTGCTCAGCCTTCCTTATGGTCCAACTTTCACAGCCATCCATTGCGACTGGAAAAAACCATCGCCTTGACTAGGCGTACATCTCTTCACTCAATCTGTGTTTGTTTTTATTGTCACCCTCCCAATATCACCCCATGCCATAAGTGGATTCACCTGGAGCGGTTGCACAACAGACACAGACACACACACACACACACACACACACACACACACACTTTTTTTTAATTAAAGAGGGGAGGAAAGGCTTTTTAGATTTGAAACTTTTCCAGATTTCAGCAGAACCGGTAGGACAAGAAACGCAGATGGAAATTCGCTCATTTTCTGTAGGATGTCCAACTGCCATCAGATCCCCGTTCAGTTCTGTGGCCTGTGGGGCTGTTGCAAAAGAGAGAGTGTCTTTTTGCAATTTGGCAAAAGGTGGGGGGGGGGGGCGGGGAAGGGAAGGTTTTTTTAAAATATATATATATGCTTTATTGGTACATTTTTCTTTTAAAACCTTTTTTTTTTAAATCCCATGTCTATCCGAACGGCGTGTTGTCTGGGGTACAATTAATTTTGAGTATGCAAAACCACCATAATCATACAAGTGATCTTAATAAAACATATTAGATTAATCACAAAGTTAGATTATCCATCTTACAAAATCTTCAATGCACGTTTTCATTATCTTTTTTGAGTTCTATTTAAGTTTTCTAACCTCTGTTTCTATCGGTCAACCGTTGCTAAAATAAATCCCATGTTGAAAAAAATATTCGGTTTCTTCCTTTTCTTTTAAGGGTCAATCTATCCATCTCAGCATATTTTAATTATTAAAAGGGAAGGTTAAAGGATTTAAGGACCAAGGAGAAGGAATTAAGGAGCACTGGGGACCACTGTAGCATCCTCGCGGCCGTGCGATCAAAATTTAGACGCTTGGCAATTGACTTGTATTTATGATGGTGTCCCGGGGTTACGTGATTCTCTTTTGCGACCTTCTGATGAACAAAGTCAATAGAGATGCTCGCTTTTAACAACAGTTGGGCTTCTTTAACAGCTGCTGTGATTTACTTAACAACGGTGGCAAGAAAGATCGTCAAATGGGGACGAACTCACTTGACCAATGTTTCACTTAGCAACATAAATTTTTGGCTCAGCTGCTTCTAGTCATTTTTCTTTCTGGAGAAATGAGAAAAAGCTTCTCTTGTGGTTGTGAGAAACCTTCTCCCTGACTTCAGTTTAACTCCTTCCATCCTTCTGCTCCTAACGCAGATCTCATTTGTTCGTTTTTTCCTGGAGTTTTATATAACCGGCCTTTGAAATTCTGTACTCAAACTAATCTCCAATTTGGGCCCGAGCCTTTCATGAGTTTCTGAGAAAGATTATATCTACTTGTATAGTCTGTGGGCAGTTGATCTTCATTGGGAAAGTTAATTTTTAATTGGGAGGACGGGTTGCTTATTTTAGTCCTCCTCTATCGATTTGATTCTAATGGCAGAAAGTGAAGAGGAACTAAAGAGCCTCTTGACGCAGGTGAAGGAGGAGAGTGCAAAAGTTGGCTTGAAACTCAAGGAAGCTAAGATCATGGCATCTGGCCCTCTCAATCCCTGGCAAACAAATGGGGAAGAAATGGAGGTAGTGACCAAATTTATTTTCCTGGGCTCCAAGATCACCGCAGATGGAGACATGCAGCCAAGAAATTGAAAGACGCTTGCTCCTGGGGAGGAAAACGATGGCAAATCTAGGCAGCATCCTAAAAAGCAGAGACATCCTCCTGCCAACAAAAGTGCATACAGTCAAGGCTATGGTTTTTTCCCAGTTGCAACAGATGGCTATGGAAGTTGGACCATAAGAAAGGCTGAGCGCCAAAGAATGGAGGCCTTTGAGCTCTGGTGCTGGAGAAGAAGACTCCTGCATTGAGTCCCTTGGACTGCAAGGCCATCCAACCGGTCAGTCCTAGAGGAGATCCACCCTGACTGCTCTTTAGAAGGCCAGATCCTGAAGAGGAAACTCAAAGACTTTGGCCACCTGATGAGAAGGAAAAAGGACTCCCTGGAGAAGAGCCTCATGCTGGGAAAGATTGGGGGCAATAAAAGAAGGGGACGGCAGAGAATGAGGTGGCTGGATGGAGTCACTGAAGCAGTCAGTGTGAGCTTAAATGGACTTAAATGGATGGTAAGAGGACAGGAAGGCCTGGAGGAACATGGTCCATGGGGTTGTTAGTTCGCAATTAAGACCAACAACAATCGATTTGAAGATCTCAGAAGTGCAAATGAAAAGAGATATTAAGAGATATTACGCCTCTCCAGGCACAGAGAGACAGTAGAAATACAAGTTTGATCCCTTTAGGAAAGAGGCTATAGAAGAACAATTGACCTGTCGTAATCCTTGCAATTAATGTATTTGTAAATACCTACATTGAGACATTGTAAACGTTACAACTCAGATCCACAAGAATCTACCTGCCAAAAGGTGACCACAGGCAGGCAAAGTCCAAGCTTGCTTCATCCATGTTTGTTTCTTTCGTTCTCCCCTGCAAACCCTGCATCACAGTCGTCCTCCTCGCAAACCCCAGTCCCTTCTAGCACTGACGATGTTACCTAGATGGGTCATGAAACGTCTGCAAGAAAACAAGCAAGCTGGCAGACCACCAAGGACCCCACAGTCCTCCTCCTTGCCCTTTCCTCCTCCTCCTCCTCCTCCTCGCAAACTCCACCCCCTTCTAGCACTGATAATGTTACCTAGATGGGTCCTGAAACCAAGGACGCCTGATGGGAATTAGTACTTTCTCACCCCTTGAAGCTCCTCCTCTCCTCCTCCTCTTGCCCCCTCCCCTCCGAGCGAGGGAGGCGTTCCACGGGATGGGCGAGGGAGTGCCCTGCCCGCCCGCTGCCCCTGAAAGCCACAGCCGCCGGTGCCCGGGGACCGAGAAGCCAGCTGGCGCGGCGACCATGAGCGGGCACGTCGGCGACTTGAGCGCCAAGCAGGAGGCGGCGCTGGCCCAGGTGAGCGGAGCACCTGCCTTCCCTTCCCTAATCCTTTCCCTGGCAGGCAAGAAGCCCCCCACCAGCCCCGATCGCGCCCACCCACTCCCTCGAGCTCCGCGCAAAGGGCCAAGGCGACTTCTCTTTGCGCAATAGCCTCCGGTGGGGCTCCAGAGCCGCTCATCCCCAGCCAGCACGGGAACTCCAGAGCAGCTCATCCCCAGCCAGCACGGGGACTCCAGAGCAGCTCTTCCCCAGCCAGCGAAGCCATCTCCAGGCTGGAGGTGTTGGGGGCCTGCTTCTCTCCATCTCCTCCCCTCCAAGCCGAGGGGATCCTCTCCAGCGCCTTTGCGTAAAAGCGCAATTCGAGCCTCCGGGCAACGTTGCGCAGCTGGATCCTTCCCTTGCAAGTTTCCACTCGCCTCTCCGGGGATCGGAGCCTCTGCGCGGCGCCTGTATCAGTACAGTAACTCGTGTCCCGGCGTAACAACGTGGCAGGACTCCAATTTGAGTCGGGCCAGCGGGACCAGTGGTTTTGTTCTCCCGAGTTTTTCTGGGGTTCGTGTTGGAGCCCATCTGCGGCGCGCGCGTTTCGGATTGGAGAGGGAAGATCCCTGAGGATCGAGGACCGACTCAAATTGGATCCTGCAGGGCAGTAACTCCAAAAATATTTGTATTGAATATATTTCATCTTTTACATCACATTTCCAGTTTTGCAAAGTTCCACTATCTCTTGTCCCTCATATTTATATAGTGGCTATTTCAGTTTTCTTTCTTTCCAATTGTAGACCTCGTTTATTCTATCTGTTCTACAATTATATCATAGATATCCATACTCCCTTTTTTGCTTTACATTATAGCAATATTCACAAATATATACAATACCTTTCCCTTTTAATATAGCTTCTTGAATCATCTTTATGTAAAGGGCTTTGCGTCTATTTTCTAGCCAATCAGAAGATCTATTCCACATCATATAATATTCCATTTCTTCTCTTATCTTTTAGTTTTCACACAGGGGTGAAATCCAGCCGGTTCTGACAGGTTCTGGAGAACCGGTAGTGGGAATTTTGAGTAGTTCGGAGAACCGGCAAATGCCACCTCTGACTGGCCCCAGAGTGGGGTGGGAATGGAGATTTTGCAGTATCCTTCCCCTGCCAGGCCCACCAAGCCACGCCCACAGAACCAGTAGTAAAATAAAATTTGAATTTCCCCACTGGTTCCATGGTTAACCTGTCCATCTCTGCACAACCAAGTACCTTTTTAAAAAAGTTATCATCGCATCGGAGGGAGTCTTATCCTATTTCCGGTTCTGAGCAAATATGTAATTCTAGCCGCAGCTATTATATGAAGTATAATGTATTGGATTTTTATTACATAAGTGTTCTCTTTTTATGCCTCAGAAAAATAGTTCCGGTTTCAGCTCCTTTTTTTGTCCTGTCATTTCCTCTTCACCATTTCTTTATTTTGAGCCAATATTTCCCGGCTCTTACTGGCCTCCCTTGCAGGGATGTTGCTTTGAAGTGCAGGAGAAAGAGGGTAGGGGAGAGTGAAGAGGCATCCGGGATTGCTAATAGGTTAGAGAGAGTGGTACAACCCCATGATTCTCAGCCGGTGTGGGTGATGGTAGTTGTAGTTGGGTGCCTCTCTAGCTGGGAACACCTGGTCTGGTGCAGGTCGTTCACCCAGTGGGCAAGATTGGTGTTAAAGGTCCTTTGGTTTCTAGGAACAATTCCAATCTATACCGTGAGCAAGCATCATGTCTCCAAAGTGAGGGGGGGATTGATTTTGCACAACGAAGCAGCCCCACTTAGAGAGGTATATAAGAGATTACTGATTAACAGAGTTGGAAGGGACCTTGGAGGTCGTCTAGTCCAACCCCCTGCCCTAGCCGGAGACCCAACACCATTTCTGACAGGTGGCAATCAAGTCTCTTCTTGAAAATCTCAAGTGATGAAGCTCCCACAACTTCCGAAGGCAACTTTTGTTCCATGGGTTGATAGCTCTCATTGTCAGGGAATTTCTCCTTATTTCCAGGTTGAATCTCTCTTCCTTCAGTTTCCATCCATTCTTCCTTGTCTGGCTTTCGGGTGCTTTGGAAAATAGCTTGACCCCTTCCTCTCTGTGACAGCCCCTCAAATATTGGAAGGCTGCTCGCCTGTCTCCCCTGGTCCTTCTCTTCACTAGACTAGCCATGCCCAGTTCCTGCAACCGTTCATCGTATGTTTTAGTCTCCAGGCCTTTGACCATCTTAGATAGATTCAGATTAACAGAGTTGGAAGGGACCTTGTAGGTCTTATACTCCAACCCCCCACTCAAGCAGGAGACCCTACACCATTTCTGACAGAGGAAACTCCATTCTCTTCTTGAAAGCGTCCAGGGATGAAGCTCCCACAACCTCCGAAGGCAACTTCTGTTCCATGGGTTGATTGTTTTCACTGTCAGGAAATTTCTCCTTATTTCCAGGTTGAATCTCTCCTTGGTCAGTTTCCATCCGTTCTTCCTTGTCTGACCTTTGGGTGCTTTGGAAAATAGCTTGACCTCCTCCTCTCTGGGGCAGCCCTTCAAATATTGGAAGACTGCTCTCCTGTCTCCCCTGGTCCTTCTCTTCACCAGACTAGCCACTAGATTTTTACAATGATAAAGTTTGATGAGTAACTTTGCTTGGATTCTCTCCAAATCTCTCCAATGGGGCCTTTACTTTTTAGCCAATAGAGGAAGACATCGTGTCTGGTTACAAAAGATTACACACACACACAGACCTTTGCAGGAACATACTCATCCTTGTACATGCTTCATTTAATCACGCATAAGGCAGACTGGATACTATATTCTTGTCTGCAGCGCAGTGAAACTTCCCTCTGAATTAAACATTCTTTTCCTTTAGAAAATCCTGGGTCCTTTTAGGCTACTGGAGGTTTTTATTTTTAATTTTTAAAAAAGGCTTATTTAGGGAACGCGCGTGACTCTTTCAGTCTGAGTATAGCCGTTATGTGATTTCTGGGAAATCTACCCCTATGGGTATATTTTTAAGAAGGTCTTGCCTGCCTGCTTAAGGTTCTCCCAGCAGGCCGATCCATCTGTCTTGATGCTAAGGGGATAGAATCGAAGCTCTTGCGTGGCACTGGCCTCTCAGCTTTCATATTTGAAGGAATTACAATGAGATTTGCTCTAAAGCCCAGGAACTGGATTCAGCTTACTCACTAAGTGCTAAGACCAGGGGACACAAGCCACAATGGTTAATAGAATAGGGTAGGGTAGAATAGGATAGGATAGGATAGGATAGGATAGGATAAGAATTTAGAATAGAGTAGAGTAGAATAGAATAGAATAGGAATTTAAGAATTTTTAAGAATTATTTAAGAATTTAGAATAGAATAGAATGAAGAAGAACAGAATAGAATAAGAATTTAGAATAGAATAAGAATTTGGAATAGAGTAGAATAGAATAGAATAGAATAGAATGAGAATTTAAGAATTATTTAAGAATTTAGAATAGAGTAGAATAGAGTAGAGTAGAATAGAATAAGAATTTAAGAATTTTTAAGAATTCTTTAAGAATTGAGAATGGAATAGAAAAGAATAGAATGAAGAAGAACAGAATAGAATAAGAATTTGGAATAGAGTAGAATAGAATAGAACAGGAATAGAGCTGGAAGGGACCTTGGAGGTCTTTGAAGTCCAGCCCCCTGCTCAAGCGGAAGAACCTATACCATTTTAGATAGCTGTAAATTGAGAACGTCCTGTACAGGTGTATTACTCTCCATTTGGCCCCAGGTACCTGCCATGCAGGAATTGGCATCCCTGCCCAGGGAATGCGGTTGCCCGGGCAACAGGGCAGAGAAAGTGAGCTCTCCTGGGACTTGAAAGCCCCACCTACACACAAGTAGTATTAGCCTGTGTGATTTACGTTCCCTGATCTGGTAATGTACCTTCAAAGAGTTGTAAGTCAAGGACTAGAAGAGAATAGAGCTGGGAGGGACCTTGGAGGTCTTCTAGTCCAGCCCCTTGCTGTAGCAGGAGAACCTATATAATCTCAGACAAGTGACTGTCCAGTCCCTTCTTAAAAGCCTCCAGTGATGAAGCATCCACAACTTCTGGTGACAAGCTGTTCCACTGGTTAATTGTTCTCACTGTTAGGAAGTTTCTCCCTTAATTCCAGGTTGCTTCTCTCTTTGATTAGTCTCCTTCCATTGCTTCTTCTTCTATTATTATTATTATTATTATTTCGTCTAAGTACTGATGGCAGTATTTCAGTATATACGGCATCCCCGTGGCCGAAGCAGAAGAACCTATACGAATTTGGATCAAAATTCGGAGGATGCTTGACCACCGACTCATATTTATGACAGTCGCAGCGCTCCAGGGTCATGTAATTTCCCTCTCCTGACCAGCCACTTCGATGAGGGAAGCCAGATTCGCTTAACAAATGTGTGACTAACTTTTAAAAAACCTGCATTGACATCCGTGGCGAGAAAAGTTGCAAAACAAGGCAAAATTAACCGAACCACTGTCTCGCTTAGCAGCAGAAATTTTGGGCTCGGTTTTGTTGTATGTCGAGGACTGCCTGTATCAAGTTTCTTGCTACTTCCCAGTAAGGGTATTTTTTTTAAAGGAAACAAATCTTTTCACATCAAAATAAAAAGGATATATATATATATATATATTCCGAGTAAGGGTATGGCTAGCTGATGAGAGCTAAATAGCTTGAAATAGATCTATACTAGTCTCCCTTTATTTATTTATCAGCACAAATACAACATATATATATATTATGCATGGCTTCTAGAAGGAAAAGAGACGTCCAGTATACCTTTCTAGTTTGCCTAACTCCACGGGCAAGGCAGAAATCTGGATTAAATTCTTCGTGTTTGTGTCAAGAATTTAATCCAGGTTATTGACCCTTTTCCATTCAGCCTTTTTTGATTAGAGGATTCTGGGCTGTTGCAACCTTTGTACTTTGCGGAGTTCTTTGCAAAATGATTTCTGCTGAGCTGGTTCAGTTTTTTTTCCTGCCTGCTTCTCTCCCTTTCACACAGCTGTTCTTAACCAGAAGGGAATTCACTGCATTTTAGGTTGCACGATTTATTAACGTATTGGATTTATCCCGGCTTTTTCACCAAGAACGCCAAAGGATAGTCGGACAAATCCCCTCTTCCAAATTTTTCCAGCTCGGTGAGGTAGCTGAGCTTCAAAAAAAACACCCTGTAAGGCTTTGCTTTGCAAAAAAAAACAAACAAACATGTTTTCAACATTAAAAAGTGTATTTAAAGAAAAAAGCTGCTACTTTTTAGGAATATAGAATAATAGAGTTGGAAGGGACTTTGGAGGTCTTCTAGTCCAACCTCCTGCTTAGGCAGGAAACCCTACACTACTTCAGATGAATGGTTATCCAACATCTTCTTAAAAACTTCCAGTGTTGGAGCATTCACAAGTTCTGGAGGCAAGCTGTTCCACTGGTTAATTGTTCTCACTCTTAGGAAATTTCTCCTTATTTCTAAGTTGAATCTCTCCTTGATCAGTTTCCTTGTCTGGCCTTCAGGTGCTTTGGAGAATAGGTTGACCCCCCTCCTCTCTGTGGCAGCCCCTCAAATATTGGAAGGATGCTCTCATGTCTCCCCTGGTCCTTCTCTTCACTAGACTAGCCATGCCCAGTTCCTGCAACTGTTCATCGTATGTTTTAATCCTGGTTGCTCTTCTCTGCACTCTTTCTAGAGTCTTTTCTACCACGTGGCGACCAAAACTGGTTGCAGTATTCCACGCGTGGCCTTACCAAGGCCTTGTCAAGTGATACTAAGACTTCGCGGTGTTGATTGGTGCTTCCAAACCGTTTCTCTTGACCTGATTTTTTGTTTTTAATTGGCAATCAATTTGTTCCTGCTGGAATTCAGGCACTCCCTTCTTAATGCGCATGCTGATTAACTGTTTTCGTAATAAGCGGCACTAGAAGAGGTATGGGACAGTGGTAATAATGTCAAGGTGTAATCATGCTTGCCTGCATCCAGAATATTCTGACTCTGTAAAAGATCTGCTGCGATAAGATGAAACCAAGAGTGAATGAACTGGAATAACCTCGCCTGAATGGGAGATGCTTTCCATAGCAACCGTGGGTGTGATTAAATCGGATTAAGTGTATTTTGATAGCCAGGGTCACTCCCATGGCACAATCCCTGGGCTGCATTCACACGTGTGGCTTTAATTCACAAAGGATGGGTTCACATGTGCTCATATTCCTTCACGACTGCAGCGTCCAGTAGGCCACTGGTTTGGTAGCGAAAGCGCCAGGCGAGGAACCAGGAGACGGCGAGTTCTAGTCCCGCCTTAGGCATGACAGTGGGTGACTCTGGACAATCAGCAGGCGATAGCAAGAGCAATTAGACTTATATACCGCTTCACAGTGCTTTCCAGCCCTCTCTAAGCGGTTTACAGAGTCAGCCTCTTGCCTCCAACAGTCTGGGTCCTCGTTTCACAGAAGGCTAGAAGGGTGAGACGGTCAGGATTGAACTCCTGGCAGTCGGCAGAGTTAGCCTGCAATACTGCATTCTA
The DNA here is from genome assembly GCF_964273705.1 of Natrix helvetica. Lineage (NCBI taxonomy): Eukaryota > Metazoa > Chordata > Lepidosauria > Squamata > Natricidae > Natrix > Natrix helvetica. The sequence continues at coordinate 11,908,008 of NC_138564.1, forward strand.
GCCACTGGGAGGGAGGAAGGGCAATAGCGACAGCACTTAGACTTATATACCGCTTCGCAGTGCTTTGCAGTCCTCTCTAAGCAGTTTACAGAGTCAGCATATCCCCCCCCTCCAAGAATCTGGCTCCTCATTTTACCGAACTCGGAAGGATAAAAGGCTGAGTCAAACTTGAGACAGTGAGAATTGAACTGCTGGCATCTGGCAGAGTTAACCTGCAATACTGCATTCTAACCACTGCGCCACCAAAGCTCCCGGGAGTTCAAGTCCCGCCAATTGGAAAATATGCCTTTCGCTTCCCAACTTCCCAGTTGCTGGCCCTTTTCCTTGACTTTCCTTCCACTGCGAGTTATTAAACGAAAGATACGCCTTCAAAGGAAGGCAGGGAAGCCAGGTAAATCTATAACCACTATTTTACTTTGACTGATTTCCATGAAAACTTTCCCTGGCTTGAGCAAGAAACGAGAGGTTGCAACGCGAATGTAAATCACACCCACACCTATTTTAATCCCTTCCTTTTCTACAGTTCCGTGAAAATATTCAAGATATCTTACCAGATCTCCCGGCAAAGGATGACTACTACTTGTTGAAATGGCTCCGAGGTAAGAAACACATTTGCAGCGTATTTGTAGGAAAGGGGTTGTATTTTCCGTGCTCAGAGAGTAGCTTCTATAAGATTTTTGTATCCTGCGTCAGCTGCAGTGAGGAACTAATGGAAACTGAATTAAATTCCGTTTTATATTCAGATATTCATATTTAATATGAATTCATATTTAATATTCAGATATTCAAGTGTTCCTATTCCTAGGTGGCTCAGTGCCTAAGACGCTTAGCTTGTCGATCAGAAAGGTTGGCAGTTCGGTGGTTCGAATCCCTAGCCGCATAACCGAGTGAGCTCCCGTGACTTGTCCCAGCTTCTGCCAAGCTAGCAGTTCAAAAGCACGTAAAAAAAATGCTCTTAGATGTGGATTCAAATCTAGTTGTTGTCCTCGATCGATGGAAGAACTCTCCCTACTCAAAGGGGGTGTGAACTCTCACAACAATTGCTGCGTCAAAGGATTCCCACCGTCGGTGCCTCTGGGGCGGCCCAGGGCGACATTTTATTCCTAACCATCGTGATCTTCTTTCAGCCAGGTGTTTCGACCTGCAGAAGTCAGAAGCAATGGTCAGGAAGGTAAGAAACGGACTATGTTACCATGTCTCTCCCAGTCATTAATATTCTTAACACTATTCTTGTTTTTGTGTTTAGTGAGCACGGGAAATTTCAAAGCTGGCTCGACTTTACAGCAACCAGTATCCTTAGTAAAAGAAATTTAGTTTCTCACCATGACTCCGGGTTACTGCAACCGTCATAAATGTGACCCAGTTGCCAAGCGTCCAAATTTCCATCCTGTGGCCAGGAAGATGCTGCGATGGTCATGGGGAACACAGTTTATCAGTCATTTTTTTCTGTTATAACGTCAAATGATCACTCATTCATTCTCACCTTTTTGCTTGTTCTCTCGTTTCCTGGGAATAGCATGTTCAAGTGCGCAAGTATATGGATTCTGACCACATTAAGGAATGGAAAGCCCCAGAGGTGAGTCCTTCAGGTCCTCCCGAGAATGGTATGCTCTCTCCCCTCATCTCTCTCGGCTTCCATGGTGTGCCATGTTGGTCGCTTCAAAAAGTGTGTGTGATGACCTGGGGCACGGCATAGAGGTAACGCGGGCAGCTGGCAGTTCGAACCCCCCTTTTCTTGTGCCAAATTTCCCCAAATGCTCCCACGTTTCTGGCAAGTCCCAGAGCAAAGTGATCGCACCCACACACAAACACCCCTCAAGCAGCCTCTGGCTGCAAATAAACCAGCCCAATGCTGTGAGCACCATGGCTGCAAAGCAAGAAATCTAGAAAGAATGCAAGGAATCCAGGAAAGTTCAAACGTCGTCACTCAACACTCCAGGAATTTAACCTTTGTTCCTGACAAATGCCCCTCTCTTCAGCGTCTCCTTAAGGCTCAGTCCCCAGGTGTGCCTTGTGAAGAGGGGTGGGATGTTTTCCTCCCGAATAATCGGGTCAGTCTGCGCTGTTCTCGCCTTCTCTCCACTCTCCGTGCTCTCGGATCAAGAATGGGTGGTCCTTGCTCATCGCCTGAGCTCTGTCTCTCGTGTTCACTGCTTAGCCTCTCTTGGTAATCCTGCCCCGCTTCCTCCCTGCCTACAAGCCATCCCAATCCTGAAAGGCCCTGGCCTGGCTGAGCCTGCTCCTCCCCATTTTCCTCCCAAGCCAATGAAGCCACTGCCTTGATCTCCATCTGCTCCCGTTCCCACTCGTCTTCCTCCACCGATTCAGGCTCCAACAGGGGCCGTGACAGCATGGGGCCATCCTATGAACTGGGTCAGATGCCTTTCGGTGTTGTTTGGCTAGGTCCACCCCTTGGAGACTGTCCCGTCTTACCTGGCCATCTGCTTCTCGTCGCAGGTTATCCAGAAGTACATGGCTGGAGGCACCTGTGGCTTTGATCGGGAGGGCTGCCCGGTTCGCTACGAGATCATTGGGACCCTGGATCCCAAAGGGTTGCTCTTATCCGCTTCGAAGCAGGACCTGCTCAGAAATAAATTTCAGGATTGCGAGTTTTTGCAGGAGATATGCGACCAACAGACCATGAAAGTAAGAGGCCATGATCCAGACATTCTGATTCTTTTTTCCAGGCCATGGAACTTACCGTATTTTTCGGAGTATAAGACGCACCAAGGTTTTGAAGAGGCAAATTTAAAAAAAAAAGTTTTTCCATTCTGCAAACCTCTCGAAAACAGGCCTGGTTTCCCTCCCCACAAAAAGGGCATGCATAGCCTTTAGGAGGCTTATAGAGTGCTCCTGGGGGCTGGGGGGGGGCAAAATTGAGCAAAAAAAGGTCAGTTTTTTGCACATTTCTGCCCCCCCAGGCCCCAGGAGCTCTATGAAAGGGGGTGGGGCTTTGGGAGGCAAAAAATGCTGTATTCTGTGTATAAGACGCCCCCAGATTTTCAGCCTCTTTTTTGAGGGAAAAAGGTGCATCTTATACTCCGAAAAATACAGTATTAAGTAATATTGAATAAAACCCATACATTTCCTGATCAAAAGGCAACTTGGGGCTAAAACACAAAAATGGAACGGTTGCAGGGACTGGATGTGTTTAGTTTGAAAAGAAGGACTAGGGGAGACATGAGAGCAGTCTTCCAATATCTCAGGGGCTTCCTCAAAGAAGAGGGAGTCAAGCTATTCTCCAAAGCACCTGAGGGCAGGAGAAGAAGCGATGGATGGAAACTAATCAAGGAGAGAAGCAACTTAGAACTAAGGGGGAATTTCCTGACAGTTAGAACAATTAATCAGTGGAACAACTTGCGTTGTTCAGAAGTTATGGGTGCTCCATCAATGGAGGCTTTTGAGAAGAGGCTGAACAGTATTAAGATAACCGATAACAGATAACTGATTCAGCTGGATTCATTAACTTATTTATATACATAATAGCAGATGAATAAATGTACAATACCAACAGCTGATTCACAGGCAGAGAACAGTTTTGCTCCAGTTCAGAGTTTCAGACAGAGAGGTTTCAGTTTCGATTCTCAGCACAGACTCGGATCTGTTTAAGCTCCCATTGGCTGTCTTAGTTGCCATGCCCATTCACTGGCTGACCTTGTTACCATGTCTCTCCCAGTCATGAATATTCTAACAGACAGTCACTTGTTTGAAATGGTATGGGGGTCTCCTGCTTGAGCAGGAGGTTGGACTAGAAGACCTCCGAGGTCCCTTCCAACTGTGTTATTCTTTTCAAAGCTTCGGGGATAAACATGTGACTGTTTAATGTTTTTTTTTTCTCCTCTCTCTCACTCTCTCTCTCTCTCTCTCTCTCTCTCTCTCTCTCTCTCTCTCTCTCTTTCCCCCTTTTTCTTAAGCTGGGGACAAAAATTGAGACTATCGTAATGATTTATGATTTTGAAGGACTTGGTTTGAAGCATCTTTGGAAACCATCCGTTGAGGTTTACATAGAGGTGAGGCAGACAAAGAGGTTTCGTTTCTCGCATGGAGAATTTCTCCTAATGATCAACACAGAGTAGTATTTTTCAACATTGGCCCAGGGGTGGGTTCCTGCCAGTTCTAGCCTCTTCTACCGTGCTGTTTAGAACCGGTTCCAGCTCCCTCCCCCTGCCCATCCGCCCATCATCAAGATGGAGAGCGAGAGGAGGGATTCTGGTACTCGAAGTCCACATCGCTTCAAGGGGCCAAACTGCTTTATACCCTGAATGTCTCCATCCGGTTTTGGATCCTGCTGTTAAGGGGATCTATCGTACTATAAAGTATTCCAATTTCATTCTTTCTCTACCCTTCCAGCTTCTTGGCATGTTCGAAGACAACTTCCCCGAGTCCCTTAAACATTTATTTGTCATTAAAGGTGAGCCTCAGTCCTTCCCTGTTGGAACACGCCAGGTTCTTTGCAGGAAAAAATGTCATTTCATCTCGTGACGTAATCTTGTTTCTCGTGCCCATCATACAGCGCCAAAACTCTTCCCCGTCGCTTACAACCTAGTGAAACACATTCTGAGTGAAGATACCCGGAGGAAGTTAATTATCCTGGGAGGTGGGTTATGTTGTTGTTGTTGTTGTTGTTGTTGTTGTTGTTGTTGTTATTATTATTATTATTATTATTATTATTATTATTATTATTATTATTATTATTATTATTATACGATTGTATCACAGCGGCCAGTTGTTTCGCCGGATTTGGCATTGATTACTAGTCGGGCCCCACCCAGGGGCCTAGGACGTCGTAACGTATTTTCGTAATATACGTGCAGATCCAAGCAGTGCAGCTTTTTGCATTTAACTGATGGTGATTTTGTCACGTTTTAACTGTTTTAAATGTAATTCCAGTGCTTTTGGAATAGCACCCAGTGTGCCGATTACCACTGGAATTACCACTGCTGCCTTGTGCCTTAATCCAAGAACTGTATGGCAAAGGGCATCATTTGTTACTTTTTCCCCCCTAGCAAATTGGAAGGAAGACTTACAGAAATATATTGACCCCGCAGAGATCCCCGTGATCTATGGGGGGACCCTCACGGACCCCAATGGAAGCCCCAAATGCGAGTCCAAGGTAGGGAATCTTTATCGGCCACTTAAAAAACCAGAAACGTTTGCAAAATTAGCCGCTGGCAGTTGGAAAATGTGGCTCCTAAAAGTCACCATTCACAGAACGAACGGACGGATGATAAAGTTAGGTTCTGTGTTCTAGATCTGCTTCGGCGGCGACGTCCCCCCAAAATACTATGTGCAAAATCAGCTGAAGCAACAGTATGAACTGTCGGTAATGGTGAATCGGGGCTCATCCCAGCAGCTGGAATATGAGATCCTTTTTCCGGGCTGCGTCTTGAGGTAGGTCAAGGGGGAACTGGGCAGCATGGGAAGAAGAGGAAGGAGTGTTAGGGGCCTTCAAAGAATTTGGTGAGATGGACAGGCTGGTCTTCTTGCACCTTAGCTTCTTACCCTTCGCACCTGCCAGGTAGGCTGGCAGAGAAGGGGCAGGTCACGGGCACCCAGGGAACTGCAGGGCCGACCAGGTTCGGAAGATAAATTCTCTTTTTTCTCCAACCTATTTGTATTTTGGGGACGCGACGGCTCAGTGGCTAAGACGCTAAGCTTGTCGATCAGAAAGGTCGTCAATTCGGCAGTTTGAATCCCTAGCGCCGCGTGACGGAGTGAGCTCCCGTGACTTGTCCCAGCTTCTGCCAACCTAGCAGTTCGAAAGCACGTAAAAAATGCAAGTAGAAAAATTGGAGCCACCTTTGGTGGGAAGGGAACGGCGTTCCGTGCACCTTCGAAGTTGAGTCATGCCGGCCACATGACCACGGAGACGTCTTTGGACAGTACTGGCTCTTCGGCTTTGAAACGGAGATGAGCAGCGCCCCCGAGAGTCAGGAACAACTAGCACAGATGTGCAAACGTTTACCTATACTGTATTTGTATTTTATTAAAATACAAAACTCCCCAAAAAATTTTTTAACACAAACAAAATACAAAACAAGCAATAAAAAAGAACCACTAACACATTATCACCTGTTAGGGTTAGCTCCCCATGACTTCGCAGAGCAAAACCGACACTGCCATTGGATTCAGAGCCCATCGGTATGGTTAGGAGGGGGGACGCCTTTTGAGGCGGCCTTATGTACATTTCCTGGCAAAATACATGTGAAAATCCCATTGGGGAAAATTCCACTTAGGGTTAGGGTTAGCTCCACATGAATTTGTAGAGCAAAACCGACACTGCCATTGGATTCAGAGCCCATCGGTATGGTTAGGAGGGGGGACGCCTTTTGAGCCTGCCTTATGTACATTTCCTGGCAAAATAAATGGGGAAATCCCATTGGGGAAAATTCCACTAAGGATTAGGGTTAGCTCCCCATGAATTCGTAGAGCAAAACCGACACTGCCATTGGATTCAGAGCCCATTGGTATGGTTAGGAGGGGGGGACGCCTTTTGAGCATGCCTTATGTATATTTCCTGGCAAAATACATGGGAAAATCCCATTGGGGAAAATTCCACTTAGGGTTAGGGTTAGCTCCCCATGACTTCGCAGAGCAAAACCGACACTGCCATTGGATTCAGAGCCCATTGGTATGGTTAGGAGGGGGGACGCCTTTTGAGCCGGCCTTATGTACATTTCCTGGCAAAATACATGGGAAAATCCCATTGGGGAAAATTCCACTTAGGGTTAGGGTTAGCTCCCCATGACTTCGCAGAGCAAAACCGACACTGCCATTGGATTCAGAGCCCATCGGTATGGTTAGGAGGGGGGACGCCTTTTGAGCCGGCCTTATGTACATTTCCTGGCAAAATACATGGGAAAATCCCATTGGGGAAAATTCCACTTAGGGTTAGGGTTAGCTCCCCATGAATTCACAGAGCAAAACCGACACTGCCATTGGATTCAGAGCCCATCGGTATGGTTAGGAGGGGGGACGCCTTTTGAGCCACGTCCCTGATGTACATGATACATGATATACAATGACAATAAAGGCTATTATTATTATTATTATTATTATTATTATTATTATTATTATTATTATTAAGTATCATAAAAGGGACAAAACTTCGTTCACCAGCGTCTCGCTTGATTTTGGACTCCGTTAGGATCGTAAGTCAAGGACTGCAATGCAATACAATACAATACAGTACAATAGCAGAGTTGGAAGGGACCTTGGAGGTCTTCTAGTCCAACCCCCTGCCTAGGCAGGAAACCCTACACCGTTTCAGAGAAATGGCTATCCAACATCTTCTTCTCTTTGTCTTCTGCTGCGAATTCCAGGTGGCAGTTCATGTCCGATGGGGCCGATATAGGCTTTGGCATCTACCTGAAGACCAAGGTGGGGTCCCGCCAGCACGCCGGGGAGATGACTGAGGTGTACCCCAACCAGCGCTACAACGCACACCTGGTCCCTGAAGATGGCAGTCTCACCTGCCCAGATGCCGGGATCTGTGAGTAGCCTCTGACTGCACCTGTCGCTTTTCCTCCCCTTGCACAATTCATACAGGGAGGCCTTGACTTACAAGAGTTCATTTAGGGACTGTTCAAAGTTACAGCCGCACTGATAAAAAGAGAGACTTATATGGCATCAACAGAGGGATAGAATCAAGATCACGTGAAGTGTTAATACCACTTTATAAGGTCTTGGGAAGGCCACACTTAGAATACGGCATTCAGTTCTGGTCGCCACGATGTAAAAAAGATGTGGAGACTCCAGAAAGAGTGCAGAGAAGAGCAACAAAGAGGATTAGGGCACTGGAGGCTAAAACATATGAAGAACGGTTGCAGGAACTGGGTATGTCTAGTTTAATGAAAAGAAGGACTAGGGGAGACATGATAGCAGTCTTCCAATATCTCAGGGGTTGCCCCAAAGAAGAGGGAGTCAAGCTATTCTCCAAAGCACCTGAGGGTAGAACAAGAAGCAATGGGTGGAAACTAATCAAGGAGAGAAGCAACTTAGAACTGAGGAGGAATTTCCTGACAGATAGAACAATGAATCAGTGGAACAGAAGTTGCCTCCAGAAGTTGTGAATGCCCCAACACTGGAAGTCTTTAAGAAGATGTTGGATAGCCATTTGTCTGAAACGGTATAGGGTTTCCTGCCTAGGCAGGGGGTTGGACTAGAAGACCTCCAAGGTCCCTTCCAACTCTGCTATTGTAGTGATTCGTATTGATTCATATACCCCTTCACCATATAGCCGGTGGGGTCCTTGACTGACAGTCTCTTTCTTGATCCCCCCGCCCAGACGTCCTTCGCTTTGACAACACCTACAGCTACCTCCACGCCAAGAAAATCAGCTACACGGTGGAGGTTTTACTCCCCGATAAGAAATCGGAAGAGAAGTTCCAGGAGTTGGACGGACAGACTCAGAGGATGGAGAACCACCCCGCGTGATGAAGAGGGCATCTCCGGCGGGGCCTCTCCCCCCACTCCCCCGCTCCCTCAGTCGCCCGGGGTAGGGTGGCAGGAGTGGGCACCGTCCTTCATGGTCTCCTTCGGGGATGGAATTGTTGCTTGGGCGGTCATGGGCCTTCAGGACATCCAACAATGTTGGCAACGGACGGCGAATCGATCCCTGGAACCCCAGAAAGGGGGTCCCCATGGCCCCTGCCGCCCATCGGTTCCGGATGCAGGAGAGCTGTAGTAGTCAGGCTTAACGTGGAAATCGGCTGCCTGCTCGCTGGTGAAGGGCTGCTTGAGGCAATGGGGTCTCCGGGCCTTTTTTTGGTGGCAGAATGCTTTGGACTCCCAAGGGGTCGTGGAGGTCCCCCCTCCCCCTCCTCCTCAGATCACAGCAAAGTCCACGGAAGCTTAACAGGGGTCTGCGCGGTCCAAAGACAGTGGCGTTCTCTGCCCTTCGGCTGAGGTACACTATTCTTGTGCAGGGAGGCTCCACTTCAAAAGTCATTGAAAGACACTGTTCCTTAGGTATGGTTTTCTCCCCGGGATCAAAATCGGCACGCTTCCAGCTGTTTATCCGAAAAGTCTGCTTGCTTTTTCGTCTCTTTTTGAGGGCGGCGGTCTCTCAAATCCCTTTTGCGACAAGAAAGTGCGTCAGAAAACGAGGGCTTTGCTCCTCACCGACTGCCTTAAACGATCACCGGGCCTGCCTCAATTCCTTCTCACTTACCTCTGGGATTTTGACAGGGCTGTCAGCTCCCAGCCTCCACAGAGCTCTTCCTACAGAACCCAGCTCCAGATTTACCGTTTTTTGTTTTCGATCGCTCTGTCCTTTGCACGACCGGATGTTTTTCAAAGCAATGAGGGCATAAAACCCAGCACTCTCTGCCCTTTTTTTTGCCCAGGGTCGCAAACCATGTGATCTTGCCCATCATTAAACCATCATTCCAAGCAACTTCCATGAATCCAGTGTCTTTTCCCCACACTTGGATATTTCTTCCAGCACTCTCTTGCAATTTGAATAAAAGGGCTCACCTTCTTGCCACCTTTGGAACAAGGGCGTTGTTTGCACACATTTCTCCAGGCTTAAATTTTTTTATTTTTTTGCAGGATGCTTCCCTTCTTCCCCAAAGCATGCCATTCTTACAGAGCAGGAATTAAAAGATTAAAAAAGAAAACATTTAAAACAAAAGCAACCTGAATGTATTCGGGACCGCGTGAGAACTGTATACAGTATATCTGAATAATATACTCTGGTCTGCAGGAGAAATACAAACCTTTTGTGTACGTCAATATTTCTGTCCAAATTCACAACTGTACAGGAAAAGATAATTTAATTAAAAAAAAAATCAATGGAGCTAATAAACGGTGGGCGAATTGGCCCGACTCTGCCTTGCGCTGCAGAGAATTTTGGGACTGCTAGTTCTCTTTTAATTTAATTTTTTTTTTTGCACCGCTGTCTCACACTTGTATGCACACGTCACTTGCTTTGGTTGGTTAGTAATTATTATTTAATTATGACTAGTGATAGTTATAATGATATGTGTTCATTATGGTAATTGATTCTCCAATTAATTAAAGACTTAATTGAATTAACGCATGGCATGGCTTGCCTCAGAGGATTTTAAGAAGAGACTGGACAGGCATTTGTCCAGAATGGTATAGGAGGGGGTTGGATTAGATGACCTCCAAGGTCCTGTTCTGTCCTCTCCTCTCCCCCTCCCTTTCCTCCTTTCCTTTCCTCTCCTCTTCTTTCTTTCTTTCCTTTCCTTCTTTCTTCTCCTCTCCTCCTTTCCTTCTTTCCTCTCCTCTTTTCTCCTCTCCTTCTTTCCTTTCTTTCTTTCCTCTCCTCTCCTTTCCTTCTTTAGAATTGAATCATGAAAGAAAGGACGCCAAAGGAAGAGACCAAAGGAAATACGAATAAATAAGATCGAATTCCCCCCCCCCCTTTGAAACAATTGAATGGTTGAATTGTCCCGCGGCCAGCTGGGTGCCGCCGTGGCCAATTGGCCACGCGGAGTTGTGTCATAGGCGAATTGGCCCCAATCCGGCGCCGGCCGGCTGGAGCTCAGCTGCCCGAGGGGGCCGTGCAGGAAGCCGTCCTCCAGCAGCGGCCGCCCCTCCTCCGCCTCCGCCCTCTCCGCGGCCAGTGGGAAGCGGCTTTGGGGCCGGTTCCGCCGTGCGCCGTGCGCCCAGGGCGCACCGTGGAGAGGCGGCGGGGCGCGGGGAAGGGCGAGCCGGGGAGCGAGGCATGGCTGAGCCGGGCGCCGCGGATCCCGCGCCGGATCTCTACCGGGACACCTGGGTGCGGTACCTGGGTGAGCGTTGCGCGAAGGGGCGCGGGGAGAACAAAGCCAGGCGCCCGGGGAGCGAGCAGAAGGGGAAGATCCTGCCATCCCGAGTGGATCCCGGGCAGGGGAGGAGGGGGACCCTCCCAGAGCAAAAGGGAGTTGGGGGGGCTTGGCCAAAAGCGAAAGGGGGATCGCTGCTGCTGCTTTCACTTTCGTAGCCTTTCCCCAAGACAGAAATCCTTTACCTTCACACCAGACCTCTTTTTCTAGCATCAAATCTGCTGTGCAGGTAGTCCTCACCTTACAACCAGTTACTAACCGTTGGAAGGAACAACAGGGCTGAAAAGGACTGCCGTTCACACTTAACGTCCGTTGCAGCCCGTTGTTCACACTTCACATCCAGCATCCTCCTCCTCCTCCTCCTCCGGGGTCATGCAATCCCATATTGGATGCTTGGCCACTGACTTAAATTGATGACGGTCTTAGGATGCCCGGCTTTATGATGCTTGGCCACCGACTCGTATTTTCGACGGTTGCAAGATCCCCCCCCCAGTCCCCTTCCGCGACCTTCTGACCAGCAGAATCCACGGGGAGATTCACTTAACAACCGGGTTACTAACTTAACCGCTGCGGCCCCAAAGGGGAGCACGATTCCCTTAGCAAAGGTTTCACTTGGTAATCGAAACTGTTGTGGTCGTAAGTCGGGGATGGACTGTTCCCAGAGCACTATTTGAATGGGGTTAGTTTTAACCTTGATGGGATTGTGTGTCTGTGTGAGATTGTGCCTATCTTGAACCCTTTGGTGGCTTTATATGCGTGGTGCGAACTCCAGGCTTCCTTCATTAGGTTTCTTGGCTGGGTTGTGTGAATGTGGGTTGTTTTGAAAGAAAGCCTTGGAGGAAAAAGCAGGCAAGATGCAGGCACTGTGTGGGGCAGGAAACAGGAGGGCGTTGGGGTGCAACTTAAGAAAGCCCAGAAAGTGTGAGAATTGGGCTTTTGGCGTGGAAGAAGACAGCTGGACATGGAGGTCTGAAGTGGTGTCTGAAATGGTCGAGGGTTTCCTGCCTAAGCAGGGGGTTGGACTAGAAGACCTTCAAAGGTCCCTTCCAACCCTGTTATTCTATTCTAAGTGTGGCTCAAGGTGACTTCCTGGATCACGAGAAAGGCTCTGCTTGAGGCGGGAGGAGGAAACGTCTGTGGTTTGAAGGACATAGCAGAGGGCAGGGATGACACATTTCTTTGTGCAACAACGTCACGTAATTTAATCTGGGTCCGACAGCTGCTCCTGTCGTGAGGATGCCCCCTTTCGGTAGGAGCCAATGTCCAATCCAGAGTCAATTTCAAATTTCATTCATTTGAAATGGAAGATTGCTGAGTTGGGATAGAACAAATTAAATTGGATATGGAGAGTGGGCCGGGCCTGTCTATTAGAACTAATGTTTTTGTTATTTTATGGTAGAATAGAATAGAATAAGAATGAATAGAGTAGAGTAGAATATTATTATAAAATACAACAGAGAATAGAGAAGAATAGAATATAGAATAGAATAGAATGGAATGGAATAGAATAAGAATGAATAGAGTAGAGTAGAATATTATTATAGAATAGAAGAGAACAGAGAATAGAGAATAAGAATGAGAGTAGAATATTATTATAGAATAGAAGAGAACAGAGAATAGAGAAGAAGAATAGAATAGAGAATAGAATAAGAATGAATAGAGTAGAATATTATTATAGAATAGAAGAGAACAGAGAATAGAGAATAAGAATGAGAGTAGAATATTATTATAGAATAGAAGAGAACAGAGAATAGAGAAGAATAGAATAGAGAATAGAATAAGAATGAATAGAGTAGAATATTATTATAGAATAGAAGAGAACAGAGAATAGAGAATAAGAATGAGAGTAGAATATTATTATAGAATAGAAGAGAACAGAGAATAGAGAAGAAGAATAGAATAGAGAATAGAATAAGAATGAATAGAGTAGAATATTATTATAGAATAGAAGAGAACAGAGAATAGAGAAGAAGTAGAATAGAATAGAATAGAATTTTAACAGTTGTTTAAATTAAAAAGGAAGGAGCTATCTCAGTCTATTGGGAGGGAGGAAGAAAGAAAGAACAAGAGTAAAAGAAGGAACGAAGAACAAGAATGGAGGGAGGGAGGAAGAAAGCAAAGAAGGAAAGAATAAAGGAAGGAAGGAAGGAGAATGGAGGAAGGAAGGAGAATGGAGGAAGGAAGGAATAGAGAAGGAAGGAAGGAGGGCAAGGTGGCAGGCCTCTTACAACCTCCATGGCTAAATCAGGTGCTCGGTCATCATTTGTTTAATCGTGGTTTGTTCACCAAACCCCAATTTGGGCTCCTGTTGTATTTTGAACCTGGCTTTACACCTTCCGTTAAGCCAAGAAGCAAGGTATGGCGTAGCAGCAGGCAGGCCCCAGGTCACCATGGCCTACCTCGCAGGGCTGTGAAGCAGATTAAAATGCGTGCGAGAGGAATAAAAGAGCGGAGTGGCTTTTGTTGTTTGTTGCAGGCTACGCTAATGAGGTGGGGGAGTCCTTCCGAGCTTTGGTGCCCGTCTCCGTGGTCTGGGCCAGTTACGGTGTGGCAACAGCCTACGTGACAGCTGATGCAGTGGACAAGGGTAGAAAAGCCGCCACAGCTGTAAGTACGAAGGCCGGAAGGTCACATTCTGGATTTGGGACACGTTTCCTAGTGCCGGAAAACCACATTTTTTTCCAACCTTGGGGACTTTAAAGAGGCGTGGACTTCAACTCCCAGAATCCCCCAGCTGGCGTGCGAGAGACCACTGCAGGAGGACACTGCGGTGATTTGCTCAATAAGGAAAAAAAATGAAGAAGTAAAATGTTACAGGGAAAATTATTTTTGTGTAAATATGAAGAAGTTGGGTTTGCCAAAATGCCACCTGAGAGTCCATCAGAGAAAGGAAATAAGCAAGGGCAACAACGGAAAGGAGGGAGGATGATTTAGGGAAAGGAAGAAAGGGTAAAGGAGAAGGAATAAGGGAGGAGAAGTAAGAGGAGGGGAGAGGGGAAGAAGGAGGAGAAGAGAGGAGGAGTGGGGGAAAGAGAGGGGAAGAAGAAAGGAGGGAGGATAAGGAGGGAAAGGAAGAAAGGGAATAAGGGAGGGGAAGTAAGAGGAGAAGAGAGGGGAAGGAGGAGGAGAAGAGAGGAGGAGTGGGGGAAAGAGAGGGGAAGAAGAAAAGAGGAAGGAGAGGAGGAAAGGCGGCAGAGAAGGGAGGTTGAGAAGACGGAAGTAGTAGAGTTGTTGCAAAATAAGATGGGAGATACTGGGTGGCAAGAAAGTGACCCCAACTGTGTTTTCTATATTTGTAAGAAGATAACGATAAAGGTTAATAGTATCTAGAAGAATATATATTTGTGAATGTATTTGAAAGGAAAAAATTAAAAACTTGATGGGAAAAAAAAGAGAGGAAAAAATAAGCACTACGTAAGTCTCTAAATCTTCCTTCTGACCAGGCAAAGCCTCAGGAGGAAGGGAGGGCCATGCAAGCGGCCGTGGCCGTGGTGGACACGTTCATCTGGCAAGCCTTGGCCTCCGTAGCCATCCCGGGATTCACCATCAACCGCCTCTGCGCAGGGTCCCTCTACCTCATGGGCAGCTTGACCCGCTGGCCACTCCCTGTTCGGAAATGGACAACGACGGCCATTGGGCTTACGGCCATCCCTTTCATCATTAAGCCTATTGACAGGTATGAGGGCTGGGACAGCCCCTTGGTGGCTCTTCCGTCCCGAGGACCAGCCCGTAGATTTCCACTGCTCTCCTCTCCTCTGCCTTTGGCGCATCCGCGTGTCAGGCACCGGGCCCAGCTGTTCCTCCTCTTCCTCATCAGTCACTTCCAGAACTGAGGGCTGTTGACTCTCCATCGGAGAATTTGTAACATGGCGTGGGACATTTAAAAGAAAATATTGGCAAAGTTTGCCTTTCTGGAAATTTGAATTCTTTCTAAGAGAAACCTGTTAGAATATTCATGACTGGGAGAGACATGGGAACAAGGTCAGCCAATGAATAGGCATAACAACAGATCGGCCAATGGGAGCCAAAACAGATTGGAGCCTTGGCATGGTTTAGCCCTGCGGCTCTAAGAGCTGTGCTGAGAATTGAAACTGAAACTGGTCTGTGATGAGAACTAAACTGCGCTGCCTGCTCTGAACTCTTGAGATTCTCTCCTGTTGTGTTCTGCTTGTCACTTGTACCACGTTGGAAGAATCAGCTGTTGGTATTGTACATTTATTCATCTGTTATTATGTATATCAAGGAGTTAATGGATCCAGCAGAATCAGCTATCGGTGCGTGCTTTCTGGATGTGATTTTTCTGCAACAAATGCTGATAAAACTTCATTTTTAATTCCTTCTCTCTCTCTCTCTTTCCACCCCCCTTGGCTGTTACGCAGGTCCGTAGATTTCTTGATGGATTCCAGCCTTCGCAAACTTTACAAAAGCGACGAGAAGCCTCCTTCGTTTTGAGACGGCCGGTCCGGTGTTTATATATCTACCTGCACTACCTCTCCTTCCAAGGTCTAGGACAGGGATGGCAAACCTTTTAGGCACAAGAGCTCCAGAAACCCAACGACCAGCTGCCTGAGCTGGGGACACGGCACACATAAGGCTCGGCATCATGGGCCTGGGATCCACTTTGAAATCGGTCCAATGGTGGAACAGATCTGTTCGGTTGGGTTTTGGAGAAGGAGAGAATCAAGCAAGGGATGAGATTTTCCTGCAAAGTATGTTCATGTACCGGGGAGCAAAACAAAGAGCTGGATGTTGATTTCAGCTCGATTTGCAGATCTTGTTTCAAGAAACGGGTCTTATTTAATAATAATAATTTTTAAAAAGGTGCAGTTCCGAGAACAAGTACGGATTTTGTTCCCAGGGGGTTACCTTTAAAAAAAAAAAAAAAAAAGTTTTTCCTTTTTTTTCCCCTTTAATGTAAGCCATCCAAATTTACCTGAAGTTGGGTGGCCTTGAAATTCTACTCAATAGGTGTATAAGTAGCAAGGATGAGCAAAAAAGAAGCACACTATTTTCTCCTACACTGTGAAGCCCGCTGAGGAATTGAGCTCGATCATTAGCTAATGATTCAATTGCACTGACTTCTGCAACCAATGAAGTTGGTTCAGGTCCACTGAATTCTCACTCTCACTTCATACGACCTGAGACTTCTCAGGCAACAGCATCCGAATGGAAAACCGCTGGTGACCTTCTACCGCTGCACCGTAGAGAGTATTTTAACTTGCTGGGCCTGTGTCTGGTTTGGCAATTGCACCGTGGCGGATAGGACAATGCTCCAGAGGGTCAACGACATTGCCCAGAGGATCAGGGGTTGCCCCCTCCCCTATTTGGAAGAGCTTTACAGCTCCTGCTGTGTTAAGAAAGTTCAAAACATCCTTAAAGATGCATCTCATCCTGGGTACCCCTTTTTTTTTTGAACTATTACCATCTGGCAGCCGGTACAGGGCAATAGAAACAAGGGACAAAGAGGCTGAAAAACAGCTTCTATCCCAGGGCAGTAACTATATATTGAATTCTACGGTTAGATTGCAATGAATGCAATATTGGGTTTTCAATTTCAATTATATAGCATGTGAAGGATGTGTGTGTTTTTTTTAAATTTTTATAGTTATAATATACACTGAAGTTGGCATTTAATTTCGTTGTACGATGTGCCAAGACAATAAATAAAACTAAATTAAATAAAATGAACAAAACTCACTGTGGTTTTTTTTTCTCCTTTAGCCGTCTTAAAAACAAAGGGAAAAGAAATCGTTGTCAGCTTTTCTTGCATTACAACACGGCACAAAAGCGTGGAATTGCAGATGTCGTGTCGTGTCTAAGTAGTCCTCGACTTGCAACTGAAATTTAGGTCACTAAGTGAGACAGTTGTGAGCTTTGCCCCCATTTTATGACATTGTTTTGCAACTGTTGCCAAGAATCACTCCCATCGTTAAGTGAGTAACCCGGTTGTTAAGTAAAACTGGCTTCCTCATCGATTTTGTTTGTCCGAAGGTCACAAAACGGGGGGGGGGGGTCATGTGACCCCGGGACATTGCAACCGTCATAAATATGTCTGAATGTGGATCACATGACCCTCCCCCCCAGAGATGCTGCAGAGGTCGTAAGTGTGAACAACGGTCATACGTCACATTTTTCAGTGCCGTTGCAACTTTAAATGAACTGTAGTAAATGTCAACCCGCAAAGCATTCCTGGCCTGCTCTTGAGTTGCCATAGGCAGGAGGGGGGAGAACTGAGGGGGGCAGCTATGACCAGAAGCACATTCCATGCACACCTTTCTCAAGGCTGTATCCCAGGTTAACTGAAACAGCCGGAAAGGCATGTTTTTTTACAGCCAACAAAAGTGCTCCATTGGAGAATGTGATCTATGACACACCCTGGGAGGAGGGGGGGGGGAAACAGGGTCATAGTTGGGCCGTAAACTACATAAGGACAAAACTGATCTCCCTCGGGTACGTCCTGGCATGTTGCTCCTAATAAATAACTGGATTTCTTTTGAAACTTGGCCAGAGGCTCATGAATTAATTAGGGTTAATTAATGACAGCACGTTGAGGGATGCCTGTATAATAGAGAAAAAGGAGAAAAAAAATCCCTTCCCCCCGAGTTAAAATGTCTTTTCCATCCACTTTATATGCCCCTCCAGCCACCCCAAAAAATGTTAACGTGTCAACCAGGTTAGCCCCGAGAAGCAGCCGTCCCCGGAAGAACCGAGCCAACAAAAAAAACGCGTTACAGATTTATATCACAGTACATTAAATAAATCATAGTTGGCTGCATTCGTCCGAGATCTTCAGCACAAAATAAAGAGGTTTTTTTTTTTTTAATCGGCTAGATTGTGGTGAATGGGTTGCAGAAGCCCTAAAGACCCCCCCGGGAATTGATTAACTAGCGTGTTAACTAACTATTAATTGTTACCTACACCGTTTGGTTTATTCTTTCTCTGGCGCTTCGCTCTTGAGCTTGCAGTAATCCATGCTGGATTCCTTCTCGATGTCTTCGGTCTCTATGCGCGCGCCCATTATCGTCTGCAGCTCCGTGTGAAAAGGCTGCTCCTTCCGGACTCTCAGGCGCCGGGGCCTTACCGCCACGCCAGAATAGCGTAGCACCGCCAGGATCAAAGCCACGAGGACTCCGACAAAGAAGGCAGCTAAGATGCAGCTGCAAACAAAGGCCACCGTGACCAGTAGCATCCTCTTCATGGTCTGGCATTTCCCTGCGGAGGAGGAGGAGGGAGAAATTGTCTGGGTGCAAATAGTTTTAGAACGTAATAAAGTGTTTACAACAATGTTCATAACATCGATATTGTTGGGGATGTAACCCTAGGCTTGGCTTGCCAATGTATATAAGCTATGATTGTTTTACTGTTGCTTTAAATGCTTAAGAGGTGTAATTGGTTTGTTACCTCATGCAGCTATAAGAGGGAGCCAGAATGGCTGTTCTCTCTCTGTTTGTTTGATGCTGATCGTGGACACTGTTTGATACTGCTCGTGAGTTATTGAGTCTTGCTACTGTTAGCTGTTTTGTGTGCTAGACTGTATATTGATAACTGACTGAACCGTGTATGCCTTGGACTGTAAACTGAACTCTGAATACTTCTATATTTCTACATAGTAAACTACTATATTTTTATACTATTCAGTGTCTCTGTATGCTGGTTTGTGCGTGTTATTCCATATCACTCTCATTACGCTTCTCTGCATACTCGCTCTTCTAACGGGGAGCTTAATTACTCAACAGATAAAATAATAATAATAATAATAATAATAATAATAATAATAATAATAATAAATAATAATAATAATAACAACGACACAAATGGGGTGAACATTGGTGAAGTCAACATCAGACGAGGAATCTTCTAAGGGGATTCACTTTCACCACTACTGTTCAACATTGCATTAATTCCACTGACAATAATCCTATGAAACACAAAACTGGGATACCAAATCTCAAGCCAACATGGCAAGATAAACCATCTACTATACATGGATGACTATAAAATGTATGCGAAAAGCCCCACTGAACTTAAATCAATACTCAACACAGTTCAACCGTTCAGTGACATCAAAATGAACTTTGGACTTGAAAAAAATGTGCTATATTATCCATTCAGCGAGGAAAAATGGAAAAAACAGAAGGAATAGAACTCAACATCTCGAATGGGTCCAGATGGGTCATCTTGCTACATTGATTCCTCCAATGGTCTCCATGTCCTCATAGGGGCCTCCTAGTTCAGTTCTTTTGCCCCCATCCCGCCCCATGAGTGACTAATAAGCAAGAATCCAGAAAGATGCCCACCTTCCAGCCATGAGACATCTTCTTTGTGGACTTTGAGTGGACCAAGGAGTTCTCGCCGTGATATCCCTTCACCTGGAAACCCTGAATGGGACAAAGCAAACCACACTTAGAAGCAAGAAGGGGAAACTGAGGAAATCACAGCAACAAATGTTTGCCCAAATTTTTGTAGGAACTAAAACTGCCTCTGAGCTCCCATTGAGAGCAATTTGGAGTCTTCAGAAGGTTCTGGAGCCACTCTAGGCTGAGGCCATCCAGGTTATTATTTTTTATTTGTCCTCCAATTCAATTGTGTCCAAATCCCTGCAGTTTTCTTGGCAAGTTTTTTTTCCAGAATCAACTTGACCATTTCCTCCTTTCCTAGATGGTGTTTTTCCAACGTCAAGTGTGGGTGGACTTCAACTCCCAGAATTCCTAGACTTAGCCAGTGTAGCTGCCTGGGGAATTCTGGGAGTTGAAGTCCACACTTCTTAAAGGGCTTGAAGTTCAGAAAGATTGTTTCTAGGGCTGAAAAGAAAGTGACTGGCCCAGGATCACCTAGCTGACTTTATGCTCAAGGCAGGACTAGAATTCACCGTCTCCTAGTGTCTAGCCTGATGCCTTTAGCCATTATACCAAACTGGTTCTTAACCAGATGCAAATATAGAAGGAGAAGGAGGAGATGAGCAGGAGAAGAGGAAGAGGAGGAAGAAGAAGAGGAGGAGAAGGAGGAGAAGAGGAGGAGGAGGAGGAGAGTAAGAGAAGGAGAAAAAGAAGAGGAGGAGCAGACGAGAAGGAGAAGGAGATGAGAAGGAAGGGGAAGAGGAGGAGGAGAAGAGGAGAAGGAGGAGGAGGAGGAGGAGGAGATGAAGAGGAGGAGAAGGAGAAGGAGAAGAAGAAGAAGAAGAAGAAGAAGAAGAAGAAGAAGAAGAAGAAGAAGAAGAAGAAGAAGAAAGAAGACACAAAGCATGATTTATAAACCATAGCTATGACGTTCACACCACACCCAAAACTCAGAACATGGAAATCACGTTCTAATTTTGCACATTGGGTGGACCTTGTTGCTGTTCGGCTTAAATATGATAAGATAAGGAAGACCAATGGGTACCTTTGAGATGCCCATGAGGAAGGGGCTCCTGGGGGCAGTAGCTGTCACAACAGTTGCAGATTGACGACTTGGAGAGCTCATCCAGATTCTTCCACCTTTTGAAAATAATCCAAAAGAAAGTCTTTCACTATTTTTCCAAGGCCGTGGGTCAAGAAACCGCACAGACAGAACATCTGCAAGGAACCATTTATCAGGATTGGAAGCTCACCTGGAGGTGGGGCTGTCAAAACTGCACATCTTCTTCCCAGAGCTTGTGGGAAGCTTCTGACTCCACGCGGTGAGAAGGCAATGAAGATAGATCTGGAAGAGGAGACAATCAGCACTTGGGATAAGAAGATGCCACCATGGCTGGTCCTCAGACTCAAATCCTACTGCGGAGGCAGCCCTCAGTCATTCCCATCCCTGCATCTTCACCTTAGAAGTGTGTAGAAGTCAACCTTAACAACTTTAAGATGAGTGGACTTCGATTCCCAAAATTCCTCAGCGAGCTGTGATGGCTGGGGAATTCTGGGAGTTGAAGTCCGTCCATCCACCAGTCCTAGAGCCCGGAGAAGGCTCGGACGAGAGGTCTGCGTCGGAGGCAGAGAGGGGGGTAACATCTGGGAGTTATTTGCTGCCTCCAGAGCCTCCGGAGTTCTGACATCAGCAAGGCAGAAGAACAGCAGGAGCCTGTTCCCAGTGTGTGCATGCGCAGAGCTGCCAGAAGGCAAGAACAATTAAGACAAAAGGGGCAACTTGGGAGTAAGGCTTGGAGATGAGTGGCCCCTTCCATAGGACATAAAAGAGGAGCAAATGGATGTGAGCCTTTGCAAGAAGCAATTAGTTCATCTAGTTCATTAGTTTCAAGCTTTGAAAAGTCCTGTTGGACTCTGTGCTAAGCTTGGCCTCGCTCTGCATTTGGCAATTCGGTCTCTGGCAGCATTCCCAGGAGATAAAGGTGGGTGTTCATCAACCTTCCCTTGAAAGACTGTGGCAACTCAAGCAGACATCTGCCAGAATCTTCACAGACTGTTTGTGAAGCCTTGCGGACTGGGAAGGACCATAATTCACAGCCGTAGAAATAAAAGAGGGCTTTGGGGACTACGATTGTGGTTTATGCTTTCACGGGAAGCCTAGCTCAGAACGCCCTCCGAGGTGATCGTGTGGGGCTGGCGTTTGAGAAGAATTTGCATTTCCCTGCCCAGGCCAGTTTGCATATCTTTCCCCAAGTTGAGGGCAGACTTACATGTCCCACCAATCCCTACCTCTTCCGAGTCCCCCGTCAACAGGAAAGCAGGCAGCTTGAACAGGATTGAAGAGTCCGTTTTACGAAACCAGGTTACTTCGGGCTCCCCAGCATGAAGACAGCTGCCGAGTTCCAGAAAGCAAGCACCAAAACGTTTTTAATAGCAAAGTCAGGGGATCCGTGTTTCCCACCCAACCATAGCCAGCAGCAGGGGATGATGGGAGATGGAAGAGAGCCTCTCTAACAAGACGCCAGGGCAAGAGAAGGTGGGCTCAAGGGAAGGTTGCAAGCCTCACTTCGTCTTCAGCATCACACAGAGACATTCTCTTGGCTCTCATTCAACTTGGAAGGGAAGGGGAGGGAAGAGAAAAGAATATAGAAGAGGATATAGAATAGAATAGGAAGAGAAGAGAAAAGAGAATATAGAATAGAATAAGAAGAGAAGAAAAGAGAATATAGAATAGAATGATTAATGAGTGGAACAAATTGCTCCAGAAGTTTTAAATGGTCCAACACTGGGTTTTTAAGAGAATGTTGGATAATGATTTGTCTGTAGGCAGGGTTTCCTGCCTAGACAGGGGGATGGACTACAAGACCTCCAAGGTCCCTTCTAACTCTGTTGTTCTATTCTATATTCTATTCTATTCCTATTCCTATTCTATATTCTCTTCTATATTCTCTTCTCTTCTATATCTATTCTCACTATCAGGAAATTCCTTAGTTCTAGATTGCTTCTCTCACCGATTAGTTTCCACCCATTGCTTCTTGTTCTACCCTCAGGTGCTTTGGACAATAGCTTGACTCCCTCTTCTTTGGGGCAACCCCTGAGATATCGGAAGACTGCTATCCTGTCTCCCCTAGTCCTTCTTTCTATTAAACCAGACATACCCAGTTCCTACAACCGTTCTTCATATGTTTTAACCTCCTAATCTCTAATCCTCTTCGTTGCTCTTCTCTGCACTCTTTCTAGAGTCTCCACATCTTGTTTACATCGTGGCGACCAAAACTGGGTGCAAATATTCCAAGTGTCGCCTTACCAAGGGTTTATAAGTTAGTATTAACCCTTCATGTGAAGATTTCACCAAGAGCTGCCTTGTTGGAGAATATGTTTAAAGACCACCAGCCACGCGCCATAATCCACAGTCCCTCACCCGTGGTTGTTTACAATGATGTCGATCCTTCTGGCATGGCTTCGGTGTGGGGCATCGGCTCCATAGCATTCCTCAATAAAGAGTTTGGGGAAGAGGCCTGGGCTGGCTTGGATGCTGGCTTCCACGTGGATCACAGCTCCTTCCGGATGGACATCTGGAACAGCTTCAACGCTAAAGTCCTCTGGAGAGCAAGACAAAAACCATCACACCTTCAACTCCACAAACTGGCAAGCGCTATCCGGTGTAGGAAGTTAGCACCCACCCCTCTCCTAAGAAAAATGAGACATTTTAGGAGTTGTGAAAAGGGAAGGATATTTCCCTTGAAAGGGAACAGAAACTCAGCACGCTCCCCCATTTGCCTTTGTCAATGGGCCATTAAGGCCTGAGCCAGTCTAACAAAAATCTACTTTTTGGAGTATAAGATGCACCAAGATTTTGAAGAGGTAATTTTTTTTAAAAAAAAAAGGTTTTTGTACTCTGCAAATCTCCCAAACCCTCTGCATGCCACGTTTTTTATGAAAGAGTTTTTTTGAAGGAGGTACCACATTTTTCGGAGTATAAGATGCACCTTTCCCCCCCATCCAAAAAAAGAGGGTGAAAATCTGGGTACGTCTTATACACTGAACTGTAAATTGCTCATGGGGGCAGGGATAAAAACAAGCAAAAAATGGCCCATTTTCCGCTCGTTTTTGCCCTCCCTAGTCCCCAGGAGCCCTTTGCAAGGCTCCCAATCCTTCTGCGTGTCCATTTTTGTGAAGGGGGCGAGGTTTCGGGAGGCCAAAAATGTTGGATTCAGTGTATAAGACGTACCCAGATTTTCACCTTTTTTGGAGGGGGAGGAAAGGTGCGTCTTATACTCCGAAAAATATGGTACCTCCTTCAGGCAGACCCATAGTAGGAATTTCCCCAAACTCTTTCATTACATCATCACCCAGCAAGGCTCAACCAAGCTTGGGACTCAGGACAGCCTACAGAATTGCCCCTGCATGGCCCCATGGGAGTCGGACAACTAACCAGGACACAAGCATTCACATTCAAAGCCCAACAGAGTCAGTGGTGGATATCACACGGAATGCTGTTCCCTTCCCACCAAAGGTGGTCCCTATTTTTCTACTTGCATTTTTGAACATGCTTTTGGACTGCTAGGTTGGCAGAAGCTGGGACAAGTCGCGGGAGCTCACTCCGTTACGCGGCGCTAGGGATTCGAACCGCCAACCTGCCGACCTTTCCGATCGACAAGCTCAGCGTCTTAGCCGCCGAGCCACCGCGTCCTTTACCCTTGCTTACTTTTGAGTTAAACTATCAGCCTTACCACTCAGGGCTCTTAGGGAGAAAGTCAAGTTGGTGTGGACTTCGGTGGTTTGCAAGAATTGGCTTTCCATTGGTTTCCTGGAGTTGCGACTTGGGAGAATTGGCACGCTGTTTTCAGTAGGTTTTGTAGCACCGTGGGAATCCCGCCACATCAGTCCCCTTGCAGCTGGAAAAGCAGGAAGCCAAAAAAGGTGTTTAAGTAGACCAGATGTTCATGGCTATTTTCAAAGCTGGGAGAAAACTCAGTGGCCCAGCAGAAATGGAAAATAGCTTCCATTAACACCATCAATGTATCCATGGACACCAACCAGCAGCCAAAAAACACAATGAAAATTAATTTTGCAACCTATTATAGACCACGATTTAACCATCGTTTCAATTGGGAGAATGGGATCATCCTAGACCAAGCCAAGTCCCCCAAAGGTTAGGGAATTTCTAGACGCCTGGCGTTCTGGCAAATTAGCCACCCATAGACATATAGGTAAAGGTTCCCCTCGTACACATGTGCTAGTCGTTCCTGACTCTAGGGGGCGGTGCTCATCTCCGTTTCAAAGCCAAAGAGCCAGCGCTGTCCGAAGATGTGTCCATGGTCATGTGCCCGGCATGACTCAACGCCAAAGGCGCACGGAACGCTGTTCTCTTCCCACCAAAAGTGGTCCCTAGTTTTCTACTTGCATTTTTACATGCTTTCGAACTGCTAGGTTGGCAGAAGCTGGGACAAGAAACGGGAGCTCACTCTGTTATGCAGAGCTAGGGATTCGAACCGCCAAACTGCTGACTTCTCTGATCGACAAGCTCAGTGACTAAGCCCCCGCGTCCCTCCATAGACATATAGACCTGTTCATTGTGAGAGCAGCTTGCCATCAGAAGTTGTGGGTGCTCCCTTGTCCGAAACGGTCTAGGATCTCCTGCTTGAGCAGGGGGTTGGACTAGAAGACCTCCAAGGTCCCTTCCAGCTCTTTGCCGATTGATTTGACGCTGCACCGAGGGGTCTCCCATCCCTGACATGAGATGCAACGCAGAGTCGACCTGTGCACGCAAAATTCACACTCTTTTGTGCCTGAGGAAGAGGTTGCTTACCATGATAGATTTTTTGGAAGAAGCTCATTTCCTGCGTGGTCTTTGGCAGAGAGTTGGGAGCCGTGACCGGGGAGGAGAACCCGCCATTTCCTTGGGCCAAAAACTGAGTTGCTGAAAGATAAATCAAACAAAATGGCCGATCCAGAATCTGTGGCTTCACTCCCTGAGCGTGCTTCTCCCGTCACATCTTACTCGCCCACGTTAATTTAAAGGCTTCTCCTTTATACACCCACCCATCGTGGTTTATAAAGGACCATTTGAATTAGAATGAGAAGAAGAGAGTTGGAAGGGGACCCTTGGAGGTCTTCTAGTCCAACCCCGAAATGTCTTTCTGGAGGTGGGGTTTTCACATCAAACTAAGCCGAGAGCAACTAACAAACACACTTTTCCGCTTAGCAACGTGTGTGTAAGTCAGGCTTAGCAGCAGGTACAACAAGGTGAACGGAAGGTGGTGTAAAGAGACCAAGCGTTTAATCCAAAAAAAAGAAAGAAAGAAAAAAAGAACTGGTTTAATTAAAGATGCTGCAGTTAAACCATTAAATCTTGTTTATAGAAAAAAAACCAAGATAGGAAGGCAACATAGAATAGAGAACTACAAAAGCTAAACACGTGTGCGATACAGAAGGCTGGAAAACTATTTTGCATTGTTATGTTTGTCTTCTTTTTTTTCTGCATTTTTTTCTTCTGTTCTTAAAGGTAAAAATGTTTAATAAAAATTATAAAAGAAAAGAAAAGAAGAAAAAACAAGAAATATTAATAGACCTGGAATAAATTTTATGCCTGGGTAGAAATGAGATGGAATAAAAGTTTACAGAAATTAAGAATTGTTAGTATGGAAAATAAAGATGTATTAAAATATGAATATAGTAAAGGAAAATTGCAAATAGGCTAATGTAAATAGAAACTTAAGTTAAAGCTTTTTCCCCCTTTACTCGTTTTCATCGTACTACAATTACTGTTATTGTTACTATTATAGTATTGTTATAGTCTTGTTATAGTCACTAGTTTGTGTGTTAAGATTTATTAGTAACTTTCTTTATTTGTAATTATTATCCTGCCATGGCACTCTCTTTTGAATTAAAATAAAAAAATTTAAAAAAAGAAAAGAAAAAAACAAGGACCAAAACATATATAATCCACAAACGGCCAAAAATTTGGAGACAACAAAGACTGCAGACCAATAGAAAGCTCCCAAATAAATGCAGAACTTCTTTTTTTTTATCCACAAGCCGAATTTTGGACTCACCTAGCAACAAAATACCCCAAACTCCATAGAGTCCTCTTCTACAAAGCACCATCTTGCTTTGTTCTCTTATCCAAACCCAGCTGTCCTCAGACTTCCTTAAATGACTAAAATCAGGCTCACCTGATGCTTCTTTTCTCAATGCTGATTGGTCAATCACTCTAAGAGACGAAATGGAGCTGGAAGGGACCTGGGAGGTCTTCTAGTCCAACCCCCCACTTAGGCAGGAAACCCTACACTACTACAGACAAATGGTTATCCAACATCCTCTTAAAAACTTCCAGTGTTGGGGCATTCACAACTTCTGGAGGCAACTTCTGTTCCACTGATTAATTGTTCTGTGAGGAAATTTCTCCTCAGTTCTAAGTTGCTTCTCTCCTTGATTAGTTTCCACCCATTGCTTCTTGTTCTACCCTCAGGTGCCTTGGAGAATAGCTTAACTCCCTCTTCTTTGTGGCAACCCTTGAGATAAAGGAACACTGCTATCCTGTCTCCCCTAGTCCTTCTTTCTCTTAAGCTAAACATACCCAGTTCCTGCAACCGTTCTTCATATGTTTTAGCCTCCAGTCCCCTCATCCTCTTTGTTGCTCTTCTCTGCACTCTTTCTAGAGTCTCCACATCTTTTCTACATCCTGGCAACCAAAACTGGAGTAATATTCCAAGTGTGTCCTTACCAAGGCTTTATAAAGCAGTATTAACACCCTAACCCTAACCCAGCGATGGCGAACCTTTTTTGGCTCGCGTGCCACAAGTGGGGGGAGCGCAGGGGGGTCATGTGCGGGGCGTGCCACACCCATAATGCAACGCGCAACCCCCAAGTGTGCATGCGCGCACAACGTGTGACACCCCCCATTTTTACATGCTTTTTTCGCCCTCCCCATGCTCCAGAGGCTTTATAGGAACCTGGGGAGGGCGAAAAGAGCCTCCCCCGCCTCCCCGGAGGCCCTCTGAAGGCTTCAGGAACCGTCCGGAGGCTTCCCTGAAGCCTTAAGCACTCCGAAGGCGTCAGGGAAGCCTCCGGACGGTCCCTGAAGCCTTCAGAATGCTTAAAACGACCCTCCGGTTTGCTCAGAGGTTGGTTTTAAGTGTTCCGAAGGCTTCAGGGAAGCCTCCGGACGGTCCCTGAAGCCTCCAGGGGTGGCAGGGGAGGCTCTTTTCGCCCTCCCCAGGCTCCCATAAAGCCTCTGAAGCCTGGGGAAGACGAAAAATAGCTTTTAAAAAGGTGAAAGCTGGCCAGCGCGCGCATGCACGCTGGCCAGCTAACAGGGCAACGCTTCGCGTGCCCCGACAAATGGCTCCACGTGCCATAGGTTCGCCATCACTGCCCTATTGTGTGTGTACCTTTTGCTTTTACACTAGAGTAAGACAGAGTGACTCTGCTCCTTTCCAAAATGTTGGACCTCATATCCCATGGTTTTCAGCAAGCATGGTCTATCCTTTTGGCATAAATTTCATGGTATTTTACATCTTTAAACATTCAAAATGTTCGTACATATACAGATTGATCCATAAATAGCTGGATGATGCTTTTTTTGTTTGGCTTCTTACTGTTTATTAACTTTTGTGTTGATAGATTTTGGCGTTTACATTCATTTTTTGTTTTAAAAAAGGTATGGGAATAAAAAAAAATTAAAAGTTAATGCTGAATGCCAGGATTGGCTGCCTTTGAAGGGACGCGGTGGCTCAGTGGCTAAGATGCTGAGCTTATAGATGAGAAAGGTCGGCCGTTCGGCGGTTCGAATCCCTAGCGCCACATAACGGAGTGAGCTCCCGTGACTTGTCCCAGATTCTGCCAACCTAGCAGTTCAAAAGTACGTAACAAATGCAAGTAGAAAAATAGGAACCACCTTTGGTGGGAAGGGAACAGCGTTCCGTGCGCCTTCGGCGTTGAGTCATGCCGGCCACATGACCATGGAGACGTCTTCGGACAGCGCTGGCTCTTCGGCTTTGAAACGGAGATGAGCACCGCCCCCTAGAGTCAGAAACGACTAGCACATATGTGCAAGGGGAACCTTTGGCTGCCTTTACATAATGCACTAAGCTATGATTTACTGGTTGGGCTCACCAACATGTTAGCAGTACAGTCGCCTTCATACAGCATACCAAAGCACAACTTAAGCAAACAAACGATTTATGTTCCATGCGCACCCAATAGCTGGATTTCCATGTGTTGTTTGGAGTGTAAAACCGAGTCATAAAATTGAATAAACCAACGTGGGCCCGTCAACAGAGCTGAGGCTGTGTTTCGGTTTAATTTGTCAACAAAGCTTTGAACCCTTGTATGCACTAAATAAACCATGATGGTTTTATAGCTCAGTCACCTGCAGATGTGACTTATCATTGGTTTGGGGGGGTTAGGAAGCTGACCTGGTAGAGCCATGTTTATCGACCTTGGTGATTTAAATCCCAGATGTGGTTTTTCAAGAGGCAACTGGACTTTCTTGCTATGTTTTTTTTTTTGAAGACGTCCCGCCCAGTCACATGACCGCCAAACCACGCCCACAGAACCGGTAGGGAAAACGTTTGAATTTCACCACTGTGGAGGACCCCAATCAATGTCTAAAGACCCCTGAAAAAGTTCAAGCGTGAAAAAGGCTCAAAACGTCAGTCTCACTAAAAGTTTTGAAAGGCTCAACAACTTCAGTCTCACCTGGCGTGTTATACCTGCACTAAACAAAACTTGGGAGTCCTGGAAGGAAGGAAGGAAGAGAAGGAAGTGTGTGGCCCCATGCTCAAGAGGGGGGTCCAAAGCCCATCTCGCTTAGACTCCAAAGTTTGAACCCAAACTTTGTCCCTGCCCTGTTGTGTTGGCAGCTTGTCTGGTCTTCTACCTCAAAAGAGTCTCGTCAACCCAAGCAAAGCCATTTCAATTGCTTTTAATTTAGTCTGTTCCTAGCAGCGTAGATACAGCCACCATCCTGGTCAGCATTGTCCAGCTTCTGAGAACAACATCCCTGCTGGGTAGGCCCAGTATTTTCTGAAAAGTGTTGTAAAAGCAGAGGGCCAAAGGTGAGAATGGCGATCGCAGTGATTGCGGGAAGGAGGATGCCCACATTGGGTGGCATCAGAGTTGGCTTCCCTCCTGCCAAAAGAAGGGGAGACGTGATTAAATTGAACAAGGAATCATTGAATAAATTATTCGATTGAATAAACTGGATAAATAATGCTTTATTTAAACAGTTGTGGAATAAGCCACCGTTGGCTAAGCTTTGCCCGTGTTCATATGTCATAACTCATAGCTTCTAGACCACAATGGCTGGATTCACACAACCTAAGCTAACGTCAACTAACCAGAAAGAGATAATTTGGTTACCATACTATAAAAAAAGAGGTTGAGACTCTAGAAAGAGTGCAGAGAAGAGCAACTAAGATGATGAGGGGACTGGAGACTAAAACATACGAAGAACGGTTGCAGGAACTGGGCATGGCTAGTCTAGTGAAGAGAAGGACCAGGGGAGACAGGAGAGCAGGTTTCCAGTATTTGAGGGGCTCCCACAGAGAGGAGGGGGTGGGCTGAAGCTATTTTCCAAAGCACCCACATTGATAGCTCCTGACTCACCTTGCCTTGATGGCTCTCCACGAGGAGGGTGTGATTGGAACCCCACTTAGAGTTTCCCCTCCTGGGTGCAGATCGCCTAACTATCCAGCGACCGACCACCAACCAGTTAGATTGCAACGGATCGACTTCTGGAGCCGGATCTGAAATTGAACAAGGTGATCTGACCCAGACTTCCTTCAAAAGCAAGAAGCGAAGTCTTGGTCCCGACAAAACCCCTTTCATTTACGCGAAATGTGAATTCCTTTCATCCACAGTCAGCAAAGCTTTAGCAAACAGTCTTTCCGAGGAATGTTTGTCCGCACGAACCTTATCTCGCTCGGGGAGCTGCCAAATAACTAGTTTCCCAATGCAGAACAAGGCAAAACTTGGCACAGGGTCTCTTATAGTCACAAACCGAACTTTCCACTCTTGACACGACCGAAGGAACGAATTGTTTCCTGCAAAAGCCCCCTCCCTGTTCACTCCTCTTTTAGTTCTTCTAGGAGGAGCCAATCCACCTCCAAGGTGTGGCTTCACTCTTAAGTCGACTCTCCTTTCTTAGTTGTTCTTGTCTTCTGGCAGCTCTGCGCATACGCACACTGGGAACAGGCTCCAGCTGTTCTTCTGCTTCACTGCTGTCTAGCTCCCTCTCTGCCTCCGACACAGAGCCCTCCTCAGCCCCCAAGACTGGTCCATGTTCCTCCCCAACCCTCCTCACTGTCCGACTCTGCTGCCACCTCGGCAGTCCATCGGCGGGCCATAACAAAGGGAAGGGAAGGGGGAAAGTACCTTTTACATCTCTCTTGTGACGAGACCCAGCAGTTTCACACACCGAGTCACAGCACTTGCAGACCTCATTGGCCGTCCCATCCAGAACCTTCCAACTGCAAGAGAGGAGACCATTTCAGATCCCAAAGATTTTGGTTGGCGGTGAATAACTCAAGCCACCCCTGTGACAAGGCCCTCGCTCGCTGCGCCTCCTCCTTAGCAATAGCAACAGCACTCCAACTTATAGACCGCCTCACAATGCTTTCCAGACCTCTCTAAGCGGTTTACAGAGTCAGCATTTTGCCCCCAACAATCTGGGTCCTCCTTTTACCCACCTTGGAAGGATGGAAGGCTGAGTCAATAACCTTGAGCCCCGTCAGGATCAAACTCCTGGCAGTCGGCAGAATTATCTTGCAATACTGCAGACTCTCCACTGTACCACAGCGGTCCGTCCTTCCTTCCTTCCTTCCTTCCTTCCTTCCTTCCTTCCTTCCTTCCTTCCTTCCTTCCTTTTTCTTCCTATCACACCTTTTACCTGTTTGTATCCCTGTTAAAGGAACAAGCCTTCCTGGTGGGATTAGTCATCACTGCTGGTTCCCAGACAAGGATGTGGCAATGCAGGTAAATCTGAAATCCAAATAAAAATAAAAGAATAAAAAAATTAATAAAAGCAGGAAAAGACGAAAGCAATCAAAAATTAAAACAAATAAGATACAAAATAAAGATAAAATAAGAAATAAAGATAAAATAAAAATTAGATAACTAGAAACAAAAGAATAAAAAGTAAAGAAAAACAAAAGATAAAAGAGACAAAAACTAAACGGTAAAATAAAGATAAAATAAAAATTGGATAAATAAAAGAATAAAAAATAAAATAAAAAAACGAGAAAAGGTAGAACAATAAAATAAAGAGAAAAATAAAGAAAAAATAAGAATTAGATAAATAAAAACAAAATAAAAAAGTAAATAAAAACAAGAAAAGGTTAAATAAAAAATAAAGATAAAATAATAAATAAATAAAGACAAAATAAAAAATAAAGATAAAATAAAAATTAGATAAATAAAAATTAAAGGATAAAATAAATAAAAATAAGAAAAGATAGAAAGATAAAAGAAAAATAAAGGTAAAATAACAATAATACTGGGTTGAATTGAATTGATTGAATTGGGTGCAGAAAACAGGCTCTGCCATGGGCGTCTCCTCCTCTTACATAACGGATGTGGTCATGTCCTTCAGGAATAGCTCCGGACACACCATGAGGAGCAAACCTCAATTTTGCCCAGCTCAAGTTCCTAGTCCTCATCACTGCTCAGAAAAACATCTCAAGGCACGTGCAAATCTCGAGCTACTGCAAAAGGAGGAAGCCTGAGGTGAGCCATCTTAATCAGTTCCTTACGTCGGTGTTCATCCCCGCAAATTCAAAGGCCTGCAGAGAAAGATGGAGCACGTCGGGAGCGTGTCGAGGGAGGAATCGCGAATTCGCAAACTTGCTGTCCAGCAGGCACCTGTCACCAAAAAAATAAATAAAAGCAAGGGGAGAAAAGTCCATCGGTAATTCAAGCTCCTTTGCGGAAATCCGTCTTATAGGCAGCGTCTCAGGTTGCTGTAATGCCAGAAAAAATCAGTGGGGGACCTTAGCTTAACAAATCATATATTTTTTTATCTCTGCAGGATGAGGGATCACTCAGGTACATCCTCAACCCTCAGCTATTTTGTAGTTAAGTCCTACTTTACTCCATAGCAGAGGTGGGTTCCTGCCAGTTCTAACCTCTTCTATAGAAGAAGTTCCACCAATCTACCGTGCTGTTTAGAACCGGTTCCAGCTCCCTCCCCCCGTCCGTCCGCCCAGGGAAGAGCGAGAGGAGGAATTCTGGGAGTTGAAGTCCACAAGTCTTAAAGCTGTCAAGTTTGAACACCCCTAGTGGGTTTTTTTTCTAAAGGGTTAGGGGTGCAAGGGTCTTGTAACTTGACAGCTTTAAGACTTGCATGCTTCAATGCCAGAGTTCCTGAGTCAACATGACTGGAGGAGGAATTCTGGGAGTTGAAGTCCACAAGTCTTAAAGCTGTCAAGTTTGAACACCCCTAGTGGGTTTTTTTTTTCTAAAGGGTTAGGGGTGCAAGGGTCTTGTAACTTGACAGCTTTAAGACTTGTGCACTTCAAATGCCAGAGTTCCTGAGTCAACATGACTGGAGGAGGAATTCTGGGAGTTGAAGTCCACAAGTCTTAAAGGGGGGGGGGGTTGTTGGACTAGATGATCTACAAGGTCCCTTCCACCTCTATTATTCTGTTATTATTCTGTTATTCAGAAGTTGTGGGAGTTTCATCACTGGAGGCTTTCAAGAAGAGACTGGACTGCCACCTGTCATAAATGGTGTAGGATCTCCTGCTTGGGTGGGGGGGTTGGGCTAGATGACCTCCAAGGTTCCTTCCAACTCTGTTAATCGGTTAAAATTTGAGATAGCCTGAAATGCAAACTCAACCAATGGCTCACTCAACCAACCAGGATTCAGCAAACGAATCTGGAGCATTGGAATGCCTCATTTGTATTGCTGCCAGCCAAAAAAGAAGAAGCTTCTAGAAGGAACTCACCCATGGTTGGCAATAACGGTGTAATTTCTGAAGGACCTGCCCAGCTCGGCCGCATCGACGGCGACGCATTCGTCCACAAAGAGCCGCAGTGGTTGATGGAAGAATTGTTGGACTGCAAATTCGATATGAATCTGTGATCCCAAGAGAAAGACCGACAGATCTGAAGGGCCACTGAAATCCTCTGCAGTGGAAGAAAAAACAAGGGAATAAGTAACGGTAAAGGCTCCCCTCACACATAGGTGCTAGTCGTTCCCGACTCTAGGGGGCAGTGCTCATCTCCATTTGAAAGCCGAAAAGCCAGCGCTGTCCGAAGACGTCTCCGTGGTCATGTGGCCAGCATGACTCAATGCCGAAGGCGCACGGAACACGGTTCCCTTCCCACCAAAGGTGGCTCCTATTTTTCTACCTGCATTTTTTACGGGCTTTCGAACTGCTAGGCTGGCAGAAGCTGGGACAAGTCACGGGAGCTCACCCTGTTATGTGGCGCTAGGGATTCAAACCGCCGAACTGATCGACAAGCTCAGCAACAGGTTTCAATTTACTGTTCGAACCCATTTATATAGCTGCCCAACTTATACATAGGTGAATCCGAGGGGTTACAAAATTTAGAATATATGCAGGGAGTCAAAAGTCAAGTTTATTTAATGGCACGTACTGTTACTTTTTAAATCGTCTTAAAAAATTTTTAAAAAAATAATTGTTAAGCTCCATCACTGTAGGTTTTTAACAAGAGATTGGAGAGCTGTTTACCTGAAATGGTCCAAGGTCTCCTGCTTGAGCAGGGGGTTGGACTAGAAGACCTCCAAGGTCCCTTCCAACTCTGTTATTCTGTTAGTAATGATTGCATTTTAATGATTGTTTTTAATTATCATGGTTGTAAAGTAGTTTTATTTGTGATACGCTGCCCAGAGTCACTTCTGGGGTTCAATCAATAAGTAATTAAATACATTTCTGCTTACCATTCATAAATGTCCCTTGGAACATCAGTCCACTGGAAGCAGAAAGAAGGCCAGATCCTGTGACTTGGGCAGGAGTTGGGCGTTGTGTCCTAGAAGGCAGGGGGGAAAAAGATTTGTCCATCAGAGCATGAACTGATCAGGGGTTTCCTGGACACATCAGCCTTTCAAAGTTGACCAGCTCAGCAAACAGGCAGCCCCCAAAATGCTAGAACTCTGGGTATTCTAACACACGGCTCTCTAACTTTAGCAACTTTAAACCTTGTGGACTTCAACTCCCAGAATTTTAGCGTTCATTTTCAGTGAACCTTGCCAATTGTGATTTATTCAAAAAAAGAAATCAATTCCAACATTTTGCATTTTACGGTTTCTTTTTGTTAGAGATTCTGTTTATATACAGCAGCACAGAGCAAACAAAAAGTACAATCACCATGTGCTTTACTGCACAACTTTTTTTAAACTGTAACTGTAACAGGAAACTTTTCTTAGAACAAAAGGGTATGTACATCCCATAGATCCAAACTTGTAAACACTGCCATATACTGGCTGAAGACTACTGTCGTCGTTGCATAAAAATTACATATCAGCAATAAGTCCCAGCACTTTGATTGATCCACAACTTCCTGAAATTAAGATTTGCAAAGGAGAAAAGATACGACTGGATAGCAGCAGCAACTTGGTTAAGCCATTTCTGAAAAAGAACATAGGGAATAATTTCTTCCAGATCAGCTCTGCTGCCCAGCATCCCATCCATTACTCCTTGAGTACAATTCTGCAAACTCAGCACTTACTCATAGGTTGTACAGTTAATCCTCTCTGTGAAGGGGCTGTCATGTCTGGATCCTGGCCTGTACACCAAGTGGCTTGTGTACTCGGTCATAAGGCCAGATGTCTGCAAGAACCAGAATTGTATGTGAATGTCAGGATATTTGCTGAACCGGCATTGGTAACTTTCAAGTGGTTGGACTTCAATTCCCAGAATTTCCCAGCCAGCACGGTCTCAACTTTCCCTTTGCCCCAAAATAGTGTTTCTCTTCTCTTAGGATGGGGCGAAGGATATTCGTGCCATGCTTGGGCCTTTCCTTTTTGGGACCAACTTTCCCCAAATCCCCACTCTGGACTTCAAGGGAAAATCTTAACGTCCCTTACCAGTCGGGCGAAGTGACATTCCTTGAACGAATACTGGAAATGGAAGAAGCCCAAGGCGTTGTTCACATGTGAAGAAGGGCAGCTGCCCAGGTATAGAAACTTTGGGTCCAACTTGAGGCCGCTGCCCCACAGGTCCATTTTGACAGCCAGGTGGACACTGGTCCTGTTGCATTTGTAGGTCACGGAGTTTGCAGGGGCTGTAGGGAAGAGAATGATCCATTCTGATGGAGACAGAACTTATGGCTCATGAGCCTGGATGGAGAACGTCAGGAAATCCCAGAACGTAATCCATCCCAGGAAGCCAAAAAGACATCCTAAGCAGAAGGCAACACATGTTGTGTTATAGTTGTGGTCACTCAGGAATCTACCCAGACATGTACATGGGAGGAGGTTTTGAAGTGTTTCTACCCGGACTTCCAGATTCTGTAACAACTTTTGGTTCCCTAGGCCAGAGGTCACCAACCTTTCGGACCTCAGGAACCATTAAATTCATAATTTCAAATCCTGCAGACCACTAGTAGGATCTGTCGAATGATTGGCTGGGTGGGGGTGGCCAGGTGGGCATGTGACTAGGTGGGTGTGGCCAACTCAATGTCACTTACATCAAGGGGCATCTCACCAGCCTTTACCTGCCACTCCTCACCTGTCCTCCCGGGCTCCTTAGGGCCCCAACAGGGAGCAGTTTCTGGAGCTAAGCAGCCCCCAGGAGAAAGAGTTGGCAAAACAGCTCAGTTCAAATTGGATGTGATTGAGAAGGAGGCTCAGCAGAAGCACTTCACTGAGGACTAGGAGCATAGGCTTTCCAAGCAGAGGGAAGACCTGAGGGATTGCAAGGCCAGGTACCGGCACCTGGAGGCTCAGCGGGCTGAGATGGTCGGCCAGTTCCAGGCCATGATGCAGTCCCACTGGAACGAGGCCCTCTGGCTCTTCCCCACCAGCGACGCTTCCCTCCAGCCTTCGCCCAAAGCCCCCCACCAGGAGGCCGAAGCAGACCCCAAGTCAGAATTTCTGCCCCCCCTCCGACCCACACAAAAAGACCCCGAAGGGGGAGACTCTCTGCAGCAACACAAGCGTTCATTGCACGTATCCGTCCCAGGGGCTGCAGTTTGAGGACCCCTGATTTAGTGCAATATAAAAAACGCAAATAATTTTTTCCGAAGACCACCAAAATTTTCGCGTGGACCACCAGTTGGTGACCGCTGCCCTAGGCCATCTGTCTGGTAAACTCGCAGGTTTTGTCATGTTTATGTAGTGTATATTGGAGATGGTGACCCTTTGAAAGCTGCTTGCTGCTTGTACGTCAATTAGTGTGGCTTTAAAGTGACAATAAAATGATTGTCTAAAGTCCAGCTTGAAAGAGAGTTTACATTTTGGTCTGAAAGCAAAAGGGGTGGGTGGGTGGGTGGGTGGAGGGTCCCTTCCTTTGTTCTGGATGGATATTGCAGGAAGTTGCAATTCACAAACTAAACCAACGGCGGCATTACAGTTCTGTTTAATTCAAGAGATGGCGATACATCAGGATTGGCGTTGTAGAATCCACATAGTTAGTTTGCAACTTAGCTGCTGCACCTCCAGCCCATGTGTGGGTTGGTTTATGGTTTCCATTGGCAGGTTAAAGTACTTAGCGAATCTTGTCTAAACTTGGGAGATAAGCAGGAGGAGGTCTGGTTAAAATTTGGGTGGGAGGCTAAGTCCAGAGGTCTAGGTTAGACTTTGTTTTGAAGGGAGAGGGACTTTAAAACATTTTTTTTGTCCATGTAGTCATTAGATTTCAAACTGGACTCAAGGAAAGCTTTCTCTCACATGTATTATGAAGCTAACCACTGGAGTTAATTCAATAAACCATGGTTGAACTGCAAATTAATAGCATTTGGAAAGTATGGCTTAGTTTAAAATGTAAAGTCAACCACTGGTTTAATGAAACTGGGGATGTCTAGTTTAATGCAAAGAAGGACTAGGGGAGACATGATAGCAGTCTTCCAATATCTCAGGGGTTGCCACAAAGAAGAGGGAGTCAAGCTATTCTCCAAGGCACCTGAGGGTAGAAGAAGAAGCAATGGGTGGGAACTAATCAAGGAGACAAGCAACTTAGAACAGAGGAGAAATTTCCTGACAGTGAGAACGATGAATCAGTGGAACAGAAGTTGCCTCCAGAAGTTGTGAATGCCCCAACACTGGAAGTCTTTAAGAAGATGTTGGATAGCCATTTGTCTGAAACGGTATAGGGTTTCCTACCTAGGCAGGGGGTTGGACTAGAAGACCTCCAAGGTCCCTTCCAACTCTGTTATTCTACTACTCCTGATCATTTGCCACACATGCTTATAATTAAAACCAACCAAATTGACTAAAACCAGTTTATTCCATTAATCCAGGTTTTTAAAAAGCTTTTCAAGGCATGCTAAACCACAGACTAACCAGGCCAGCTAGGTGAGGTCACACAAGACACCCAAAGCAAAATTTATGGCTCATCATGGACAATTCCAAGAATTGCCCATGAGGAGCGTTCCTCCTTAACACTCCATCAGAAGAACGGGGCAGCGAAAATGTCTTTCCATCCCACCCCATCTTTCTCCAATTCAGAAAGAAGCCTTGTTCTCCCATGGGAGAGAACCTCCAACCAACCACTTCCTCCTAACTCAACTTTGACCTAAAGAAAACCATGGTTACCCCATTGGGCTGTGGTGGCTTCCAGCAGCATCCAGACCAAGAGTGTTGAAATGGTCCTCTGAGGTCCCATCTTGCTGGCCCTCCACTCACAACACAGAAGAAGGAATCCAGGCGTTGTTTCTTCAGCATCTCTTTATGTCCTCTCCAGAGAGAAGCTCCACCCAGAGACCCACAGCTGCTGGAGATCCAACCTGGTCTTCGCATTTTCTAGAAGAAGGGACCAAGCTGAAGGCCCAAACTTGTCTCTTTTGGGCTGGAGGGGGGGGGCAGCAAAGAGGCTGATCAGAAAAAGGGTGACAGGTACTCAAAACTGGGGTGGGGGGAAACCCTTAATTTGACAATTAGACTGATGTTGCTGTAATAGAAACGGCTTGAAGCATTTAGAAAGGTAAAGGAAGGGTGGGGAATTCTGGGACTTGAAGTCCTCAGGGCTTAAAGTTGCCAAGTTGGGAGACCCCCCCCTGGCTTAGTTAGTGTGATATGCGAACCCCAGTCAACGTTGGTTTGACAAGCCGGGGTTTTAATTAACCATTAATGGTCAGAATGATATATATGTGCTAGATGTTAGAATTGGCTCGGTGGGTAAGACGCCGAGCTTGTCGGTCAGAAAGGTTGGCAGTTCGGCGGTTCGAATCCCCAGCGCCGCATAACAGAGTGAGCTCCCGTGACTTGTCCCAGCTTCTGCCAACCTAGCAGTTCGAAAGCATGTAAAAAAATGCAAGTAGGAAAATAGGAACCACCTTTGGTGGGAAAGTAACGGCGTTCCGCCTTCGGCATTGAGTCATGCCGGCCACATGACCACGGAGACTTCTTCATCTACATTCTAGTCTTTCTATTCTATTCTATTCTATTCTATTCTATTTCTACATTCTATTATATTCTCACAAAAAGGTTTATGGGTTGAGTCAACGGATGCTTTTACTGTCGTGAGTCCACATTATCAAAAGACTTCTTTGGGATCATTTTTGAAGAATGCATAGCCTGAGATATCTTTAGCCAAGGCAGTAAAGTTGGGTTGATCTCATAGCTATCCATGGAAGGTCTGTAACAGCTGGGATAGTTTTAATCATGGTTTGCCCAGCAAGCCAGATTGGTTCGGATAACGCACCACACTGGGCCAGCTGGATAGCTCTGCAGGGCAGAAGAAGGGATTCCACAGGAAGACCAGAAGTTGACTTTATTGAGATACAATATACTTTTTAAAAACATTGTTTATTTTATTTATTTTATTTATTTCGTCAAGCATGTACAAACACAGAGAAAGAGAGAGAGAGAGAGAGAGAGAGAGAGAGGGAGGGAGGGAGGGAGGGAGGGGGAGAGAGAGAGAGAGAGAGAGAGAGAGAGAGAGAGATCCAAGCATTCTGTGGCCACCGAAAATATCTTTTGATAGCATTTGCAACTCCCCTGCTTATCATCACAACTTGTTCCCACAAGGATGGGGTTTGAGACCCCAGAAATGCTCAGCATGAAGACTTCTGTTTTCTCCTTTTGTTTTAGAACAGTTTGCATTGATTGGATTTTGGTCAGTGACGTGTGAATGTTTGGGGTTTTTCAGCAGGCAATTCATTTTTTCAGCCCGTTTGCTGAGAACGTTCGAGAGAATGCATAAAGAAACTCACATTACAGGAGGAAGAAGGGAAATAAGATGCATATTGGATTAAAGGGAATTGCATTAATATTATTAATGGTGGATAGTTAATTAAGACGTAAGGGGATCATACCAACATTATTAATTGTGGATAGTTAACTACGTGAAATGTTATTTAGGTAAAAATTAATTTTGAAGACGTGTATTGCTTACAGCAAAACAAGACCAACAGATGAAATGTGAAATGGCGATTCGGTTTAACTTTGAAGATAATTTGAATGAAGAGACGAAGATGAGACGTTGAAGAGTGGGATGGAGAATGGGAGAAACATATTTAGCAATGGAGTTGGTGTTATTGTAAGGGATTAGAAATGAAGGGCGATAAGTGATACTGTTTATGCACTAAGAAGAGAATAAGTTCAGGATAAAAAATATGGAAAGAGAATAATACGGCTGACATTGGAAACAGAGAGAGGATGTAAAAGGGATGATGTATAGGAGAGGATTGATCCCGACAACCCTCTGTTCATAAAATATGTAAAAATGTGCAGTTAAAAAATAATAATAAAAACCTTAAAAAAGAAAAGAAAAAAGAAACTCACTTATGACTAACTACTGAGCAAAAATAAAAACATGCTTTTATAAGCCACCTTCGCTGGAGGAAACCACGCACACAGAGTACTTGGTGCAAGATAAATCCAGTTTCCATCACAGTGTAATTCAGAAATCCGTAAGGCGACTCCAATTCAACTATCTGTAAGCACCGAAGGCAATTAAAGGAGAAGGTTGTGGGGAAAAAAAAAACAGATTTCCTGGCCAATCCTCTCCCTTTTATTGATCTGCTGCCCATGCTCCACTGCCTCAGTTTCCCTGGAATTGTAAGAAAGTGACTTAGGTTGGCGTTCATTGACTGGAATGGACTGTCCAGAATGCTGTGATTTTGTGCAAATCCCATTCTTTTCCTTGCCTCTTAACACCCTGTTTCTGTGCAATTTTAAAACAGAAGACGGATTCGGGGCGCCCAGGGAAGAATAAGCTCATCTCCCAATTTATGCAAGCGGCAACATGCCCAGCACTGCTCCCAGAGCACATAGTAAAGGCAAGCAGACAAAATACCACTGTGGTTCAAATGGGGGGGATTTATGTATGCACGGGTTACAGAAATACACATTCACAACTCACCGTAACTCACTGTAAATACAAATTTCGCGCGGGCGCTATAAAACCTGAAACGGTGAGGCCAGAGGAAGCGCTCAGTTTCTCTCTCCGTCTGCAAAGCCTCCTGGAAACTAGTTATTCGGTGCTCCAAAATGTCAGCGGAGAATCGCAGTACTCAAGAGGCAACGGCGTTAGGCTTTTAGGGCAGAATCTGCTCAAGGTACAAGGAACTCTGGCGGTACTGCTCCAAAGTTCTCGCTCTTTACCCTAGTTCGGTCGAAATATCTGTTCGATTCGCCTCTGGGAAACGGGCATCCCGTCCTGCTACTCACAAAGAGAAAGAAACGATGTACCAGCACGGATCCTCTTTCCTAATCTGCCAAACTCACTTCTCCTGTACACTTGTGACGATTGCGGTCCGTGAGAGTTTGACTACGAGAGGGGAATGAGGGTGGCCAAATGGAGAGTGGTGGGAGTTTCTTGGTTTGGTGTTTACTGTCCTCATTTGGGATGTTAAAACAGCCGAGGCCCGGAATGCAGGTTGGTGAAGAGGATGTGACAGCCACTGGCGTCCGTTTTACTTTCTTCTTCCCGACGGTCCAGCCAAAAATTGAGTCATAGTACAGCACCTTTTCTTCCCTACCTTGCTTACAAGCCTTGGTCACCCATTTCCCACCCTTTTTAAAAAAAATCTCACCCTTGGGAACCCTTTATCCTCGAGTTCGTTCCTACTTTAGTCGTTGGCCACAAAGTGAGTTCGGCGTGTGCCTGACCAACCGGTAGAAGGAGAAGAATGGAAAGGGAACGAACCAAAACAGCGGAGAGAAGAGGTGCTCACCCCAACTCTCCTTTACCACTTCAAAAACACCCTCACCCAGCTCCATAGCTTCGTAATCCACAGGTTGACCCCGAGGTCCGACAGGTATTGGATCTCGGGGGTCAGCATTTTGCGGCAAAGTTTCCGGTGTTTTTTGTGAATCTTTTTTTTCAAGTTGTAGCCCAGGATGGATTTCTCGCCCACGGGCTGCCAGGGCTGCATGGCCGATTCCTGGATGGCGTTGGCATCCACGGGGCGACCGCCGTCAATGCAGATGCTCTTCATCTTCTCGTTCTCTTCGTTCAGCCGGGCGACGTCCCTCGCCATCCTGGCGGTGCCGTAGGCTTTGACTTTGCGCCAGAAGGTGGCATTGAAGTGCTGGTAGAGCTTGCCGTCCAGGAGGTTCCACGCCGTGGCTTTTTGGTAGAGGTCATCGGTCAGCCGTGAGACGGTGGAGCCTTTGCGGGCGTTGAGCTTGAAGTAGAGAATGTCTTCCAGCTCCCAACACAGCAGATCCTTCAGGAGCACCAGAGACTCGTCGAAGTACTCCAGGAGCATCACCAGATGAAAACGCCGGTCGATCTCGCGTATGTACTGTTCGATCAGCGGGCTGTTGGGGTCCAGGTTGTTGTCATAGCCCAAGTCGAAGAAAAGGAGATTCCGGAGGTAGTGCGCATTGTACCCTTTTGGGTCGTAGTAATGCCAAGGGTCCCTCAGGAATTCAGCCAGCTTGTCATCACCCAACACCTTCCAGGTCAACGGGATGACCCCCCAAAAGTAATGGAAAGAAGACTCAAAGAGGTAGGCCGGATCCCGCAGCACCGTCACGAAGACGGCGTCTGCCGGCAGCAACTTGCGCACCTCCTCGTACTGGAAGCGCATGTGGTTGCAGATGATGTTGAAGCAGACGCCGGGCTGGTAGTTTTTCACCTGGTTGCGGTCGAAGAAAGACGGGTAGTAGAAATCGCTCCGTCCGTTGGGGAAGGCGAACTTGAGACGGTGCTTCTCCCCGAAACGGAAGAGGATATTGAGGAGGGTGCTGCTGGCTGTTTTATGAGTCTTCATGAACATGATGTTGAGCCTGGGGAGGCATTTTTCTCCTGGGAAACCTTGGGTGCTGTTCCCTGAAGCCGAGAGCCGGGCCCGGGTGCGGTAGGACGAGCACGAATAAGGGATGGGAATCCTGGGTGGAGGGGGGAAAAAAAAATGAGGAAAAATAAATGAGGTTGTTTTTTTTCCTGAA
Source organism: Natrix helvetica (assembly GCF_964273705.1). Taxonomy (NCBI): domain Eukaryota; kingdom Metazoa; phylum Chordata; class Lepidosauria; order Squamata; family Natricidae; genus Natrix; species Natrix helvetica. The sequence continues at coordinate 11,950,667 of NC_138564.1, forward strand.
TTCAGGAGACATCATCACAAGCTTTCCAATGGTGGGATTCAAATTTTTTTGCTACCGGTTCTGTGGGAGTGGCTTGGTGGGAGTGGCAGGGGAAGGATACTGTAAAATCCCCATTCCCTCCCCACTCCAGGTGAAGGTTACTGCAAAATCCCCATTTCCTCCCGATCAGCTGGGACTCAGCAGGCAGAGAATAGATGGGGGCGAGGCCAGCCAGAGGTGGTATATGTCGGTTCTCTGAACTACTCAAAATTTCTGCTACCGGTTCTCCAGAACTGGTCAGAACCTGCTGAATACCATCTCTAAACCTTTCTCATCTCTGCTTGGCAAAGGTTCTACGCCTGCCCTTGGCCTCCGGTCCCTGTCACTAAGGTTGAAAGCCGCCGTTAGTCACAGGGACCTGGCCATTTTGGTTGGCCTTAGGAACGAGACGGTGTTTTGTAAAGAAAATGTTATGTTTAATTATCCATGTGATAACTGCAGCTAGAATTGTATTTGCACAAAATTGGAAAATGGAAAAAAAAATCCCTCAGAGGGAGAGGTAATGAAAATAAATAATTAAAAGATAAAGAAAAATATGGGATTTATGGTATAATTGGCTAGAGAAAGGGGTGGGGGGGGGGAAGTAGGAAAGCAAAAAAGAAAAGAAGAAAGATCAAGAAATGAAAAAATAACTACAAAACCGGAAAATGAATAAATGGTAGAATTACGAAATAGACTGTAGCAAATAGGAAATGGATATAAAACGAGTCAAATGTACATAAAGGTTGTTATATATAGAATGGAGAAAAAAGACGCATGAAATAATATAAATGTATATATACATATACTTATAGTTATATAAGATTTACGTGTACAGATGAAAGAATCACAACAGATATGTAAAAGAAGTGTAATGTCTTGCAAAGATGGCGGTTGTGACAAATATTTTGAGTGACAGGGAGCCGCAGCAGAGGGATGGAAGAGCCACATGGGGCTCCTGAGCTGTGAGTTGCCGCCTCCCCCTGTCCTGAAAGGAAAATGCCAGGCTTCCCCCCTCGTCCCGCATACGCCAGATTTACTCACTCTGTCATGCTGACTTGCAAGGGTGGGACCGCGTAGGAGTAGAGAAGCAGCATGAAGCTGGTGAGAAGCGTTCCCAGGACGAGGCCTTTGCCCATGGACTTCCAGTTCTTCCTTTGGGGCAACATCATGATCGTCTGAAAGAAGAAGCGGGAGAAAACGCCGGTCGGTTCCTTCGCTCGACAAATCCCTAACGCAAAAGAAAATCAGAACGACAGCCGGAAAAGGGGACCTTGGAGGTCTTCCAGCCCGGCCCCCATGCAAAATACAAGCATTCTGGATTCATAGCAGCTTAGAAACTGGCTGACAGCTGCTCGGTCAGGAGTCCCAGCAGCTAAACCGTGCAGAGGTTTTCCTTATACATCGTACAGGTAATCAGAGAGTTACGGAAAGGATGAGACAGGTGTTTGGCAGGTAAGCAAGCAAGCCCGGGAACGTTTGGCTCGTCAGAGCAAACACAAAATCACAAACGGAGAACGTCTAATCGGGTGGATTCTTTTCCTGGATCGCTGCAGTGGATGGAATGACGGACGGCGAAGGATGATTGAAAGGTGTCAAGGTGAAGCTAACCTGTCCGTCATCCGAACTCCTGCAGGTGGAAGGGGAGCGAGGGCTGAGCAGGGAGGTGGATTGTCTGATGAATAGTTTCATCTGGAGAGAGAAAGCGGTGGCGCGTGTGTCAGCGATCCAAATGTCATGCAGAATTAAATCAGAGCCCACGCCAGAGCTATCGCTAAAGTTCCAATTTAATAAGGCAGACATGTTGGCCACCAACTGTGGGGGTCCCAGTCCTGGAGGTTACCTGGGATTCCCACCTAGTTGAAAGTTCACGCTCTCGTCCCCCACCCACCAATCCATCACATGGTCCAATCTTCTTCTTCCACGCTGGCATCTGCACCCCCCCACCCACCCCCTGGTTCCGGTCAGGCGTCGAGGTGCGGAGACAAAGAATAACCTTGCGCTTGTAGAAAGGAATTTTTTCTTTTGGAAACAACACATTCTACCCCTTGCTATCCCCCTCCACCCCCAATTCATGAAAAGGCATACTAAAGATGAAGCTAGACAGAGAGAGTGTGGATGGCCAAAGATTCTTAAAGGAACCGCTGCAGGCCTGACAGCATATACCTACATCTTTTAGCTGACTTTGCCGCTTAAGCATTTGTCGTGCAGGGTCTCCCATCATCCTCATCCCACCCACCCCGCAACCACATCAGAGTCTTCCCAGGAAGGGGAAAAGGAAGGAGAGAGTCTCACTAAGCAGAGATTACCTGTGTGCTTGCACACTTGGGCAGCCTGCGCCCCGCGTCGTCTGCTTTGCAGCCAAGAAGAGAGAGAGAGAGAGAGAGAGAGAGAGAGTAATAAAAGGCACCTGGCACCTGCCTCCAGCCAACCCAGGAATCCAGAGGAACCGAGCAGGGAATAACGGCTGATTTGCAAGACCCAGAGAGTGCAGGAGAGCAACTGCATTGCAGCAAGAGGTTGTCCTCTGTGGCAGGCCAAGGACATTTGTCTCCAGGGCCTGCCAGAGTACAGGGCTGGCGTGGGTCACGGCAGGCCTGCAGAGGTGCAGAGGGGACCCATCCCATCAACCGGGAGGCGCTGGTGGAGAACAGAGGTTGGGGAAGGCGAAAGGAAGAAGGTTTTCAACATACGGCACTTTCTGTTCACAGACCCTGGTCCAAAATATATATATATCGTCTCCCTTTATTTATTTATCAGCACAAATACAACACAAACATAGCAAAGGCAACATTAAAAATAAAAATATGGTTTTCTGCCTGGATGGTCTTCTGTAATGAGCCGAAGGACAGAAAGGGGGAGTAGTGAGCTCCCTCCCATATTTGGGCATACCAGGGGTTGTAATACAAATAAATACATACATACATACATACATACATACATACATACATACATACACAGAATATCTTTGAAATCAGATCAAAGGGATGGTGATAATAGCTAGAAGTTCTGTAACTCTTCCCAATTTGCAACCGAGGGCAGGACTCATGGAGCAGGTGACCTAACTTCCTGGTGTTTATTTTGAGCCTGGAATACATCTGCGTCCTATAAGAAAATCCCCCTTCGGAAAGAAAAAAACAATAGCCCAGAAACAAAAGCAACCGCAACATAAAATGGCCTTCTCTCCCCCCCCCCCCCCCCCCGAAAAACAGGGCAAACAAAATAGAACAGGCCGTATTGTCCTCATCTTCCCCAAAATGTTCTGCGCTAGAAAGTTAGAATTTGAAGTAGTAAAATTGCTCCCCAAAATAGAAATGCGTAGAATCATAGGGTTGGAAGGGACTTTAAAGGTCTTTTCTTGAAAGCTTTCCCCTTCCTTCTTCTTTCTTCTCTTTTTCCTTTTCTCATCTTCCTTCCTTCCTCCCTCCCATTGTCCCTCCCTCCTTCTCTCCCATTGTTCCTTCCTCCCTCCCTCCCTCTCATTGTCCCTTCCTTCCTTCCTTCCTTCCTTCCTTCCTTCCTTCCTTCCTTCCTTCCCCCCCCTCCCTCCCTCCCTCCTTGAATCATAGAGCCGGAAGGGGTCTTGGAGATCTCCTAATCCAGTGGTTCTCAACCTGTGGGACGGGACCCCTTTGGGGGTCGAACGACCCTTTCACAGGGGTCGCATAAGACCATCGGAAAACACCTATTTTCAAAAAAATACAGAAAGCATAAAATAATTTTACGGCTGGGAGGAACTGTATTAAAGGAAGGTTGAGACCCATTGTCCTAGTAGTCCAACCTCTGGCCCAGGAAGCGAAACCTATTGCAATTTTGCACAAATTGCTGTCCGACATTTCTTGAAATACCCACAACCCCATCCGCTTTCTACTCATTATTACTGCGAACAAAACAAATCGTGAAGTCTTCTCAGCCAGCAGGCTCTGTAGACTCACAATGGACAACGAAGACGTGAAAGAAGAAAACGAAGATGGCAGGCGGATGTCCGTACCAAGCGGCGCCTAGCAGCCTCCCCATTCAGTGGCACCCAATTATTTGGTAATCCCCTAGACCCGTACCTAACGGAATCTAAAGACAAGCGCAACGTCCTTTCATCCATCGACAAGACACAGGACAGTCGCCCCCCCCCCCGTCCCCCCATGAGAATCTTTTATTCTTTCAACAAGAACAATGCTTTAATAATCTATCACATTGTTTTCTCTTGCTTTTCTCAATTTGGCCAACCATAACTCATAACTCATAGCACTCATGGAACTAAGAAGGAGTTTCCTGACCGTGAGAACAATTAATCGGTGGAACAACTTGCCTCCAGAAGTTGTGAATGCTCCAACACTGGAACAGTTCAGACAACATTTGTCTGAAGCGGTGTAGGGTTTCCTGCCTAAGCGGGGGGTTGGACTAGAAGACCTCCAAGGTCCCTTCCCACTCTGTTATTCTATTCTGTTCTATTTTACTAATCCATCATCCCAAAGCATATGAACTTCTGCTGAGAGATCATTACTGCTAACTTGCAAAGGATTCCTGGCCCGCTCTCAAGTTGCCATAGGAAGGGGGAATGGGACACTAATGACAAACAGAAGCACATTCCAGGCATACCTTTCTCAAGGCTGTCTCCCAGGTTATCTGCAGCAGCCCGAGAAGAAGTTTATCTCTACAGCCCAGCTCCATTGGAGAATGTGATTTATGACACACACCCTGGGCGGAGGGGGGAGGGGAAACAGGGTCATAGTTGGGCCGTAAATTACGTGGGGTCAGAGTTGGTTTCACTTGGGTACGTGCGGATATGTTGCTCCTAATAAATAACCGGATTTCTTTTGAAGCTTGGCTTGAGGCTCATGATTTAATTAGGGCATCCGTCGGAACCCTGACAATTACTTTGTGGGAGCAATCCATTTTTAATCCGTTCTAGGAGCCAAATAATTGGTAGTTTATTTGTCCATAGTACCCTTACTAAATAATTGCAAACCTATAAATGAGAAAGATCCAGCTTATTTCTCTTCCGTGGAGTTTGGCATTCATTGCTACATATCACCAATGGTTTCCCTAGCTAAGAAGGGAAGCATTCTTATTTTCCAATTGCAGCTTTCTTTTCGTCATGAAAAGGCTTATTAAAAACGACTTTCCTCTCCATCCCAGCTGAAATATCCTTTTGAGTTGCTTCCCATTTTCCAATTTCTTCTCTTCCTTTTCCTTGGCCGCCACTGAATTTTGTTGAACCTGTTGCGGCCCATTAGCGGAGCTGGCAGAAGATTTAGACAGTTGGGGAAGAACCTGGGCCAGTCCTGGAGTCTGGGGGAGGCTCTGATGAGGTCTCTGTGTCGGAGGCAGAGAGGGGGCCAGAGCCGTATGCCAGTTATCAGCTGCCTTCAGAGTCAGACATCAATGGGGCAGAAGAACAGCTGGAGCCTGTTCCCAGTGTGTGCATGCGCAGAGCTGCCAGACGAAGGGAAGAGCTAAAGAACAGGGGTCGACTTGGGAGTAAGGCCAAAGGTGGACGATGAATGGCCCCTCCCAGAGGGAATAAAAGAGGAGCGACAGGGGAGTGGAGTTTGCAGGAGACAATTAGTTCGCTTCATTGGTTCGTGACTCTCTGAGACTCCTTGCCAAGTTCTGCAGATATCAGCTTGGCAGCTCTCCAAGCCAGATAAGGTCTGTGACTGTAAATCCTCCCTTGAAAGACTTTGCTGGAGGTGAACGAGCAGAATTCACAGTACATTAATCTTTTGTCGGGACCAGGAGTTTGCTTCATGCTCTCGGGAACCCTTGGTCCGAACAAGAATAAAATAAAACCATCAACAAAGATGATTAGGGGACTGGAGGATGGTGTGTAGAGAAGCTGACATCGAATATATCACTTTAGGGAAAGCTGCAGTGTGGTTTGTTGTGTGTCACTCTCTGGTGTTTCTAACACTCTTCTAACGCTGTTTGTCTCACTAGTTGATTGCTCTGATCTGCCTACTGAAGCAACTTCCAAGCCTACCATGCTCAAAAATACGAGAGTCAGCAAATACGCTCGGTAGATTTATTACACGGCGTTCCAAAAAATCTGAATGCTTCTGTAGTGCAGAGGAAGCCTGAGCTCTCAGGAATGACCGTCTTGCCATCTGGCCTATGTCCACATTGGCCAAGACCTCCTGGGGGAAGCGGGTGGGTGGGCTTTTTGTCTTGCGAGTGCCGGTTTGATACAGCTGAGAATTCTCCTCCATGATGAATAATGAATGGAAATTGTAAATAGATCCTGAATGGAGAACAAGACGCCTTTATTCCTCCCTTGACATTCAACACCACCGCTTCTGTCTCCGACTGACCTCCGTCCGCAGGAGATGCTACGGAACTTGGGAGGAACCTGATACAAACTGGCGACGAAGAGACGAAACTCAATGGTGAGAGGGGCGCTTCTTGTTTCTTTCTGGACTGGCCAAAGAAAAGGTCTATCGGAAACTCTGAAACAGCTCACATTCTTTCCTCCAGGGTCTTTGGCAGTGTAGAAAGGGAGAACCCACACCTCTCCTAGAAGAATAATGTATTCTAAAGGTAAAAGTTCCCCTCGAACATCTGTGCTCGTCGTTCCTGGCTCTAGAGGGCGGTGCTCATCTCCGTTTCAGAGCCAAAGAGCCGGCGCTGTCCAAAGACGTCTCCGTGGTCACGTGGCCCGGCCTGGCTCAACGCAGAAGGCGCAAGGAACGCTGTGACCTTCCCACCAAAGGTGGCTCCTGTTTTTCTACTTGCATTTTTTACGTGTTTTTAAATGGCTAGGTTGGCAGAAGCTGGGAAAAGTCACGGGAGCTCGCCCCGTTATGCGGCGGTTTGAACCACCGAACTGCCGACCTTTCTGATCGACAAGCTCAGCGTCTCAGGCACTGAGCCACCGCGTCCCTACTTTCTATTCTAAGAAATATTAAAATATTCTAGGAAATATTAACAAGACCAAATATTACATTTCCCTGGATGAGTAAAGGAGAAACCTGTTTCTCAAGCAGCTCCCTGCCCCCTGCAGATATTGGGTGCCCTTTGAGCAGGGCTGGCCCAGCCTATCTACAAGACAGACCTTCAGCTCCACGGTGATGGGATTAAGACATGACCCTCCAGGACATAAAAGGATTAGCTAGCAGCAGACACAACTACCTGGGGACATTGCATCACCCTCCAAGTTTCAACCAAACCTGGGAGCTCAGACAACATCAGCTATGACCCCTGCATAACCCCCTGGGAGTCTGACAGCAACGAATAGAACACATGCCCTTGCCACAGGAACAGGAAGCTCAAGGGCAAGGTCCAAGAGAAGAATCCCATTCTGATGGAAAGGCACTTTGATACCTACTTTGGAAGAAGGGTTGCAGAAGTCGATGGCCGAAATGGCAAAACTGACTGCTCTGATTCAGGAAAAGAACGAGAAGACCGCTTGTTTCCACGTGGAAATCGCATTTTTTGCGCGCCGCACTAGCAGTCATGCAATCCACCCCTGCTGTAATCTGTAATCAATTGGGTTCTCTCATGGTCAAGGACTCTGCCTCCCTAACTTCTATTGGCCGTGTTAAGTTGCTATCCACCTTGGCTCTTTTTGCTTGGGTTGAAGGAGAAAACCCATGACTGGCTTTTGCAGAGGCATCAGCCTGGATAATTATTTATTTATTTATTCGATTTATCAGTCGCGCCCTCTCAGTGAAGGGACTTGGGGCGACGTACAATCAAATATATAGGCGTGTGGCATGGAGGAGGTAAATACATCAACATTTAACAATTCAAATAGAAATAAAAGCCACAAAGTTAAGATAAATAACAATAAAATTACAACAATTAAAACAGTTAAAATACCCCAAAGATTTAAATTTACAGTTTAAAATTGCCAGGGAGGTTAGAGAGTTCTAATTAAGCCAGGCCAGCTAGTTGGAACAGGTGGGTCTTGAGTTTCGTGTGGAAGGAGCGGAGATCAGTCGTTGTCCTAATATCTGGGTGGAGGTCGTTCCAGAGGGCTGGGCCCATCACAGAGAAGGCCCTACTCCTGGACGCCGCCCTCTGGCACTGCCTAGTGGACGGCACCCGGAGGAGTCCCTCTCTGTGAGAGCGAATTGGTCGCAGGGATGTATGGGGTAGGATACGATCCCGCAAATAACTAGGTCCTAGTTATGTAACCTCTGAACGGTGTTTCTTTGCGAATGCTTGTCAGATCTCATGTGGCTCCTTAGGTACACAGGTAGCCCTCGACGTACAGCAGTTTGCTTAATGACCGTTCAAAGTAAACGCCGTCGGCGAACAGAGCGATGTACGGGAACGCAAGCGCACACACTGTGCCGAACCTTTGGGAACACAGAGTCCTTTTTACCCAAAGCATCTTCCGGTACCTGAGGGGCTTTGCCAGAGAGAAGGGAGCGGCTGAGGGCAGGACAAGAAGTAACGGAGGGAAGGAGCCTATCGGGGAGAGAAGGAACTAAGGAGGAAGTTCCTGGCAGTCAGAACAATTAATCGGTGGAATCGTTTGTCTCCCAGTTGGGGTTGCTGCCATTCAAGGGTGTGCCAATCCAGAAAATATTGGACGACCATTTTTCTTGGATGGAATAAGGACTCTTAGATTTGGCTGGGGTGTTGGACTTGGGGGGGCGGGTGGGGGGGGGGGCGGCGCTGAATTAGAATGTATTGTTCTTCTTCTTCTTCTTCTTCTAAAAATGAGGGAGCTGGAGTCTAATGCCAAAAGGGTGGGACTCTTTCACCTGCCTGATGAGGGGCTACAGGTGTGAGCTCCACCCGTTCACTCTGCCCATCCTAGCTTCTCCCTTCAGCCTGCAGGTTAATCATTGATACGCCCCAGTGGTAGAGGGGGAAGCAATAACACACCCATGATGTCTCAAGGTGGGTTTCCAGACTTTGCTCTTTAACGTGGAAATCTTTCCTACGTAACTTCTCCTCTCGCCACCTTTCCCACCCCAGGGCGCAATGCAACAGGTAGTAACTCTGAACAGCGTCTGAAAGAAGCAGTGTGCTTTGTTTAAACAATATTAGTGGGTTTTTTTTTTAAAGCTACTATGGAAGTAAACTCAGAATGCCTCTCCTGCCTTTTTGTTTTTTAAATCCTGGGGAGTTTAATTTTCAACCCTCCCTGACGGGTTGGCTGAGTTTGGATTGGACTTGTGAGATGTTGGCTGTTTTTCCCCGCTCCTTTTTTAGGGGCGTGGGGTTGGACACGATGACCCACAAGGCCCCTTCTGACTCTGTTAATCTGTAATCTGAATTTAGTACAAGGGAATATGAGAGATGGTGCAAAGGATGCAAAAATAAATAAATACATTCATGCCCACGGAGTTTGGTGGGAGCGAGAATTGACTAGGACTAAAACAATAGCAGTTTAGAACGTAGCATACAGCATGATGTATAATCATCAAGGTTGACTCAGCCGTTCGTCCTTCTTAAGTGCTATTGCTATTTCTTTTCTCCTTCCTTCCTTCCTTCCTTCCTTCCTTCCTTCCTTCCTTCCTTCCTTCCTTCCTTCCTTCCTTTCGTCCGTCCATCTCGGATTGTTGGGGGGCAAGGTTGACTCTGTAAACCGCTTAGAGGGGACTGTGAAGCTCTGTGAAGCGGTATATAAGTCTTAAGTGCTACTGCTATTCCTTTTCTCTCTCCTTCCTTCCTTCCTTCCTTCCTTCCTTCCTTCCTTCCTTCCGTCCATCCATCCATCTCAGATTGTTGGGGGCAAGAGGCTGACTCTGTAAAAGGCTTAGAGAGCGCTGTGAAGCTCTGTGAAATGGTATATAAGTCTTAAGTGCTATTGCTATTCCTTCCTTCCTTCCTTCCTTTCGTCCGTCCATCCATCCATCCATCCATCCATCTCAGATTGTTGGGGGCAAGAGGCCGACTCTGCAAACCGCCTAGAGAAGGCTGTGAAGCTCTGTGAAGCGGTATACAAGTCTTAAGTGCTATTGCTATAACAGGGTTGGAAGGCACTTTGGAGATCCCGTCTAGTCCCTGCTCAAGAGAGGTCCATCCTTCTACCATCCCTGTCAAACAGTTCTACAGCCCATTCTTGAACGCCTCCAGAAATGGAGCACCTACTTCTGAAGGCAAGGCATTCCTCTAATTAATTGTTCTCACTGCCAGGAAATTTCTCCTTAGTGCCAGGTTGGTTCCAAGTTTCCATCCATTACTGCCCTCCAAAGCTTTGTAGAATAGGTTGCCCCCCACCCCACCTTCTCTGCGACAGCCCCTCAAGTACCAGAAGTCCTTTTCTTCATGACACTAGACTTACCTGGCTCCCTCAACCGTTCATCGTTTGGTGAATCTTGCAGATGCCTTCTCATCTTGGTTGCTTTGCTCTGCAACCCTTTCTAGGGTGTCGGAAGCCTTTTTTGTTTTGTAAAACGGTGGCCAGAACTGGACGCAATTTCCCTCCCCCCCCCCCCCCAAGTGCGGCACGACAACTCCCCTGCCAGTTTTAATTTAAAAGCCCTTCGGGTAATCGGAGCCAGTTGAAACCAGTTTCTTGCTTTTACATTCTCTTCAAGCAATCCCGGGCGAAGTAAGTCGGTCCCCTCCCCCCCCAAAAAAACAGGTGCCAATAGATTTTTCTTATCAACTAGCCCACATGTCAATGTACGCAAACATACCTTTTCCCCCTGCTGGAGATCACCTCGCGGTTATATTAAACATCACCCCGCTGTCCAGTTGTCCTTTCCCGGTTTCCCATCCCCTGCAAAAAATAACCTGGGGGTTTCCACCTTACCTTTCCCCTCTCTTCAGCACTTTCTTGCACACCTTTGGGCGTGTGTCAAAGCGAAGCGCGCCAAGAAAACCTAGGTGATGCTCCTGTGACATGGAGCAGCGTCTCTCCGGGGAGATCTGTCCCAGGCGCTCCAGAAAGCTTTTTTTCTATCTCTTCGGACCCGATTTCTCCCACTTAGGGCTAGCTCTTTCCCTGGGGAATTTCACGGGACCCTCCCCCATCTCCTCAACGCAGAAAAAAACGTTTAGCGGTTCGACTCCAGCTACTGTACTGGCACCCAGGCTGACTCTCCTCCCACTTTCTGTGGCACAGAGGAGACATTCACCAGCCTTCAGAGCCCTCTGCGGAACAAAGCGACTGCTTGTATCTCGCTGCGTGGCTGGCATCAGCCAAAGACATTGTTCCCGGCATAGCTGGTTTTCCTTTCCCTCTTTCTCTGGCTAGGGATGGCAAAAGCCAGCAGACTTTCCCCAGGCCAGTCTTACACTACAGGTAGTCCTCAACTCACAAGAGTTCATTTAGTGACTGTTCAAAGTCTCTGTGTCTCTGTGTGTCTCTCTGTGTGTCTCTCTCTCCCCATCTCTCTCTCTCTCCCTCTCTCTCTCTCCCTATCTACCTACCTACCTACTTATCACACTAGCTCTCTCTGTGTCTCTTGTCTCTGTATGTGTGTCTCTCTGTCTCTCTCTACTTATCTACCTACCTACCTATCGTGCTAGCTCTAACTCTCTCTCTGAGTCTCTCTGTCTTTCTCTGTCTCTCTCTATCTGTCTGTCTCTCTGTCTCTCTCTCTCTCTACCTACCTACGTACCTACTTATCGCACTAGTTCTAACTCTCTCTCTGAGTCTGTGTCTCTGTGTCTCTCTGTCTCTCTCTCTCCATCTCTCTATCTACCTATCTACCGCGCTAGCTTTAACTCTCTCTCTAAGTCTCTCTGTCTCTTTCTCTGTCTCTCTCTGTCTCTCTATCTCCCTACCTACCTATCGCACCAGCTCTCTCTCTGAGTCTGTGTCTCTGTGTCTCTGTGTGTGTGTGTGTCTATCTCTCTCTCTCTCTCTTCATCTCTCTATCTACCTACCTACCTATCGCACCAACTCTAACTCTCTCTCTCTGTGTCTCTCTCTCTGTCTCTCTCTCTCTCCATCTCTCTACCTACCTACCGCGCTAGCTCTAACTCTCTTTCTCTCTCTGTCTCTCTCTCCGTCTCTCTACCTCTCTCACCATGAATTGGCTTCAACCAGAGATGCTCTCTTTTCATCATTTGGTCTATGCTTTTCCTTGATAGAACTACTGTTAGAATCAGCAGTTAGCTAACACCTGCGATATCCCGATACTTGTCAGAAGCTAAAGAGATTGGCCACGAAAGATTCATTTTTAGGAAGTGTTGTTGGTCTAATGGGCCGATTGTGGCTTTGTAACTTTTGAAGAATTCACGGCTCGCTTGCAACTTACTCTGTAGAACACACATTTCTTGCAAAAATCAGAAGTAAAAGCCGTCATCGAAGCAGTTACCTGGAAAGTGATTCTGGAATCATGGGATTGGACTCTCCTCTTCTCTTTAAAGCTGCAAAACAAAAATGCAAAAAATTCTGTTTAGAGCTGAAATACTTACGCCGTCCTGATAGATTCCATTCTACATCGGACACTGCCGTTTTTTTTCCCCTTTTGCCCATCATTTGTTCCAAATCAAATTACACTGTTAAGAAATTCTGTTTCTTTTCTAGCCAGGATGACCATTGAAATTGATGGCATTGCTATTTTTTTCCGCCCCCCCATTGTTAAGTTGATTCCTGAAAGAAAACAATTTTGAAACCGTTCGGGTTATTGAAGAAGCATGATACACTGAAGCAGGCTCTTACCAGTAGTAAACCCAAGTTTATCTGTGATTAATCTTCTGACAGCAATCAGGATTATGCGTGCAGACACTGGGCAACGCTTTACAAGAGAAACGGCTCTGCTAATGTTCAAGGAAGACATGGAGGCTATGGATTTTGCAGCCAACCAACTGTCCCAAGTGGGTGCAGGCTGCTAACTTGAACAAGACACTCCCACTTCATTTGGGAAAAATATATATGTCAATTTAGAATTCAGAAGCATGCTCACAATTACCTGTGCTATTTTCTCTATGTAAATTATTTGTAAGAAGAGGCCTTTAGACTTGGAATCGGTGTGTACTGTATGCTGTCGTCTCCCCTCTGGTTTAATCTGACTTTGTGGGAAGGCCTATCTTAAATTCAGTATAATGTTTCTTCCTAGCAAACAAATTAGAATTTAAAAAAACCTCACCAATTGTCCTAAAGATCCTAAAACCAGGAGTCTGGAAGCATCCCTCCCCCTTCCCCCCCAATAACAAATGTTGTTAAACTTTTTAAAAAGGGACTTGCCTGAAATGTTGTAGGGTCTCCTGCTTGAGTTTATTTATTCATTTATTTGCCAAGCATGTATGAGCTAACAGATATAAGTGTAAACATGATTATGAATACAACCTTGGAAAAGTTTAAGACACATGGAGAACCAGCACAGGGGAATTCTGGGAGTTGAAGTCCACATGTCTTAAACATAAACCAAGGTTGAGAAACGTTGCCCTAAATATATTTATAGGGCAGGTTTTTAAAACAAGAAGGAGATGCTTAGCTGATGACCTGAATGTGTTTTGATAGTTTCGATTTGTTTTCTGATGACGCTTTTATTATTTTAATGTGTTGGAAAAAGCCATCCATACACAACAACCCAACTGGCCAACTGTTTTTTAAAACCATCACACACACACACACACACACACACACACACACTGGTTAGCTCGCATCAGCTATGTTAACACCGCGCACTAAACCTGATGTCATCAATCATAGTTTGTCAAGGGAACCAAAACTAGTGGGGTTCACACTAAGCCACAAGCCACGGTTTGCAACAACAAACCATATTATACAGGGTACGGAAGTCCTATGAAATGGTATCATTTCATATGTCAACTACCTCAAATAGATAAAACGGGTTTATAGGACTACAAGAATCTTATTTTGCGGGACATTGAAAAAGCAAAGATGGCAGCCGGGACCCGTTGAATCCTACCGCTTGCGGCCGCCATTTTGACTTTTTTGACCCACCACGCCTTCTTGGCTTCAGGGGGAGTACCTTCCCCCTCATTTTGATAAAGGTATACATAGTAACTGCCTTTCATCGAAGAGCTTAGGGAAGCAGCCTTGTCCTGAGCTAGTCGCCATGGCTGCCATTTTGATAGAAACCGGATTTCTTTCATCCAAAGGCCCAGCCAAGGATCAACTGCTCTCTTCCCATGCTTCACTAAGCCACTGTTGGGCCCAGATCGATCCCATAAGCCACGAGGGGTTGGGTTCACACATGACACCACATGCTTGATTGAAAAAAAAAAAAAAAGCCTCGGCCATCATTGCAAACCACGGTTTGAGGAGCCCGCCAGGTGGAGATGACCGGTAAACCACCATTGAAGCGGGTTGCGGCTTAACGCCACGGGAGACCATCGCGCAGCTGGGCCCAGCCTCATGGCGGCCTAGCTGGGATGGCGAAACGTGGTCTGTTGGAAAGTCCTGTGATAAACAACCCCATGGTGGCCCAGCCAGGATGGTAAACCATGGTTTGTTGAAAGGCCTGTGATAAATGACCCCATGGCGACCTAGCTGGGATGGCGAACCGTGTTCTGTTGGAAAGGCCTGTGATAAACAACCTCATGGCAGCCTAGTCAGGATGGTAAACCATGGTTTGTTGAAAGGCCTGTGATAAACGACCCCATGGCGGCCTAGTCAGGATGGTAAACCATGGTTTGTTGAAAGGCCTGTGATAAACGACCCCATGGCGGCCTAGTCAGGATGGCGAACCATGGTCTGCTGGAAGGGCCTGAGGCAAAGAAACCAGAAAGAAAGCCAAAATCCAGCCACCTCAGCCTGTCCTCCATTGACCTGCTGCTCTGGGTCCAGCAGAGTCCGGAACCCTGGCTGGGCAGTTTGACCTTTGGCCCTGAATGACCACCACCAAGATGGAGGCCGAGCAACTGCAGCCCCCGAGGGCCTGGCTTGCCTCCAAGGACACCCCTCAAACCAGCCCCTCGGAGGGGGACCCAGGCCTGGCATGGCTGCCTGGCAGGACTGGGGTGGGAAGAAGCAGCCGTTTGCCATGGCTGGGCACACACCCCCATTTGTGCCTGGGGGAGCCATCTCCCCATCTGCCCCGGGGCGCCCCTGCCCATCCACGGGCGATGGGGGGGGGCTCGGGATCAGGATCCCAATGGGGCGGCCCCCTCCCCTGTCTTTTGATGGGCTGGGGCGAAGCCCAAAATGGCATCCCTTTGGTTTCGGCTGGGACTTCATCCTCCGGGGGTTGAGCTGAGCTAACGGGTTTGCTCCCTAAACCATGGCTAAGCAAACCGTGGTTCATTTCCAAACTTTTATTTTTTATTTTTTAATCCCCTTACATACCATTGTAAGTTATTCCTTCACATAATTGTTATTCTTCTTTACACTTGTCGTTCTTATACATTTGTTATTCCATTTAATAGGTTACAATATACAGTTTGGGTTGCTTTGTTTACCATTCCTTCCTCCTTTTGTAACATCACCTTCTTTTCCCTTCCTTTTCTCCCTCCACTTCCTTCCTTCCTCTTTTCCCTTCCTTCTTCCCTTGCCTCTCCCCTACTCCTCTCTTCCTCTTCCCCCTTACCCTCTCTACTTCTCTTTCTATCCCTTCCTCTCCTTTCCTCTCTCCTTCTTTCCTTACCTCTCCCCTACTCCTCTTCCCCCTCCTACCCTTCTCTTTCTATCCCTTTTCTTTGCTTCTTCCCTTGCCTCTCCCCTACTCCTACTCTTCCCCTTTCTACCCTCTCCTTTTCTTTCTCTCCCTTCCACTCTCCTCTTCTTTCCCTTTTCCCCTCCCTCCCTTCTCTACTTCCTTTCTTCCTCCTCTCCTTCCTTCTTCCCTTACCTCTCCCCTACTCCTCTCTTCCCCTTCCTACCCTCTCTCCTTCTCTTTCTCTCCCTTCCACTCTCCTCTCCTTATCTCTTTCCTCCTTCCCTCCTCTTCCTCTTATTCTCTCCTCCGCTCTCCCTTTCTTTTTCTGTTGTTATAGGTGTCTCTTTCAAATCTCACTTTGCTTTCTTGGGATGTTATTTCCGCAAACCCAAATATAATTTAGTATCATTTCTTATTCCCTTATCTTCGCTAATCTATCATAATTATGCTTCCCCCCCCCCTCTATATATCACTCTTGAATATATACTTGTATATTTAATATTTTCTTTTCTGTTTTCCCCCTCTCCCCCCCCCTTTTATTTTTCATTTAATAGTGCATCTTCTGGGTTCTGTATCTTCTTACTTTCTTTTCTAGCTTCCTTTCTCTAGCCAATCATAAAATCTTCCCCGTGTCATACCGAGAAGAAAAAAAAGAAGGCTGCAGACCGATAGCTGAAAGTCCATTTCAAAAGTTCCGTTTTAATAACTCCTCCTTCACCGTGCTGTAATTTACAACTTGCAAAATCACAAAGATAACCACAACGGCTGCAAAACAAGCAAGTCTTGCTGGCTAGAAGTCACCCTCCAACGGAGGTACACAGCTAAAGCGATCCTAATCCCAGATTTTATTATTTACACCTGCAGCAAGATTGCCTTGGATGACTCTTAAAATAAGGTGTCCTTATTTAAAATAAGGTGGCAAGGACTTAAAAAATGTTTCGATTCGGTGCCAAAATGAAAAGGGGGAGAAGAGAAAAATAACCCGCTGCTTAGAAATCAAACCAATTTTCTGATTCCAGACAGGAACCTTGTTTGTGTGCTATTTTGTGTGTCCTCGGCAAAGGAGACTATTTCTCTCCTCAAGGCTATTACAGTGAGTGTGATAAAGAGAAAAAAGTGAATGGAAAGAAGATTTTACGTGTCTTTTCAATATCACGGCTTTTCTCGGATGAGTTCTGCTTATGAAGAGAGGATTCAGGCAAAGCTCTGAATTCCAATATTGTCCATCTCCACGTGAAAGAACTGGCTTTAGGCCCCAGGGTCCGTTTCCCAGGGCTGCATTAATGAAATGATAGCCCAAAGCGAGACAGGCTCGTCTATTCCCGACGTGCCTTCTTGCTTTTCTTCTTGTCTGATTTTACAGCCGCATCGTGAGCTTTTCGTTTCTCCGCCAATTTGTTTGCCTGAAGAAGAAAAAGAAAGGGGGGGAAAAAAATGCTATGTCCAATTCTCACAAGAGGAGTTCCCGGAAGATGGGACTCCAGCACGAGTCCGAAAAGCTCAGAAGACTAAGCCTCTGCCTCAACGTTCTGACCGAGGCTTCCCAAGAGCAGGAAGCCAACTCCTGGTCCTGACAAATACCCTTTTTATGCATTGACTGTGAATTCTGCTCATTCTCATCCAGCAAAGTCTTTCGAGGGAGGATTTACGGTCACAGACCTTATCTGGCTTGGAGAGCTGCCAGATGGATCTCTGCAAAACTAGGCCAGGAGTCTCAGAGAGTCACGAACCAATTAAGCGAACTAATTGTCTCCTGCAAACTCCACTCCCCTTTTGCTCCTCTTTTATTCCCTATGGGAGGGGCCATTCATCATCCACCTGTGGCCTTACTCCCAAGTCAACCCCTGTTCTTTAGCTGTTCCTTTCATTCTGTTCACGCACACACTGGGAACAGGCTCCAGCTTTTCTTCTCCCCCACTGATCTCCGACTGAAGGCAGCTGATAACTGTCGGATGGCCCTGGCCCCCTCTCTGCCTCCGCCACAGAGCCCTCCTCAGAGCCTTCCCCAGACTCCAGGACTGGCCCAGGTTCCTCCCCAACCCTCCTCGCTGCCTGACTCTGCTGCCAGCTCCGCTGGCCGGCCACAACATCCAAATGACCGGCCCAGATCGCACCCTTCAACATTATCCTGGGACACGTAGAGAATTCATTCCTAATTCCCGCGGTTCTTCAAGAACTTCAGGAGGGAAACCGAGCAGAGCAAAAAAAGAAGAAGAAGAAGATACCTCTCTAATTTTGCGCTTCTTCCCAAACATTATTTTTTGGTAGAGGTATTTTTCCCGTTTCTTCATCATCATGATGGCCAAACGCTTTTCCTCACTCTGCTGTTCTTGCATCAGCCGCTCCTTATCCTCCTTTACAACCTGTCCAGGTGTCACCTTCACTGGGAGACTCTGAGAGAAGAGGAAATGGTGCAGTCAAAAAATAGTTTCAGTTAAACCGGAGAACAAAACGTTCCGGGAAAATTCCTAAGTCAATGCTAGGCGGCTTGCTTTCGATATTAAATCCTCATCTCCTTTTAACGACCCCATAATCCCTTGCGGGGTGGAGTCTGGGCAACTGAATGAAGATGAGAGGGTTTACTGGCCGGATGATCTCCCTGTCGCCAGTGCAGAGTTTTATTCATTATTGCCCAGAGAGAGAAATATCTGCCTCTACCTAGGATCGATCCCACAGCCTCCTGCTCTCTTTGCTGGGTCACTCTGGGATTGACGTCAGTTCAAAAAGAGTTGCAAATCACAGATAGTCCTCGAATTACAGCAGTTCATTTAGTGACAGTTCAAAGTTACGACGGCACCGAAACCTTGCAAGCCTTTTTACTAGGACTGGATTCAATCCACGTCCTACCACTTTCTGACTTCATAATAAGCATCTTTTAGGATACCTTGTTCTGAGATCGCTGTGCTTCCATCTTGCGTAGTTTCCCTTCATCTTCCTTGTCAGAATCCTCCTCCTCCTCGTCCTCCGAGCCTTCAGTTGCACCTTCATCTTCCCCACCACTCTCCTCTTCCTCTTCCGACTCGCTATCTTTGGCTAATGAAAAGTTCCAAACCATGTTAGTTGCTGTTCTGACCCAGGCTTTCCAAGAGAATGAAGCCAACTCCTGGTCCCGACAAAAAACCCCTTTATTCATTTACTGTGAATTCTGCTCATTCCCATCCAGCAAAGTCTTTCAAGGGAGGATTTACAATCACAGACCTTATCTGGGTTGGAAAGCTGCCAGGCCGAGATCTGCAAAACTTGGCGAGGAGCCTCGGAGAGTCATGAACCAATGAAGCAAACTAATGGTCTCCTGCAAACTCCACTCCCCTGTCGCTCCTCTTTTATTTTCTCTGGGAGGGGCCATTCACTGTCCACCTGTGGCCTTACTCCCAAGTCGACCCCTGTTCTTTAGCTGTTCCCTTCTCCTGGCAACTCTGCGCATGCGCACACCGGGAACAGGCTCCAGCTGTTCTTCTGCCCCACTGATGTCTGACTCTGAAGGCAGCTGATAACTGTCGGATGTCCCTGGCCCCCTTTCTGCCTCCGACACAGAGCCCTCGTCCGAGCCTTCCCCAGACTCCAAGACTGGCCCAGGTTCCTCCCCAACCCTCCTCACTGTCCAAATCTGCTGCCAGCTGCACTGGCGGGCCACAACGGTTGCTGAGAAACCCCAAATTCTCAGCCCCTCCCACTGAATATAACACGCTCGCCAGAAGCCCAGGACCAGCTGGATACCTGGTTTTTCACCCTTTTGCAAGGCCAAAAGTTTCAGCTTCTCTGGGGGCATATAGTCCCCTTCTTTCTCGGAGACAAACGGGGAGAGATGAGGAGGC
Source organism: Natrix helvetica (assembly GCF_964273705.1). NCBI lineage: Eukaryota > Metazoa > Chordata > Lepidosauria > Squamata > Natricidae > Natrix > Natrix helvetica. The sequence goes on from NC_138564.1 coordinate 11,969,973, forward strand.
AGCATTACGCCGGGGAAGTAATCGGCCACTGGAAGGCGCATCTTGGCGTTGACCGAGTCGAAAACCCACTGAGGCTGGAGGTAATATCTGGGAAGAGAGGAAAGCTAACTTTGAAATGGGAATATTAGAATGTCAGTTGTACATTGTGGCCTTACCAGTGGTGGCGCAGTGGTTAGAGTGCGGTACTGCAGGCTACTTCTGCCGGCTGCCTGCAATTTGGCAGTTCGAATCTCACCAGGCTCAAGGTTGTTGACTCAGCCTTCCCTCCTTCCGAGGTGGGTAAAATAAGGACCCAGATTGTTGGGGGCAAGGGGCCGACTCTGTAAACCGCTTAGAGGTGGCTGTGAAGCCCTGCAAAGCGGTATATAAGTCTAAGTGCTATTGCTTACGAGCACAACTGAACCCAAAATGTCTGCGGTTGAGACCGCTGTGAAGTGAGTTTTTGCCCCACTTAACCACCTTTCTGGCCACAGATATTAAGTGAAACACTGCGGTTGTTAAGTTAGTTACACGGTCGTTCAGTGGATCTGGCTTTTCCCCCCTCCCCCCCCCGGTGAAGGTACACTGCAACCGTCAGAAATATGAGTCAGTTGCCAAGCGGGTGTGTGTTGCAATGGTCGTACGTAGGAAAAAAGAGTCATGTGTCACTGTTTTCAGTGCCACTCTTCACTTCAAATGGTCCCTAAATGAACTCTTGTAAGCCGAGGACTATTTTACAAGCTCCATTCATGAGCCAAGATCGGACGCAGACGAACAAGATGGGAGTTAAAATTCGCTTTTGTGACATTCACAGCGCGGCCCCTTAAAATTTGATATCCGTTTTTGGGGACTACCAAAGGGAAGTTCTCACCTTCCAACCACTTGCTTCTCTGCGTTTGGACGGTCCACAATCTGGTGGGTGATGCTTGGATCGGCAACATCGTAGGTGGCGCCGATACAGACAGACTTGTCCCACGACACTTTGCCCCCAAAGCACCTGGGGAAGGAGAGGTGGGGCTCAGCCAGAGCTAGGGACAGGTGTTGCCTTCAAATGCACTGCCTCCCCCGGAGTAAGATTACATCCATTATCAGGCACGTTGACCCTTCCTGGTGTCCTAGTGGGAGATGCTTACAGGAAGCTCCCCTTCAACCATGACCCAAACGCAGCCCACCACTCAAAGGGCTGTAGAGCAACACAACGTTGGTCCCACCCTTGTCCGAGTTCCGGAAGAGAGCCGGTGAGACGAAGGCGAAGACTTAACCCACCTGATGACAAAAGCTAAGGGTTCGCGCGGCACCTCCCGGTTGAGGAAGAACTGCAGCCCTTCAAAGAGCTTCTTCTGTTTCTCCAGGTCCTCTTCTTCCTTCTTCCTGGTCTCCTCTTGTTCGGCAGTTTCCTAGGTGGAGAGAGAGAGAAAGAGAGAGAGAGAAAAAGCTCTATCGACTCCCTTCTCCGTGTTGCAAAAGGTTATAGGCACCCAAATGAATGAAGTGATAAAATCTCGGGCCTTTTTGTGTATTTAACTCGATGCGATGGAACGTCGCCTGGATTCCCAGGAGGGAGGGGCTTGCAATCCCGAGGAGCCGGAAGGCAACCCAATTCGGAGAGTTTGTGTGAGAGATAGAGGGTGAAGACAGCCTCTTCCTAACAGTTGCCAGAGCATGCTTCGTGCGTGTAACGGTCTGTTTCAGTTCTGTCTATAGAGTTAGAACACTGAAGAATTTATTTATAAGTCTAAATGCTATTTTCCTTCCTTCCTGTTAGAATACAGCATTGCAGGCTAATTCTGCCGATTGCCAGCAGTTCGATCCTTGCCGGCTCAAGGCTGACTCAGCCTTCCCTCCTTCCAAGGTGGGTAAAATGAGGACCCAGATTGTGTTGGAGGGCAAGAGGCTGACTCTGTAAACCGCTCAAGAGATCCGGTGGTGGCGTCACTCACTCCTTCCACAGGAAACTCATCCACTTCAGCTTCATCCTCTATGTTAGGGGCAACGACTCGAGCCAGGCTGGTGCTGAGAGCTGACAGTTTCTAAGGGAAAAAAAGAAAAGAAAAGAGAACCATGAATTGATGGGAGACGTGATCCAAGCGAACTTAAAGTGAAGCACCCAGTTAATGTTAATTCTCAGAATTAAAGCATTCTGGCTGGGGAATTCTCCCTCCCTCCCTCTTCTACTTGCTTCCTTCCTCCTCTCCTTTCCCTTCCTTCTTCCCTTCCCTTTCCTCTCCCCTACTCCCCTCTTCCTCTTCCTCCCCTCTCCCCTTCTCTCTCTCCCTTCCATCTTCCTCTCCTTCCCTCTATCTTCCTTCCTTCCTCTTCCTCTCCTCTTCCTTTATTTTTGTATTGTGGTGGGTGTCTCTTCCAGCTCTTAATTTTTATTTTCTTGGGGTGGCATTTCCGCAAACCATAAAATAGCTGGGTATCATTTCTTGTTCCCTTTCCTTCTTAGATCTACACTGGTTATGTCCCCCCACCCCCTTTTGTATCTTACTTTTGAATATATACTATTATTTTCTTTTCTATTTCCCCCCAGTCCCTGCAATATGTCTTAAGGAAGGGATGTGGAGGAAAATTTGGAAGGACAGGATCGGGCATCCGCGTTCTCACCTCCAAAGTGCTCTCAGAATCCAAGGCGTAAGTTTCTCCATCCTCTGGCTGGCTCTCTACTGAAGAATGGCCTTCGATCTAAAAAAAAAAAACACATCCCGGAGACGGGGAGGTCAACCCTCTGAGGTTGTCCAGGCAGGCCACCCAAACCATTGAGTTCTAAACCCTACCGTTATTTTAAGGTTACAGTCCCAGAAACTTGCAAATACGTTTTGGAATATTTCTTTTTAAAAAAAGAAAGTGTTGGGTCTGGCTTAATATTTTAAAAAAGGAAGCTGGAATCAGTTACAGGAAGACCCTGATTTACAACAGTCTGTTTAGTGACTGTTTCAAGTTATAACCGCACTGGAAAAAGTGACCAACAGAACAGAATTGTTGTGGCCCGCCAGTGGAGCTGGCAGCAGATTCGGAGAGTGGGGAGAGTTGGGGAGGAACCTGGGCCAGTCCTGGAGTCTGGGGAAGGCTCTGAGGAGGGCTCTGTGTCGGAGGCAGAGAGGGGGCCAGGGCCGTCTGACAGTTATCAGCTGCCTTCGGAGTCGGACATCAGTGGGGCAGAAGAACAGCTGGAGCCTGTTCCCAGTGTGCGCATGCACAGAGTTGCCAGACGAAGGGAAGAGCTAAGGAACAGGGGTCGACTTGGGAGTAAGGCCACAGGTGGACAGTGAATGGCCCCTCCCAGAGGGAATAAAAGAGGAGCGAAAGGGGAGTAGAGTTTGCAGGAGACCATTAGTTCCCTTCATTGGTTCGTGACTCTCTGAGACTCCTTGTCAAGTTCTGCAGATATGGGCCTGGCAGCTCTCCAAGCCAGATAAGGTCTGTGACTGTAAATCCTCCCTTGAAAGACTTTGCTCAATGTGAATGAGCAGAATTCACAGTCAATTAATAAAAGGGGTTTTTGTCGGGACAAGGAATCAGGCTCTCAGGAAGTCTCGGTCAGAACAAGAATAGCATCCATAGTGTTTTGCCAACGGCTTTGCCTATTTTTTTCAACGGTCATCTCTGTGTCTCCCTCTCTTTCTATCTGGGGACATTGCCTGCTAAGAAGATAAACTGGGCTTCTCAGTAGCTTCTCTGTTTGACTCACCTTTGGGGGATAGTGCAAGTTGAGCGTCTGGTAGAGACGAAAATTGACAAAGCCGAGGAGGGTGGTGTAGAATTCGGTGAAAGTAGCCATGACCCTATAATCCACATCTGTCGGGTGCTGGAAGAAAGTCAGCCAGTCAATCAATCAATCAATCAATGTGCAGAGACGTAAAAAATAACTAACTCCCAGTTCTATTTTCTTTTTGTAAACAGGAATGTATTTGTTTTAAAGAAAGTGTTGGCTTAAATTTTAAAAAGGAAGTTGAAATAAGTACAGGGAGACCGTGATAGGAGGGACCATGATTTCGCGGGCTGCTTGCATTCCCGCGGATGGGACTTCTCTTCTTTGCGCGGACCGGTTTCTGGCATGCTGTGGTTCAGTTCCGGTCCATGGATTCCTGTTCTAAGCTATCCTTCCCACATCAGGTTGGAAGTTTTAATAGCTTTCTCAAAAGTTCACCAGGTACAACTGCCAGCCCCCCTGCACACCTGGGTTAATCTTTCGGGACACGGGTATGAATATGCATGTCTACGGTTAACACAAAATGCGGGATCAACCTTCAAGGCAGTCTGTAAATCAGGCCTAAAGCGGTCTGCTTTCTGGGTCATCTGTCCATTTGCATAACCTCCCATAAGCTTAGATTAAAGATTCAGCTTTTCTTACGAAGTCCCGAATCTGATTTTTTCCAGTAAGGAAGTTTCTCCTTGCTCTAACTCTCTCTCTCTCTCTCTCTCTGGGACTGAAATTGGAATGTTGGTGGTTAAGTCATTGCAGGCGTTAAGTCAAGGCACCAGGAGACTGGACTTCATTTTATGACCGTTTTTAACAACAGTTGTTAATCACGGTCATCACGGTCATTAAGTGTACTACACAGTTGTAAGTGTGAACCCACTTCATTCAATGGACTTTTTTTTTTTTGCTAGAGAATGCAATCATTGCAACCGGTTGTAAATGTGAGATGAGTTGCCAGCACCCAAAATACAATCAGATCGTTTAGGGTGGGGTGGCAGTTGAAGCTTCAAGGATCATATTGTAAGTCACTCTTTTGGAATCTGTTTTAACTTTGAATGTTTATTAATTGGTCGTCGCAAGTCAACCTGCATAAAATAATTTTACGCTTGCAATACTTCAAATATTCCTCATCTTAAAAGTCAGGTGTGATGGAGGGGAGCCAAAACTGTTTCTAGAACCAAACAGCAGATTCTGCGCATCAAATCTGTCCAATGTCTGCCTGCACTCAGCCCTCCACCTGGAATGGTTCAAGCTGCATTTATTCCTTAAGGACAGGGGGATCGCGAGCGAAGAGAAACTTTAACATGGTCCAACGGTGTTAAACAACCACCCCATACTCACGTTGTGGGAAAAGGCGTAGGGCGCTATCCAGGTCACAAGCTGGCCCAGCACCTCAGCCTGGTAATAGATGCCCTTAATGGAGAGAAAGACCTGTGGAAAAGCAGAGGAAAAACAAGACTCTAAAACTGCAGGCAGGAAAGAAAGGACAAGCACAGGGTTGGTAAATCTTCTGGGCTCAGCGGGTCAACAATTCAGAAAATGCCTAACTCTGCGGGGCGTGTGAACAAAACAGGAACTTCTTGGCATAGTCACTTATTATTATTTTTTTTAAAAAAATACAATCCAATCGTGTGTGTGACACCCACACACAACCCAGGATCGGCCACATGCCACTTTCCTTCAGGCAGTGTTCTCTTTTCAGTTGACCAGCTCTGCGGCGCGTCCCGGGCCTTCTCCGCGGCCCAAGAGGCCTTCGTTCTTGGAAATAGCTTCAGGGAGTCCGCGGCCTCCGAACACCTCACAAATATATGGCTTTTAAATGCTCCAGAGGCCACGCAGCAGCCTGGCCCTCTCGTGTGACTTTTGGAAGCTGCCCAAGACCGCACCCCTATTCATGCATGGCCTCCAGAGTCTCCAAAAGCAGCACGAAGTCATGAGCTTTGGAGAAGAGTTGTTGGTGAACACTGACGTGTTCCTCAAAACATTATGGCGTGTCAACTTAAAAATGTGTGTAATAGGTACACTGTCTGGGGACTAACAGCTCTGTTGATTTATTCTCTTGGCATGTATTCATCATCATCATTTAACCACCCCCATAATCCCTTGCGGGGTGGAGTCTGGGCAACTGAATGGTATTTACTGGCCAGATGCCCTTCCCTGTCGCCAGTACGGAGTTTTGTTCGGCAGATAAATTCTCATCGTGCCGAGAGAGAGAAATATCTACCTCTGCCTAGGATCAAACTCACAGCCTCCTGATTGTGAGGCAAGAGCGCCACCTCTAAGCCACCGCATCACTCTTATTCTCTTGCCATTAATTGATCCGAGGGAAATCGATCGGCATTGGCGTCTCCAGCTCACCTTGCGAAGACCGCGCGAGGCGACGACGTAGTTAAGAAACTCCACCGTCAGCCGACGACACAGCTGGATGGTTTGGACGTGACACTTGCCGGTGCGTGGGAAGGTGGAAAAGAGGACACACATGGACAGCGCATCGTCCAAATCTCGCAGGGCGTCCACGAAGGTTGGGTATCTGCAGCCATTGAGAGATGACAAGTTCAAGCACCACCGTCTGCCTCTCCTGACACTTATGGGAGAGAGGTTGCACGTATCATTGTGGCTTCCTGCTATTAGGGCTTAATCTGCCAACAGGAATTGCCCCAGATCTGTCGTGCAACCTTGCTTAACCAGGTTTCGCTGAACAAACCGTAATCGTCTGGATAACCACTCAAGTTCGAAGCAAAACTTTATACGTAATTGCGACAATAGAATTTGCAGTCAATCATTTGAAAACTCCTCACTTTGGTTCTGACCGAGGCTTCCCCAAAAAGCACAAAGAGATTCCTGGCCCTACAAAACCCCTTTTATTAAACAAATGTGAATTCCTCCCATTCACATTCAGCCAAATGGTCTTTCAAAGGAATATTTATGACCACAGACCTTATATAGCTTGGAAAGCTGCCATGTCCATATTTTCCCAAATGAGGTGCTGTGCAAGGAAAGACTTGGCACAGAGTCTCTGAGATTCACGGACAGATCTTCACACTCCTCAAACAAACTAACGAACAAATTGTTTCCTGCAAGCTCCACTCCCCTTTCGCTCCTCTTTTATTTTGTTGCTGGTTCTGTTCTGACCGAGGCTTCGAAAGAGCATGAAACAAACTCCTGGTCCCCCTTTTATTAATTTGCTGTGAATTCTGCTCATTCACCTCCAGCAAAGTTTTTCCAGGGAGGATTTACAGTCACAGACCTTATCTGGCTTGGAGAGCTGCCAGGCCGAGATCTGCACAACTTGGCAAGGAATCTCCAAGGAGAGTCACGAACTGTCTCCTGCAAACTCCACTCCCCTGTTGCTCCTCTTTTCTTTCCTCTGAAAGGGGCCATTCACCGTCCCCCTGCAGCCTTACTCCCAACTCGACCCCTGTTCTTTAGCTGTTCCCTTCGCCTGGCAACTCTGCGCATGCGCTCACTGGGAACAGGCTCCAGCTGTTCTTCTGCCCCACTGATGTCTGACTCCGAAGGCAGCTGATAACTGTCAGACGGCTCTGGCCCCTTTTCTGCCTCTGACACAGAGCCCTCATCAGAGCCTTCCCCAGACTCCAGGGCTGGCCCATCTTCCTCCCCAACCCTCCTCACTGTCCGAATCTGCTGCCAGCTCTGCTGGCTGGCCACAATTTTCCCCTCCCAAAGCCATGAGAGATTCCTGATCTCGAGGGCCTTCAACTATTACCTCTCTTTGATGATGTGGTCCAATTTATAAGCCGGCTTGTTGTCCTTCAGGCGCTGCACCGTGGTCCATTCGCTCTTCCCGTAGGCTTTACGCAATTTGCGAACAAACACCTTGGGGAGGGAAACATTTTACAGCCCCACACTTCCCAATGTTCAGACCACAATTCTAAGGGTTTGGCTTTCCTTCCTCTTCTTCAACAGGGATACCCTGAGATTTTGGCTTGTTTTTTCTGTTATACCAGGGGTGTCAAACCCGTGGCCGTGGGCCGGATGTGTCACGGGTTGGCCATGCCAACCCCCATTTTAGCAAAAGGGGTGGGGGAAGCAATGACACGTCATGTGACGACGTGAGTTTGGTAGATCTGTTTATACAAAGCATATTTTTTAAAACATATTTTTTCATTTCTCTTAAGGCAAAGGTTCTCCTCGCACATCTGTGCTAGTCGTTCCCGACTCTAGGGGGCGGTGCTCATCTCCGTTTCAAAGCCAAAGAGCCAGCGCTGTCCGAAGACGTCTCCGTGGTCATGTGGCCGGCATGACTCAACGCCGAAGGCGCACGGAACGCTGTTCCCTTCCCACCAAAGGTGGTCCCCGTTTTTCTACTTGCATTTTTTACGTGCTTTCGAACTGCTAGGTTTGCAGAAGCTGGGACAAGTCACGGGAGCTCACTCCGTTACGCGGCACTAGGGATTCGAACTGCTGACCTTCCGATCGGCAAGCTCAGCGTCTTAGCCCCTGAGCCACCGCGTCCCTTTTCTCTTTCTCTTATGAACATATTAATTCAGGCTAGTCTCATTTCTCTTATGGCCGTATTCAAAAGACTCTATTTCACAGACATCAAAGGCTTTAACGTCTCACCCAGAACGCTAGCAGCTTTAATGGTTTTGGGGCTGGATAAAATGATCTTAAATTAACTTTGCCACCGACAACCTGAATTGTAAGTGAAAACTGTGCCGATCAAATCGTTAACACGGGAAGAAAAAGTATTCTGCAACTGGGCATGGGGCAGAATAGCAATTTTATTACCAAGTGCTAATAACCCCCACTCGCTGCCCCCAAGGTGGCTGTTACGCCCAGAGGTTCATCTACAGCTTTTAATCATTTCAAGGATCCCATCCCCCTCCCTCCCTCCCTCCCTCCCACAATCGTGATACCTTATAGTCCCGGAATTTGTTGACAATGGGCTCATGGAGAAGAAACTTTATGTCTTTCAAAAGGTAGAAAGTCCGGGCAGCTGTTGAACCCTTGTTCACCTTCTTCTTGTGTTTGGGTTCGTGGGGATAAATCCCTTTTAGGATGCAGAGGCGCCTGGAAAAAGGAAAACAGGGGAGAAGACGGATTCAGCTTGCTCATTTGCTACCATAAAGTCTCGGCTGCAGAGGTGGCATTCAGCCAGTTCTGACCGGTTCTGGCAAACCGGTAGAAGAAATTTGGAGTAATCTGGAGAACCGGCAAATGCTACCTTTGGCTGGCTCCGCTCTCATCTATTCTCTGCCTCCCAAGTCCCAGCTGGTCAGGAGGAAATGGGGATTTTGCAGTATCCTTCCCCTGGAGTGGGGAGGGAATGGGGATTTTGCAGTATCCTTCCCCTGGAGTGGGGAGGGAACGGGGATTTGCAGTATCCTTCCCCTGGAGTGGGGAGGGAATGGGGATTTTGCAGTATCCTTTCCCTGGAGTGGGGAGGGAACGGGGATTTTGCAGTATCCTTCCCCTGGAGTGGGGAGGGAATGGGGATTTTGCAGTATCCTTTCCCTGGAGTGGGGAGGGAACGGGGATTTTGCAGTATCCTTCTCCTGGAGTGGGGAGGGAATGGGGATTTTGCAGTATCCTTTCCCTGCAGTGGGGTGGGAAAAGAAGGGAGATTTTACATGAGTGGGGAGGGAACGGGGTATCCTTCCCCTGCCATGCCCACCAAGCCACATCAGGGGTTGCCCCAAAGAAGAATCTATTCTCCAAAGCACCCGAGGGTAGGACAAGAAGTGACGGACGGAAACTAACCAAGGAGAGAAGCAACCTAGAACTAAGGAGAAATTTCCTGACTTTTAGAACAATTAAAACATGCCTCCAGAAGTTGTGAATGCCCCAACACTGGAAGTCTTTAAGAAGAGATTGGACAAGCATATACATTTCATAAATAATTAAAACACGCTTTGGCCAAGCATGTTGTGTGAACTCAACCATCCCTTAGCCCAGTATGATCCTTAGGCAAATATTTCTCGGTCTCCAAATTTGCCCGACCTCATCCCATCAGTTTCGACTCCATTCCCACCAAGGCATCCCTGCACCTTCCCTGCTCAACCAGAGCAAGTGATGCCTACGGCAGGCCGCTCGATATCTTTGCCGTACCTGAAATCTGGAAGGCTGAGCTGCAGCTTCTTCCGAGCTTTGTTTCGGGTGATATAGTTGGTGGCTGAACCCCGCTCGTACTTTCGTAGACAGGCAGGGAAAAAAAGAGAGACAGAGTAGTTAATTATCTCTTGCCTGCAAATGACTATCGCCTTACTACCGGAGGCTGGACGGGCAGCCTCCCAGATACGCTGCAGCTCTTTGGTTGGCATGTTTGCCCAACTGGAAAGTGCCAGGCAAAAAGGCCCTCCAAGGATTGATGTAACGATCTATGAGAGAGAGAGAGAGCAAGAAGAGGAGTCAAAGACTAAGGCAAGAGTCCCCAACGTTTTGGACCTCAAGGACCACTAAATTCCTAATTTTAAATCCCGCAGTTCAAAGATGCTGGCTCCGCGGCTACAAAGCGCCCTTGACTATGTGTCCGAATGGTCAAACAATTGGCAACTCCAAATCTCGATTAATAAAGGCTCCATCTTACACATTGGCAACAGAAATCAGAACGGCAAATACAAGCTGGGCGGACATGACCTCGTAGACGGTACCCTCACTCTGTCAAGGACCTAGGAATAGTCATCTCAAACAATCTAAGCCCCAGAGCTCACTGTTACAGCATTGCCAAAAAGGCATTAAGAGCTGTGAACCTCATCTTCTTCTCCGGCAACATCGCATTGCTAACGAGGGAATACAAAACCTTTGCCAGACCAATCCTCGGATACAGCTCGTCTGCCTGGAATCCACACTGTATATCGGACATTAATACGATCAAGCAGGTCCAGAGGTATTTCACGAGAAGAGTCCTCCGCTCCTCTGCTCGCAATAGAATACCCTACACCACCCGGCTTGAAATTTTGGGCTTGGACAACCTGGAACTATGCCGACTAAGTGTGGTTCACAAAATTGTCTGCTACAATGTCCTACCTGTCAACTTCAGCTTCAACATCAATAATACTCGGGCAAACAATCTATACAAACTCAAGGTAAACTGCACCAAACACGATTGCAGAAAATACGGCTTCAGCCACAGAGCGGTCAACGCCTGGAATGCTCTACCTGACTCCCTTGTTATGTCCTCAATAGCTTTAACCTCAAACTGTCAACTGTGGACCTCCCATTGCTAAGAGGTCCGTAAAGGGGGCGTGCATAAGCGCACCACCCTGCCTACCGTCCCCTGTCCTACTGTCCCCATTTATTTGTATTCATTTCCTTCCTTCACGTCCATGTTTATATTTATACTTGCTATCTTGTACATGTTTGACAAACTAATAAATACAAATGCAATTTCCCCACTCAAGGTTAACTGCACCTCACCTCATCCTCCTTGCCTTCAAAGAACATAGAAAAGCAGGAGGGACCTTAGAGGTCATCTAGTTCAACCCCTTGCTCCCCATTTACTTGTACTCATTTCCTTCCTTCACGCCCCTCTTCATACTTATACCTGCTATCTTGTACATGTTTGGCAAACTAAATAAATAAAATAAAATAATAAATAAAATAAATAAATTTAGGGGTAGACTGCTCTTGAGCGAGGAGGCTCGACCCTCGGCTCCATTCTTCCCAGAAGCAGTTGCTCTGCTCGGACGGGACAAGAGACCCACGAAAGCGGCGACTCGCAAGATGCGTGTCGGAGGCGGCGGCTAAGCCCGGAAGTGGCAGTGCCTGCATTCAGACGTTCTTTCAAATACACGTGGACAAAAGAACCTCGGACGCTTTTTCAGGGCGGGCGTTGCAGCCCCCGAGACCACGCGTGGAGGGAGCCCTTGCGGTACCTTCTTTTTCTCCAGGCCGCCCATCGTGACCGACCGGCCGCTTCTCCCCCTCCGCCTTCGGTCCACGTGGTGAAGATGCTTCCGGGGAAAGGGCTAAGCCCCGCCCCTTTTGCTATCAGGAATCCCGCCCTTTCCGCCCTCGGGAGGCCCTACTCTTGCTTCTCGGAGGGTTGTCTACATCAGTGCCTGAACGGGAGTCCCGAAGGGCGGCTCTATAGGCCTCGGGAGCGGACAGTTGCGGACTCCGCGGGGGCGAGAAGATGTGCTTTATCCTCGTGGTTGATCACGCCACGAAACTCTTCCCCCCGAGGCCGCTTTTCCGAGCAGGCACATAATTAGATGGCCGGAGAGGGGTCCTCTGGAGAAAAGAGCCCTCTCTGGGGGAGAAGTGGGGGGAGCATGATGGGGATTGGCTGTCCGGGATAAAGAGGAGGCGCACGAAGCCGAGTTTTTCCGCGTCTCTCTGCTGCCCTCTGGAGGCCCCGGGCTGAGAGCTCCGCTTTGGCTTCTTCTTAAGGGAGCGGACTTGCTTTGCTTTGGCGCAAGGGCAGGATTGGAGCGTGGAAGGTTATCGCTGCAGAAGTTTTCGTGGAGATACCGAAAGAAGGAAGGAGAGGGGGGCAGGGGAAGGGAGGAAAGGAAAAGAAATAGAGAAAGAAAAGAGAGAAAAGAAAAAAGAAAGAAAGAACAAGAAAGAAAGGAAGAGGAAGGAAGGAAGAACCAGAAAGAAAAAAAGAACCAGAAAGAAAGAAAGAAGAAAGAAAGAAAGAAAGAAAGAAAGAAAGAAAGAATCAGAAAGAAAGAATGAATGAACAAACCACAAAGAATGAAAAAGAATTCCAAGTTGTGCCTCAATTAGTTCAGTACTTACCCAGAAAGCCAACAAGCCTTCATCTATCCCTTCCTTCTTATCCGCCAAAGTTCTGATTCAGATCATCCTTAACCACCATTTGTTTTAACCATGCTCTGTCAAATAAGCCACAGTAGTCACAAGTATCACTAAGCCAAAACCATGAATAAACTACGGTCGCCCCTGTGTTGTATGGACACTGTTACTTATCCAATGGGAACCCTTTTCTCTTTGTACTTCATTCTTTTAAGAATGAAAATATTTTCAAAATAGAAACACAAGGTCTGTACTCAAACCTGCTCTGGTTACCTTGGGCTCGCCCGCATTTTTTTCCTAAGCCATCATGCAATACATTTTGCTCTAGTGTACAAACACAAATACTTCGGTTTGGAAACTGTTGTTTACAGATAAGTGCTCTGCCTTTGCGGCTTAAAAACAAACATTGTTTTTGTTGTCACACTTCTAAAAAGTGTATGAAAATCATGATAAACGCCCTCTAATTTATCTTTTAGGTTTTAATGTATTCTTTTAAAAGACTAACATATATGAGTGAAAAGAATGACGAGAGAAAGATTACTTTGGAAAACTGCTCAGGGGCGAAAATACATTATCTGCATTTTATTCACAGATACGTCAGATCCCATATCTCTGAACTGCAATTAGGAAAGCTCATATCATTTACATTCATAAGTCTGTTTTGAATGTTTCAATCAAAACTGGTCTCACAAATGTGTCCACAATGAGCTTTCTGACATGAACGTTAGACTCTGAACTTCATCATTAATCATCTTCAGGAGTTTGTGCAGAGATGGACAAAATGACCATGGAGTTAAAAGAAAGAGAAGAATCAGATTTCTATAAAATATGGAATAGAATTTATAAGTGGCTAGAAAACAGAAGCCAAAACAAGAAATAGAAGTCTTTGTGTTTTTTTTCTAAACTAGTATTGAATAAAAATTAACCAAAGTTACTAATTACTATCAAAATATTGAATATCATGTAAATATAATGTTGATATGAACAATTAATATTATTACCCGAGTTAGTACAACTGTTATTCCACTATTAAAACCGATAAGAAGGCAGTGGAGAATGGAGAACTACAAAGGCTAAACATGAATGCCGATACAGAAGGCTGTATAACTTTTATATTGTTATGTTTATCTTGTTTTTTCTTTTGTTGTTGGTGTGGGTTTTTCCCCTGTTTTTAAAGGTAAAAATATTTAATAAAACCTTTTTAAAAAAAGAAATAAACACATTCAGGAGTTTTAAAAGTGCCTTTGGCTCAGTGGTCATTGAGGTTCTACCTTAAAAAAACAAAACAAAATATTGTATGCACAGATTGTTCTATTCCTGTAGCTTCTATTCTTTCCCTGATAAGAAACCTAACCGCCATGGCTTTATTTTAATGCTGTTACCTGTTTCAGATATTATTAGAGGATTCTTTTTTTAAAAAAAATCGGTCTAACACAACTTGTCCTCTGCTCCGCCTTCCAGATCTCTACTCTGGTCTCTCAACTTTCTTTTTTGTTTGAAGCCACATCCTGCAAAAAAAAAAGAAAAAACAGCTGACTTCAGCAGCTGGGAGGGGAAACCAGAGATCGTATGACAAAGGGTAAACAAGAAGGCAAGGGAAAAGAGGGTCGGTCTCTCTCCATTGCAGCTTCTGGCCCCTCCTGAGAATTCAAAAAAAGACCCCCATCTAAGGACAGAATCAACGACCAGGAGAATTAAGGTAAGAGGCATCAAGAATAGAACAGAATAGAATTCTTTATTGGCCAAGTGTGATTGGAGACACAAGGAATTTGTCTTTGGTGCAAATGCTCTCAGTGTACATAAAAAGACAAGAATCGTAAGGTACAACACTTAGTGATAGTCATAGGGTACACATAAGCAATCAAATCACTAGGAAACAATCAATATAAATCGTAAGGATACAAGCAACCATTTACAGTCATACAGTTATTAGTGGGAGGAGATGGGTGAGAGGAACGATGAGAAGACTAATAGTAATAGCAATGCAGACTTAGTAAATAGTTTGACAGTGTTGAGGGAATTATTTCTTTAGCAGAGTGATGGTGTTCAGGAAAAAAAACTCGCCTTGTGTCTAGTTGTCTTGGAGTGCAGTGCTCTATAGCGTCGTTTTGAGGGAGAAGTTTAAACAATTTATGTCCAGGATGTGAGGGGACTGAAGATATTTCCACAGCCCTCTTTTTGACTCGTGCAGTGCACAAGTCCTCAATGGAAGGCAGGTTGGCAGTAATTGTTTTTTCTGCAGTTCTGCTTCTCCTCTGAAGTCCGTGTAGATCTTGTTAGAAGCCCATTGGCAGAAGGCTGGAGTTTTACCCACCCTGCTGCCCTCCAGGCATGTGGGGCTACTGGGGGGATTTTCCCAGGAAGAATGAAAAGAGCCAGATCTGAGACAGCTGTGTTATCAATGCAAAAAAAATTCATCCCCATTGGATTCAGCCGGACTTATTTTTGGAGAAGCGGTGCCTTTTATCTAGTGAGGAAGCAGATCGAAGAGGAAGGGAGGGACGGTCTCAGTTTTAAAAGTTTCTCTCTTGCTGCCGGTCAGTTTTCTCTCAATTTAAGGAACCCACAAACTAGCCAACCACATTTGAAAAGGATGGGATGTACAAGTCACTTCTTAGGGAGGGTGTTTATAGGGAGAACTGATTGAATAAACTGAATAGAATAGAATAGAATAGAATAGAATGGAACAGAACGGAAGGGAAGAGAATTAGAATTAATAGAATAGAATGGAGTGGAGTGGAGTGGAATAGAGTAGAATAGAATAGAATAGAATAGAATAGAATAGAATAGAATAGAACAGAACAACAGAACAGAATAGAAATAGGAATAGAATAGAATAGAATAGAATAGAATAGAATAGAATAGAATAGAATAAACAGAGTTGGAAGGGACCTTGGAGGTCTTCTAGTCCAACCCCCTGCCTAGGCAGGAAACTCTATACCATTTCAGACAGATGGCTATCCAACATCTTCTTAAAGACTTCCAGTGTTGGAGCATTCACAACTTCTGGAGGCAACTTCTGTTCCACTGATTAATTGTTCTAACTGTCAGGAAATTTCTCCTCAGTTCTAAGTTGCTTCTCTCCTTGATTAGTTTCCACCCATTGCTTCTTGTTCTACCCTCAGGTGCCTTGGAGAATAGTTTGACTCCCTCTTCTTTGGGGCAGCCCCTGAGATATTGGAAGACTGCTATCATGTCTCCCCTAGTCCTTCTTTTCATCAAACTAGACATACCCAGTTCCTGCAACCGTTCTACCTATGTTTTAGCCTCCAGTCCCCTAATCATCCTTGTTGTTCTTCTCTGCACTCTTTCTAGAGTCTCCACATCTTTTCTACATCATGGCGACCAAAACTGGATGCCGTATTCCAAGTGTGGCCTTACCAAGGCCTTATAAAGTGGTATTAACACTTCATGGGATCTTGATTCTATCCCTCTGTTGATGCAGCCTAGAACTGTGTTGGCTTTTTTGGCAGCTGCTGCACACGGTTGGCTCCTATTTAAATGATGAAATATGGGAAGATATGGGAAGCCCCCAGTCTCCCACTGCAGCCTCTCGCCGACTCCACCCGGTTCCATAAACGAAACTGAGTGGTTTCTCCCCCCAATCCTGAGCCAAGAGATCGAAACATGATACGAGATACCAAAGTCCCTTGCAGTCTCTCCCGTCGTCACTGCTTTTCCTCCGATTCAGCCAAAGTCCTTTTCTCTTTTCTAAGACTCAGACGTTGCTCTGGAGAGGATGCCGTGACCCGGATCGATCCTTGCAGTGATCAGCGATTTGGGATTCCTGAGGAGAAAACTATTTGGGGCTGGCCACACCATTTTCCTTGCCTTCTTCTCTGTCGGGATGGTGTTTCTGTGGCTCCAACTTCCTTTCCTTTTCCTCTTCCACTTCCTGTTTACGTCAGTCCAGCTGTGTGGTAAGTCTTTTTTTTTTCATAATTAAGATTGTCAGGAAGTGGCTGTGAAAATGGATTGCCTGGTGTTCTGACTTAGGCTTACTGGGACAGTAAAAATCACACGCTTAGTAGTCCCAAAAACCCTCTTTTTATTTCGACGGCTGTGAATTATGTCCATTCGCAGCCCGTAATGAGTCACAAATAGTTTGTAAGGAGTCCGACAGAAGTCTGCCAAAGTCTTTCGGGATAAGGCTGATAAGCACCCACCTTTATCTCCCTTGAAACGCTGCCAAAGACTTAATTGCCAATTAGCTTTGCAAGGCCATACGGAGCACAGAGTCAAAACGGAGCTCTCCATTCTCTTCTTAAAAGCTTCCAGTGTTGGAGCATTCACAACTTCTGGTGCCAAGTTGTTCCCCCTGGTTAATTGTTCTCACTGTCTTAAGGAAATTCCTCCTTAGTTCCAGATTGCTTTTCTCCTTGGTTAGTTTCCACCCATGGCTTCTTGTAAATGAATCTGATTTCCTTGTTGAGTTTGCTTGTTAGAAGGTCGCGTGACCTTGGGACGCAGCAACGGTCATAAGTAGGAACCGGTTGCCAAGCCCCTGAATTTTGATCACGGGATCGTGGGGAGGTTGCGAAAGGTCACGACTGTGGAAAAACGAGCCTAAGGGACTCTTTCCAGTGCCGTTGTAACTTTAAATGAACGGTTGTAAGTTCGAGGACTACCTGCAATTAGTAGGAGCCTTTATTCCCAGTCTCAAGCCTGCTTCTTCTTTCTTTCATCGTCTTTTAACGACCCCCATAATCCCTTGCGGGGTGGTGTCAGGGCAACTGAATGGAGCTAACAGAGTGTTGACTGGCTGGATGCCTTCCCTGTTGCCAGTACGGATTTATATTCAGCAGATAGAGAGAGAAATATCTGCCTCTACCTAGGATCGTACTCACAACCTCCCGATTGTGAGGCGAGAGCTCCACCTCTAGGCCACCGCCCCACTCTAATGCTTCTTCTCTTTTTCTCTGGAAGAAATCCCTGCAGGAAACCTCGAGCTCATCCAGGCCCTGAATTCGGAGCTCCTAAAGGCAGCGGGCGATGGGTCCAAGGAGCCAGACCCCAGCCTCTATTTGGCCCTTCGACTCTCCAACGAGCATAACCTGGAGAAGGAAAGGGAGTATCTCGACCGACTGACGGACGTCTATCAGCCTCAAAGCAGCCGGTGGGTGCAGTCTAATCCCAATCCAGAAATGTTTTTTTTTTCTTGAAAGTTCTTCCCCTCCAAAAGAAGGAAAAAAAATGCCTAGAAATTCTCCTCTTAACAGCTCCGGGATCCCTTCGGAACTCAGCCGGCGGAAAAAACCTGGGACAGGAGAGCTGGCTTTGTACCTCCTTGGTCTGCGGGCTGCTTGTCAGAACATGGAGACCCCAGAGAGGAGCAGAATGGTGACCCAGTTGAAGCTTCTCTTGAATAGAGAAATGAAGCAGATCGGTAAGAATTAATCCCCAATCCCAGTTATTTCACAGGGATTTCCCCACCTGTTTTGACCTGGGCTTCCCCCAAAAAGCACAAGGCAGAGTCGTGGTCCCGACAAAACCCCTTTTTATGAAACAAATGTGAATTCCTCTCCTCACATTCAGCCAAGGCCTGGCAAAGAGTCTTTCAAAGGAGTATTTATGACCACAGACCTTATCTAGCTTGGAAAGCGGCCTTGTCAATATTTTCCCAACGAGATGCTGTGCAAGGAAAGACTCTGGGCACAGAGTCTCTGAGATTCACAGGCATGGCTGGTCTAGTGAAGAGAAGGACCAGGGGAGACAGGAGAGCATCTTCCAATATTTGAGGGGCTGCCCCAGAGAGGAGGGGAGGGGTCCAAGCTATTCTCCAAAGCACCCAAAGTCCAGACGAGGAATAATGGATGGAAACTGACCAAGGAGAGATTCAACCTGGAAATAAGAAGGAACTTTCTGACCGTGAGAACAATCAATTGATGAGACAGAAGTTGCCTTCAGATGTAGTGGGAGCTTCATCCCTGGAGGCTTTCAAGAAGAGACAGGACTGCCCTCTGTCAGAAACAGTGCAGGGTCTCCTGCTTGGGTGGGGAGCTGGACTAGATGACCTGCAAGGTCCCTTCCAACTCTTGTTCATCTGTATCTTCAAAATTCCAAGTTTGGAGATCGCTAGTCTAGGTGGAGAAGGTCTGGGTGCTCCATGGTGGAGGGGATGGGGAAGGGAAATTGTCCCTCTCTGAAGATCAGGGAATCTTATTTAGGAAGCCAATGTCTGCCAGTCACGGCTGTCCCAAAGGTGGAGTTTTTTTTTCAAGAGGGAAGCGGACTCTTTTTTTTTTTTAAAGACATTTCACTTCTCCTCCAAGGAGCTTCTCCAGTTCTGACCGCAGGGTGGAGGAGGAAAGGTTTTCATTGTTTAGGAAGCATCTCTCTCTCTCTCTCTACAACTAGGTCCCAAGGAGAAAGGCCATCCGGTCACCAACTACTATCAGTACAGCTTGGGGGTCTTGGCTTTGTGCGTTCACGACAAGAGGATTGATCCTGAGGTGATCCGGAAGCTGCTGTCGGCTGAACACCACGGCAGATTCTCTCACCACCAGACATTCTCCGTCGGTAAGATCAGCCGCGCCCAAATCTTCTTCCAGACGGAGGTGCTTCTTTTAGCCTTTTGGCCCAATTTCCCCTCTTTGTCAGTGAGCATACGCACACTGGGAACAGGCTCCAGCTGTTCCTCTGCCTCACTGCTGTCTAGCTCCGGAGGCCCCTGATCACTGCCAGACGGCCTCGGCCCTGTCTCTGCCTCCGACGTAGAGCCCTCGTCCGAGCCTTCCCCAGCCTCCAGGACTGGCCCATGTTCCTCCCCAACCTCCTCACTGTCCGACTCTGCTGGCCGCTGGCGGGCCACAAGGCCTCCTCCCCATTGGGTGGGATTCATTGAGGGGCCCCGGGGGGAGGGGGGCAACTGGCATTCTTGGGGACGTCACCCTGTCCTTCTTTTCCTGTCCTTTGCTCAAGACACGGAAGCCGTGGCCGGCTTGGCTTTTGTCTGCTTGGAACAAAGTCCCCGATACCCCCACACCCTCCGGGTCAGCGTGAGGAAGGCCGTGAAACGAGCGAAAACAAAGATCCTGGAAGCTGGTGCTGACAACGGGGTTTACGGGAACATCTACAGCACACCCCTGGTGGTGCAGGTGAGGAGAGGGTGTCCTCGTCCCCTGGTATTATCTTCCTTGAGGGTAGGGGTATCAGTGCGTGTGTGAGTTTGCCCTTGCGCAGTTACGCCCTCCGCACGCCATGCGCACAACATTTAAAAAGGTGAAAAAAATGACGTTGCGGCAACCGGGCAACCGGTTTGGGGCGTGGCGAGCATGCCGTCCGTACCGGTTCGGAGACCCAGTCACCATTTCCACTCGCGGTTCCACCGAACCAGTGCAAACTGGTAGGAACCACCACTGGTGACAATGCTTTCCTTCCTCTTGGAAGGCTGAGAATTTAATCCAAGGCAGGGAGAGATGTTTCTCTCTCAAAGCACTATCAGCTGGAAAGCTGACACCCTGGGTTCGAGATCCCGGTGAGCTCTCATTCCTGCTCCAGGGTTTGTCCACTTAGCCGTTCGAAGTAACGCAAATGCGAGTAGATAAATAGGTACCACAGGATTGGGAAAGTATCAGCGTTCCATGCAGGAAGGTGTGTGTGTGTGTGTGTGTGTGTATTCACTTACCTTCCCTACCGGTTCACAAATGTGAACGGGCATGTGTTGCGCTTTTGGCAAAAAAGGGGCCTAAATGGGATGCCGTAGACCCGGGCTGGGTGGGCGGGGTCACCTACGATTTCCGCTTTCTTCTGGCAGCTCTGCGTATGCGCACACTGGGAACGGGCTCCAGCTGTTCCTCTGCCTCACTGCTGCCTAGCTCCGTAGGCACCTGATCACTGCCAGACAGCTTCGGCCCCGTCTCTGCCTCCGACGCAGAGCCCTCGTCCGAGCCTTCCCCAGCCTCCTCACTGTCCGCTCTAACGGTTTGGGAGAACTGGTCCAAACCGGTAGAACGCCACCTCTGGTTCCATGATATAGTCATGCCGCCAGCCACATGACCACAGAAGCATCTTTTGGACGATGCTGGCTCCTGTGGCTAAGAAACGGGGCTGAACGCTGCCCCCTAGGGTCAGACACAACTGGACTTTTAAAACTTTAATGACCTGTAGAGGGCGCTTTCTTCTTCCATCTATGGCGAACTTTTCCATCTGCTTGGCAATCTAGTTTTTGAGTGCTGTCGGGATGACTCAGAGCCAACAGGAGTTCTCCAGCGGTCTGGCGGCCCTGAGGCAGAGCCTGGAAGGGGGCGGCTTTCAAAACAATCTGATCCGGTCACAGCTGCTGCCTGCCTTGTATTGCAAGAGTTACCTGGATGTTGCCAGCATGACGTGCGAAAGTCAGACAGGTAAGAGAGGGGGAGAAGGAAGGCACCGAAGGTGACTTTGGCTAAAGGGGGAAAAGTGACCGATTAGAGCAAGGGTGTCCAACGTTTTCTATACCCCTGATATATTCTCACGCCCCTTAAAAATTAATTATATGCACTTAATTATACGTACTATAGATATAAAAGAGGGGCGCAGTGGCTCAGGGGCTAAGCTGCTGAGCTTGTCGATCGGAAAAGTCAGCAGTTCGGCGGTTCGTAGCTGGTTTGAGATGGGTGTATCTATTGAGTAACGTGATTTATGACACAGACTGAGGGGAGGAAAGGAGCAGGGGCAAAGTTCAGAAGCAGGTAAACAAAGCAAAGATATGGCTGCGAATAAATCTTGCCTAATGAAGCTCTTAATAAATCACTGGTTTTTTTGTATTAAAACATTGGCTCGATTATTATGAATCAGTTACGGCATCGTTAGGAAACTTTTACAGACAGCCATTTCCCAGGAAATCGTTTCTGATCTCCCTTTTTTCTTCGCAGAAAATTCAGTCCCCGATCTTTCCCTCCCGAAACCTCAGGGGATCGACCCGACACGGAATATTTCCATCCGTCTGGAAGCAAGGGAAGCCTCTCAGTTACTGTACCAGAATGTTCTGGTGGTGCCTCGGGGGGCAACCCTTCTGCACGTCCTGGAAGCTGCAGCCAAAGACGTCCAGAAGCCTCTGAGGTCAGCACCTCGTTCTCGGGGTTTCGGGCAGCCAAGGG
Organism: Natrix helvetica; assembly: GCF_964273705.1. Lineage (NCBI taxonomy): Eukaryota > Metazoa > Chordata > Lepidosauria > Squamata > Natricidae > Natrix > Natrix helvetica. Next base: position 11,991,459 of record NC_138564.1, read on the forward strand.
GACCTTGGCAAGAGAATGGGGTGGGATGGCTGCCTCGGGACCTGGATGTTTGGCCCGGAGTCACCCAGCTGGCTTTCAGGCCAAAGGTGGAGCTAGAACTCCCAGCCTCCTGGTTTCTGGGGCCTTCACCACTAGACTCAGAGAAATGACGAGTCTGTAAAAGATAACTTAGAGGGACGTGGTGGCTTAGCGGCTAAGACGCTGAGCTTGTCGATCAGAAATTAATTGTATGCCTTTAATTATACATACTATAGATATAAAAGAGGGACGCAGCAGCTCAGTGGCTAAGATGCTGAGCTTGTCGATCGGAAAGGTCGGCAGTTCGGCAGTTCGAATCCCTAGTGCCGCATAACGGAGCGAGCTCCCGTGACTCGTCCCAGCTTCTGCCAACCTAGCAGTTCGAAAGCACGTTAAAAAATGCAAGTAGAAAAATAGGAACCACCTTTGGTGGGAAGGGAACAGCGTTCCGTTCACCTTTGGTGTTGAGTCATGCTGGCCACATGACCACAGAGACGTCTTCGGACAGCGCTGGCTCTTCAGCTTTGAAACGGAGATGAGCACCGCCCCCTAGAGTCGGGAACGACTGGCACAGATGTGCGAGGGGAAGCTTTCCCTTTTAGCTAGAGAATGTGGGAGCCTTCATCCTTTGGATGGTCTTGTTCCTGCCAAAATTTGTTCTGGACATTGGTCAGCAAGGTCCAGCCTCTTAGATGCTGGTTCTCTTTCTTTGTGGGGTGGGGCGAAACAGGTATGAGACCCAGCAAACCCTCTCCGGCCCCATGCTGACGGGAGTGATGGGGGAGAAGCCTGAAGGAGGCGAGCGCAAGTACTGGAGGATTCTGCGCCATCCCAACAGCAGTTTGGACCAAGGTGAGGACTCTTCGGATTGAGGCTTCCCGAGAGCATGGAGGAGGAGGAGGAGGAGGAGGAGGAGGAGGAGGAGGAGGACTGTGGGGTCCTTGGTGCTCTTTGAGCTTGGTGGTTTTCTAGCAGACCTTTCATGACCCAGAGTAGGTGACATTAGCACTGATGGTGTTATCTAGTTAGATAATGAAACGTCTGCAAGAAAAGTACCCAGCTCAGAGAGCACCAAGGACTCCACAATCCTCCTCCTCCTCTTCCTCCTCTTCTCCCCCTCCTCCTCCCCCAACTCCCTTCTAGCACTGATGATGTTCCCTAGTTGGGTCATGAAACGCCTGCAAGAAAACAACCAAGCTCAGAGCACACCAAGGGCCCCACAGTCGTTCTCCCTCCTCCTCCTCCTCCTCCTCCTCCTCCTCCTCCTCCTCCATCACCATCACCACCACCTCCTCCTCCTCCCTGCAAGCTTCACTCTCTTCTAGCACTGATGATGTTCCCTAGTTGGGTCATGAAACGTCTGCAAAGAAACCCCCAAGCTCAGAGAGCACCAAGGATCCCACAGCCTTTTTCCTCCTCCTCCTCCTCCTCTCTGCAAAGCCCTCTCCTTTCTAGCACTGATGATGTTCCCTAGTTGGGTCATGAAACGTCTGCGAGAGAGCAGGGCAAGCTCAGAGGGCACCAAGGACCCCCCCTCAGTTGAATCCTGAGCTACAAATATTCTCCTTTATTGCTCTCCCCAGATAGCCGGAATATTCCTTGGGGCAACCCTACAGATTATCCCATTTCCTTCCTCCTCTCTCTCCCGCAACCAGGTATTTGCCTTTCTGCCCCTCAGGTATCGCCGAATACACCCCACAGGATCAAGAGCATATTATTTTGAAGATGACCTCTTGGTAGAGATGGATCTCACCCCTGGTGGGCCCGGCTGTCTCTTCGCAAACGACGGGCGTATGCGCGGAGTTGTCTTCGGAGATTTGTAGAACGTTCTTTTCTTCCCCTCTTAGACCTTGTGGACTAGGAACTTGGCTTTTTTTAAAAAAAATGCCTCTTTTTATTTCAGTCCGAAAGTCCAGTGATGTTAAAAAAAAAGAAAGCACAAATGCAACAACAAATCACACCTACACCCCCAACCCCCACAAAAAAAGAGTAAAATTTTGTTAAAATTGAAAATACAGAGAAGGAGAATTGGATCTAAATCTTTGGATCAGGTTTTATATCACTCAAGAGATAATGTGTAAATTGGATGAAGGAAGGAAGGAGAGAGGGAGGGAGGGAGGAAGGAAGAATGGATGGAAAGAAGGATGGATGGATGAATGAATGGAAGAATGGAAGGATGGAAAGAAGGATGGATGGATGGATGGAAGGAAGGAAAGAAGGAAGGAAGGATGGATGGCGGAAGGAAGGAAAGATGGATGGAAGGAAAGAAGGATGGATGGAAAGAAGGAAGGATGGATGAATAGAAGGATGGAAGGAAAGAATGAAGGATGGATGGATGAATGAATGAATGGAAGGATGGAAGGATGGATGGATGGAAAGAAGGAGGGAAGAATGGATGGCGGAAAGAAGGATGGAAAGATGAATGGAAATGGATGGAAGGAAAGAATGAAGGATGGATGGAGGAATGGAAGGATGGATGGAGGAAGGAAAGATGGATGGAAAGAAAGAAGGATGGATGGATGAATGGAAGGAAAGATGGAAGCAAGCAAGCCTCGCCAAGGGGCGCATTCGAGCGGAAGAAAAGGCGCCCCCCCCCCCGCCCTTGGATTCCTCCTGCGCGCAATTTGCGCAGGCCGCTGGGGGCCGCTCTCCGCCGGGGCTACGCGCCAGGCGGCCAGCAGGGGGCGCGGCGAGGCGGCTGCCTGGTCCAGCTCCCGCAGCATCCGCGGCCGAGGCGCCTTCGGGAGGAGAAGCCGCCAGCCGCTTCCCGAGCCGGGCAGGGCAGGGCAGGGCGCATGGCCAGGGGAGGCGCGTTCCGGCCGGCGAGGGCGGGCAGCGGGAGCCGCTCCAGGCCGTGGCTGCCCAGCCCAGCCCAGCCCAGCGCAGAGCCTAGGAGCAGCAGCTGCAGCGCCGGAGTCCGGCTCAGGTAAGGGTCACCTTCACCCGCCGTGCAGGGACCACGCGTGGCGGGGGCAGCTTTGTCCCGGAGAGGCCGGCGGGGAGCAGCCCAACCGTCCCCGCGCGCGGAGGCTCTGGCAGCCGGGCAGGAGCGGCGGAGGCTGCGCTCCGGGATTCCTGCAGGGATGCGCCGCTGCAGGGCCTGGATGGAGGGGAGGGAGCATCCCCGCAGGGAGAAAGCGAAGGTGGAAGGGGAAAGAGCCCTCCTCCTCCTCCCCTCTGCAAACCCCACCCCCTTCTAGCACTGATGAGGTTACCTAGTTGGGTGATGAAACGTTTGCAAGAAAACAAGCAAACTCAGAGGGCACCAAGGGCTCCACAGTCTTCCTCTTCCTCTTCCTCCCCAAAACCCACTCCCTTCTAGCACTGATGAGGTTACCTAGTTGGGTGATGAGAAAGCGAAGGGGAAAGGGGAAAGAGCCCTTGTTCTCCTCCTCCTCTCCACAAACTCCATTCTCTTCTAGCACTGATGATGTTATCTAGTTGGGTTATGAAACGTCTGCAAGGAAACATCCCAGCTCAGAGAGCACCAAGGGCCCCACAGTCGTTCTCCCTCCTCCCTTCTAGCACTGATGAGGTTACCTAGTTGGGTGATGAAAGATCTTCAAGAAAACTGACAAGCTCAGAGACTACCAAAGACCCCACCGTCCTCTTCCTCCTCCCCCTCCTCCTCCTCCTCCTCCCCCATCACCATCCATTTCTCCCCACTGGAGTAGGTCAAAACCTCCAGCTTCAAAAGGTAAAAGCATTTTTCCACCTCTCATAAAATTACCCCCCCCCCCTGAATGAGAGAAGGCCCGAAGTGAAGGGCTGGGGGCTAACAGCAGCGTTTCTCAACCTTAGGGACTTTAAGATCTAAGGGGATTCTGGGAAGGGAAACCCAACGGATTTTAAAACGTGCCAAGGTTGGGAACCGCTGGGCTGAATAAGGACTGGAGGTGGGAAGCTACTCCCTGAGAATTGGGGAAAAACAGTAAGAAATATTAAAGGATGCTATGATTCAGCTTGTAAGGTTTGGGGGAGAAAGATTGCTGGCTTCTCGCCTTCTGACATTTGTTGTTTTTATTAGTTGTGAAGTTGTGTCTGATCCTTCGTGACCTCATGGACAATGTTCCTCCAGGCCTTCCTGTCCTCTCCCATCCTCTGGAGTCCATTGAAGCTCAGGCCGACTGCTTCGGGGACTCCATCCAGCCACCTCCTTCTCTGCCGTCCCCTTCTTCTTCTTTTGCCCTCCATCGTTCCCAGCATGAGGCTCTTCTCCAGGGAGTCCTTCCTTCTCATTAAGTGGCAAAAGTACTTGAGTTTCCTCTTCAGGATCTGGCCTTCTAAAGAGCAGTCAGGGTTGATCTCCTCTAGGACTGACCGGTAGGATGGCCTTGCAGTCCAAGGGACTCAATGCAGGAGTCTTCTCCAGCACCAGAGTTCAAAGGCCTCCATTCTTTGGCACTCAGCCTTCCTTATGGTCCAATCTTCACAGCCCTCCATTGCAACTGGGAAAACCATAAGCCTTGACTATGCACACTTTTGTTGGCAGGGGGATCTCTCTGATTTTTAGGATGCTGCCTAGATTGTCCATCGCTTCCCTCCCTAGGAGCAAGCATCTTTTGATTTCTTGGCTGCCGTCCCCATCTGCGGTGATCTTGGAGCCCAGGAAAATAAAATTGGCCACTGCTACCGACATAATTCAGGATAAAAGTGGGCTCAACCTCCTGGGATCCATTTTCGGACCAGGGCAAACCCAAAATTGCAAAACAAAACAAAAAAACCCTTCAGCAATTTTGCATGGTTGTTTTGCTGGGGAAGGAGCAAAGTCCATGCCAGAAGCCCTCCTCCCTCCCCGCACCCAGGAGGTGTGTGTTGAAGATAACTCCAGAGTTGTGGTTTCTTTTGTGAAGCCAAGTTATGGGCATAAGGTTGCCAGTGAGTCACCCAGCCCCTTCCTGGCAGCCGTTGTGTTAATGACGAAGAAATCAGATCCACCTCTTGGTTTGGCTGATTATTTGTGCCAATAATGCCAGGCCGACGGAGGTTGGGTTTGCCCAAGCCGACTCATCGAAGGCTTGTGGCTGCGGAAATTTTTTAAAAATGCGGAGGAGAGCGTCCAAGGAAAACCTGAGTCTATCCTGTCAATTCCCTTTCTTGTTGTTTGTTTGTTTTTATTGGATTTATATGCCGCCCTTCTCCCAAAGGACTCAGGGCGGCGTACAACATTAAAAAACACACATCGCGAAAAGTTAAAAAGAAATTAAATATATATCCCCAAAAAACAAAAACAAATCGAATTTGTAGAACAATACATTTAAAAAATGAGTTAAAATTAACAGGCCAGGCCGGCTTGCTGGAAAAGCCAACTTTTTAGGGCGTGTCGTTGTTGTTTAACTGTACCATATATATATATTTTTACTATTACTATTACAGCCTAAACTTAGTATCGCTTCCTCTCTGCTGGGATACGCGCCCGGCGCCCACACGTGGCTGAGCCCCAGCCGGCCGGCTGCAGGAGAAGGGGAGCGAGCCCTGGGTGCGCCAGGGAGTTCTTGGAATTCAACCCGGCTGCAGCACCGGGCGAGAAAGAAGACGGCTTATTCCAGGGTCCCTTTTTCCGAAGAGTTGAATGAGAAGGTGGCCGGCTGTCCTTGCAGTGCGAGGGGGCCTGTTTTGTCCCCCCCCCCCAGTTCCCAAACCCCCTGGGAGTTCCCAGCCGGTTCTACACCGCATGGGAGAAAACCACAACTTGCAAGGAGAGGAAATCTGATCCCGGTGACTCAGAGGGAGGGACGGAGAGCAAATAAGCGAAAGGAGGGATTCCTCGGAAGAAGCACCACTGAAAGATCCCAGCTCCGAGGAAGAAGGGGCAACTGAGCAGCCCTCCTTGGCTAGGAGAGGACATTCCAGACCAGTGGAGACCCTCGTCCCGGTTGCAAAAGAACTTGGTCCCAACCGTGCCAAGTCACCGTTCCCTCCCCCGCCCCATGTGCCTGCCAGCAGGGAAGAAGGACGATGCCGTGATGGGCTCGGCCACCAGAACCTGGACGCTCCCATCTTGGAAGCAGGATCCCAGGCAGCACTGGGGGCTGAGGCTGCTTTCCCGGTGGGGCCACAGCCTGCCGCTGATGGCCACCGTCCTGACGTGGCTGGCCACGGGCTCCACCATGTCCAGCCTGAACAAGTGGATCTTCGCCACCCACAATTTCCGCTACCCGGTCTTGCTGTCCTCCTTACACATGTTGACAGCTGTGGTGGTAGGCAGGCCTCTCGCCAGGCTCCAGGCCGGAGGAGAAGGAGGCTCCGGCTACCCGTCCCTCTACCCCAAAGCCCGGCTCCGGGTTTTCCTGCTGAGCCTGACCTTCTGCGCCAGCGTGGCTTTCGGGAATCTGGGGCTCAACCACGTCCAGCTGGACTTTGCCCAGATGGTGTACACCACCACGCCGCTCTTCACCCTCACCCTCTCGGAGCTGCTCCTGCGGAAGCGCCACCACCCGTTGCAGTACGCGGCCATGGGCCCCATTTGCTTGGGGGCCTCGCTGAGCTTCGTGGGCGAGGTGCACTTCGACCAAGCCGGCTGCTGCTTCCTCTTCGCCGCCACCTTCCTGCGAGGCCTGAAGTCCATTCAGCAGAGTAAGTGAGCCGGGTGGGGGGGTGGGGGGGTTGCGAAGGCAGGCTTGCGCCAACGGGGGCCGCAGGAAGGGGGGGCATCAACTCCCAAAAGTTAAAAGGAAATTAGATGAATATCCCAAAAAACCAAACCCAATTAATATGACAATAACATTTTAAAAATTAGATAAAATTTAATTTCTCTAGCCAATCATAAAATCTTCCCCATGTCTTGAAATACATCGATTCCTCTTTATCCTTTATTTTCAGTGTCAACCTGTTCATCTCTGCACAATCTAGTATCTTTTTTTTATTATCTCTTCATCTGTTGGTCACTTATTTCATTTCCGATTTGGGGCAAATACAATTCTCGCTGCTGTAGTATAATCAAATAAGTATCCTCTTTCTGAAGTTTCTCTGGGATAATACCTAGTAAAAATGTCTCTGGTCCGAATCCTATTTCTTGTTGTCATGTTTTCCTTTGCTCAAAAGATCCTGAAGCTTTGCTGACCCTCTCCTTGTCTGCCTGCCTGCAGGTACCCTTCTCCAGGAAGAGCAGCTGGATCCCTTGAGGCTCTTGTGCTTGACTTCGCTGCCCAGCTTCTGCCTTCTCTTTGTGGCCGCACTGGGCATGGAGGTGGGCTCAGCCTGGGAGGGTCTATTGGCCTACGAGGCCAGCCTCTGGACCTGCGTGCTGCTCAGCTGCCTGGGCTCAGTCCTTTACAACTTGTCCAGCTTCTGCATCCTCTCGCTGACCTCCGCTCTCACCATCCACGTCCTGGGGAACTTCAACGTGGTGGGGAACCTGCTTCTCTCCCACTGGCTGTTTGGAAGCCAACTGACGTTGCTGAGTTATGTGGGCATCGCCCTCACTCTGCTGGGCGTCCTCGTGTACCATCACTCCGAGGGGATCGCTGCTTGTTGGCGCTCGCTGGCGGGCCCAGCCAAAAAAGAGTAGGGGCACTCAGAATGGGCTGGAACAAGCTACCCTTCTGACTGCCAGCTCATCCTCTTCTTTCTGTTGGCCTACAGCAGGCCTTGGGATCTCCTGTAACTCCTATTGGCGGTCAGGATCGGCAAACAACAGCCTGCATATGGGAAAATCCTATTGCAGGCGGAGTGAACCACTGTAGGCTGAATATGCACAACAAGCGGAGCTGTAGATTATGGTTTGGGAGCCTCAAAAGCAGGGTTGGACCACATCTCTTGAGTCCCAACCATTGGATGGGCTTAGTTTAAGCCATCTAAGTTTGGCTAAGTCCGGCCAAAAAGCTTTGAGAAGGAAGTTTTATTTTTCTCTCCAAACAGATCCCTGTGATTTGAATTATTTTGTAATTCTGGGCAAGAATGACCGCTAACAGTTTTTAGGAATACTTTTTGCCTGCCCGGCGCAGGCGAGTGTGAGACAAATTCTTTTAGCTTTATGTTTGTTTGTTTTTAAATTAAGATATTCCCAAGTTTTGTCTTCTAAAATCTGATCTTTGGAAAGAGAAGTTACTTTTCATTCATAATTGTGTTTGTCAACCTTGGCAACTCGGCATAAGAACCCGGGTGGTGCAGTGGTTAGAGAGCAGTGCTGCAGGCTACTTCTGCTGCCTGCCGGCTGCCTACAATTTGACAGTTCAAATCTCACCAGGCTCAAGGTTGACTCAGCCTTCTGTCCTTCCGAGGTCGGTAAAATGAGGACCCAGACTGCTGGGGGCAATATGCTGTCTCTGTAAACCACTTAGAGAGGATTGTAAAGCACTGCAAAGCGGTATATAAGTCTAAGAGCTATTGCTATTGAAGATGTGCAGACTTCAACTCCCAAAATTCCCCAGTCAGCTTAGCTGGCTGGTTGGGGAATTCTGGGAATTAAAGTCTGCCCATCTTAAAGTTATCAAGGTTAAGAAACACTGCTTCATAAGACGTCCTGCAAGTTTAGTGCATCTTTTGCAAGGTTTGTTTAGGGTTTATTTATTTTCACACTGCCGTATTTCCCACGGATTCCTGGGGATTTAACTGTAATTCCAAACACAACAGAAGGACACAGCTTGACAACTGCACAAGGCCCCAGCACTATTCTAAGCTATTATGTTGAAGAAGTGTCCACATTTCAGAGTGGTGAAATTCAAATATTTTTACTACTGATTCTGTGGCCGTGGCTTGGTGTGCATGGCATGGCTTAGTGGGCGTGGCAGGGGAAGGATACCGCAAAATCTCCGTTCCCTCCCCACTCCAGGTGAAGGATACTGCAAAATCTCCATTTCCTCCCAATCAGCTGGGACTCGGCAGGCAGAGAATAGATGGGGGCAAGGCCAGCCAGAGGTGGTATTTGCCAGTTCTCTGAACTACTCAAAATTTCTGCTACCGGTTCTCCCGAACCTGTTAGAACCAGCTGAATTTCACTCCTGGTCCCATCCCTTTTGGAAAGAAGAACCTGGACTGGCACGTTAGAGTAAAGAAACATGTGCACACAATTCCTCCGGTCCAAATTATATGGGGGTATTCTTAATTTTGATAGCCGCCGTAGTCCGCTTGCAAAGAAGAGATTCTTTGCAGGGGGGGGGATTCGGATCCGTAGTTTAAATAAGATCAGTCCCCTTTCATCGTCATCTTCTTTTAACGACCACATAATCCCTTGCGGGGGTAGAGTCTGGGCAACTCAATGGAGCTAGCAGAGTGTTTACTGGCCGGATGCCTTTCTTGTCACCGGTACGGAGTTTTGTTCGGCAGATAAATTCTCATTGTGCCCAGAGAGAGAAATACTAGCCTCCACCTAGGATCGGACCTCATTGTGAGGCGAGAGCTCCCCCCCTAGGCTACCGCGCCCCTCTTAAATAAGGTCACCTTTGCACAAGTAGTTTCGTGACACACGCCAGCACCTCAACCCTATGGTCCTATCAGGGTGAATCAGTAACTACATTATTTCTCTGCAACTCCGCAGAAAACATTTCGAATCATCTGCTTTTCCTGCCCGGGGGGTTGATCGTACAGGAAGGGGTTGTTATTGTACGGCTGTCGTCACAATGAAAAATTGGAAATGTTGTGCCTGCGTATCTTTCTGTTTTGGACTGGATGCGCAGAGGACATTAAGCTCTGGTTTGTTTAACTGCGATCTACTGAATAAGCCACTGGGTTGGGGAATATTTTCACCTATATATGCTATAGACTACTAGTTCTTAGACCATTGCTTGGATCAACCAGGCAAATAAAGCTATTTTGCCCGGCCTCCTTTAAAGATGTTTTAATCTGGGGTTGCAAGAGATACAGATAACCACAGGTAGGCAGCAAGGAGATACAAAAGAAAAACGCTCCAGTACTTTGCTGCCATCTAGTGGTAATCGAGCATCTTGCAGGCCTACTGGTTCATAAAGCACACAAAGACACACAGCATTTGATTCCTGAATTAAGGTCTTGGCGGCCTCCAACCACCTTTGCCGATTTCAGAAACCGAGACTAAACGACGGTTGAGATGTTTATGTAAACGAGGAAGGAGCTTTAAATCATTTGCCAGCCGGGGAATTCTGGGAATTGAAGTCTGCACATCTTAAAAAGTTCCTGAGGTTGAGAAACATTGCGATAGAGTCTTAGTTTCGAGGGGGGAAAATGTTATCAAATAAGTCCACCGTTCGGATTAGATTAACAGAGTTGGAAGGGACCTTACAGGTCATCTAGCCCAACCCCAAGCAGGAGACCCTACGCCATTTCTGACATTTCTCCCCTTGAAAGCTACCAGTAGTGGGCTCCTCCCTGATGCTTTTTTGAATTAGCTGATATTCGGCTGGCCTCCTGATAGAAGTGGGAGACCCCTGAATAAAGTTAGAACAATTAACTAGTGGAACGACTTGCCACCAGAAGTTGTGAATGCTCCAATACTGGAAGTCTTTAAGAAGATGTTGGATAGCCATTTGTCTGAAGTGGTGCAGGGTTTCCTGCCTAAGCAGGGGGTTGGACTAGAAGACCTCCAAGGTCTCTTCCAATTGTTCGTTCTTTCTTTCTTTCCTTCTTTCCTTCTTTCCTTCCTTCCTTCCTGCCTTTCTTCCTTCCTTTCCTTTCTTCCTTCCTTTCCTTCCTTCTTCCTTTTTCTTTCTTTCCTTTTTCTTTTCCTCCCTTCCATCCATCCTTCCTTCCTTCCTTCCTACCTACAGCTTGCCTTCGGAAGTTGTGGGAGCTTCATCCCTGGAAGCTCTCAAGAAGAGATTGGGCTGTCACCTGTCAGAAATGGTATAGGGGTCTCCTGCTTGGGCGGGGGGGGGGGTTGGACTAGATGACCTACAAGGTCCCTCCCGACTCTGTTAATCTGCAATCAAAGAGGAGCTGAAATGTTTTGCTAGCCAACGGAGGATGAAACCCTTCCCAGCCTCATGGGAACCAATAAGAAACCCAGCAACCTGTTTAGCATCTCAGCTCGTGTTTGTCTCAAAATAAAGCTCTATTTTTGTCTTATTTGTGTCCTGGTGTCCTTGAGTGACCCCGAGGAGAGGGAGGGAGGGCAGGCTGAGAATATGACGCAACTCCGGCCTCTGCAAATGTTAAAAAAACAAAAACAAAACTGGAGGTGGGGAACAGTTTGACAGCCAAGAGAAGCAAATTCGGGGAAAGAAACGGCTTTTCCGGGCGAAGGAAAGATATATATATATATATTTTGTGGCATGGTGCAGACAAAAAACACCGGCTGTTTGGTTGCTGTAGCAACGGCTGCCCTGCTGGGTAATAGGCATTTCCAGACTGTGGAAATTTAAAAAAAGGAAACCTTTGGAAAACAGGATGTTTGCAAAAAAAAAAAAAAAAAATAACAATAAAAATAAAAGGGGAAAAAAAAAGCATCCTTTTGGCAGCCAATTCAATGCTGAACAATCCTGAAGGAAGTTGCGGTTGCTTTTCGTGTGCAATTAGAGCGGCTACAGCTGTCACTAAAAATGAGAGCATAAAACAGACCGGATTTCTGCCAATCAACCGCTGGAGTTGCAAACATCACTCAACTTCTCTCTGGGCGGAAAAAACAACAACCGCTCAACATTCGGTGGCTGAAGGTTACATATCACAAGGAGGAGAAGGCGTTTTGTTAACTATACTTGGCAACCTTAGATCAGTGGTCTAAGTTCGAATCCCAGTAAGGGTATGGCTAGCTGATGAGAGCTAAATAGCTTGAAATAGATCTATACTAGTCTCCCTTTATTTATTTATCAGCACAAATACAACACACACACACATATAAAATATACACATATAGATATAGATATTTATACATAGATATATAGATATGTAAACGTTTCCCTCGCATATATGGGCTAGTCGTTCCCGACTCTAGGGGGTGGTGCTCATCTCCGTTTCAAAGCCGAAGAGCCAGCGCTGTCCGAAGACATCTCCGTGGTCATGTGGCCGGCATGACTCAATGCCGAAGGCGCACGGAACGCTGTTCCCTTCCCACCAAAGGTGGTCCCTATTTTTCTACTTGCATTTCTTACCTGCTTTCGAACTGCTAGGTTGGCAGAAGCTGGGACAAGTCACGGGAGCTCACTCTATTGGCGCTAGGGATTTGAACCACCGAACTGCCAACCTTTCTGATCGACAAGCTACCAATTCTTAGAGTAGGTTGTTGAAAATTATGTTGTCCAAGAGAAAGTTCTTTTGTTGCACTTTCTGAAAATGGCCTTTTCTTTGGTGTTCTTTGTTTATTTCCTGGCAATTTTGCCATGCCGTTAATTTTTATTCCTGAATCCAAGGATTTCTAAAGTTTGTGTGATTAGCTAGCATCGCAATGTTGTTGTTTTTTCCTCCACACTTAACTCTATCAGCCAAGCTGGGTTTTAATGAATCTTCTCCCCTCTGCTGTTCTGGCCAAGTAATTGCAAGTGTTTGATATTTTATCTGGGCCAATGTTTAGAAAACAGAATGACCGAGTTGGAAGGGACCTTGGAGGTCTTCTAGTCTACTCAAGCCGGAAGCCCTATGTCATGGGTTGTCCAATCTCATCTTAAAAATTTCCATGTTTTGGGGCATCCCAAATTTCTGGAGTTCCACCAATGAATTGTTCTCTTGGGAAATTCCTCCTTAGTTCTAGGCTGCTTCTCTTCTTCATGAGTCTCCATTTGTTGCTTCTTGTGTTCCCGGAGATATTTCCACAGACTGCTCTGCAAATATTTTGAAATATAACTCCTACCATGTGGTGGAAACCCACCAAAGAGCCATCCGGTTGGTTCTCGTTTGGCAGGTGTCCCACTGGGCAACTATTCAGAGTTAGGATGGGGATAAAAATGTAATTGTACAATTAATCCTCACATATACCGTCCTCTAACCACTGCGCCACCGAGGCTCATAGCCTTAAAGATATCTGGTAACAATTGTTACGTAGCTCTCATTTTGCTCTAAAACTACACAAAAGTTGAACCGAGTGTAAAATTTGGGGGTTGGGGGCTTTCTTTCCAATGGGACTTTCATCTTCTCTTCTGGAGTCCTCAGAAACTTTCCTGGTGAATGCCACCTCCCCCAGGACCCATGGGGTCTCCTCTTAGGGGGCCCATGCTCCGAAATACTATGGAAAATTGGCAGGAGGAGGAGGAGGAGGAGGAGGAGGAGGAGGAGAGGACTGTTTGTCAAAGCGAGCCATGAAACACAAGCAGCCTAAATACGTGTTGAAGTTGAAATGTTTTAATAACGTAAACATGCTACATGCCCAAGGAAACCGATTATCGGAGAATATTTCGTCCTAAGGTGCCCAAGAAGGCTGGAGATCCAGATCTAATTCCTTCTAAGCAGGGGAGAAATTCAGAAGTTTGCAATCCTGCCAGCTGTTTTCCTGGAAACTTGGCTGGGAAAACGCAACGAAAATTCATCCAAGGGTTTTTGTGTGTGTGTGTGTGTGTGTGTGTGTGTGTGTGTTTTTTTAAGGATCTCGCCCAAAAGCTCGGCGGCTCCCCTCCCCTCCCCCACCCCCCCCAAAAAAGAGCCACATGTCTCCAAGCAGCCGAACTGCAGGATTTATTCCTAGAGTCAAGAAGGAGTCAAATCATCGAATGGTGTCGTATATATAATTTTTTCCCCTTCCCACATCCATGTTTTTTATTTTATTTTATTTTAATTGAACAGAAAGAAAAACACACAGGACAAAGCACCCCGGGGTTGTTGTTTTTTAAAAAAAATCCCCCTTTCTGGCCAAGGTGGTTGCCAGCCCCCCACTTGGCGTGACGGTTTTCAAAGTTCAGCCAAGGTCACGCGTGGCTTTGCGCGGCGCCTTGGCTTGGAAGGAGGAGGGGGGGTGCGCACCCACGCTGCGTCTCTCACAGCGAAATCATGACTCTAACCTCGTTTTCGTAGAGGTCAGGGATGCGGCCCAGAGGGGACTGAATCATTTTGACGCTGTTTTTCCCGAAGAGGTGATACTCGTATTCCACCAGCTGTTCCCAGAAACCGAGGTTTGGGCGGATGACGGGGCGGCAGGATTTCACCCAATCGTGGGCGTTGAACAAAGACATGGAGTGGTACTTCATCAGGTAGGCGATGCACAGGGCAGCCGAGCGGCTGACCCCGGCGGCGCAATGCACCAGGGTCCGGCCCTGATTTCGGTCGACCGCCTGGATCTTATCGGCTACGGGGTCGAAGAAGTCGTAAATGCGGGCGGTGGGGTAATCCAGGACGGGGACGTGGATGTAGTAAATGTCTGGGAAGTAGGTGTCCACCACTTCCACCGTGGCGTTGATTACGGTGGTGATGCGGTTAGCGTAGAGGAAGAGTTTATTGTTCGCCGCCTCGCCATTGCTGATGAAGAGGCTGTTGGTGATGCGGGATAAGCCGTAGACCGACGGGTTCCTGAAAAGGATGGGTATGGCGCCAAAAACTGCGTTCATCAAGGCGAGCGTTAGATGACCGATACAGGGGACGGCGGCGTCATTTTTCGGGGGCTGAAGGGAGCTGAGGAAGGAAAACAAAAAGAGGAAAGAAAGGGAAGCAGGGAATTCTCAAACCGTGGGCCGAACAGAAGCAGGAGGACTCTGGGGTCCTGGTCGCTCTCTGAGCGGGTTTGTTTTCTCGCAGACATTTCATTGACCCAACTAGGGAACATCATCAATGCTAGGAGGGAGTTGGGGGAGAAGAAGGAAGAAGAGGAGGAAGAGAAGGAGGAAGAGGACTGTGGGGCCCTTGGTGCTCTCTGAGCTTGGTTGTTTTCTGGCAGACGTTTCATGACCCAACTAGGTAACATCATCAGTTCTAGAAGGGAATGGAATTTGTCAAGAGGAGGAGAAGGAAAGGGAAAGCGGAGGTGGAAATGGAGGAGGAGGAGGAGGAGGAAGAGGCCACTGTAAAGTCCTTGGTGCTCTCTGCCGTTTTCCTGCAGACATTTGATGACCCAACAAGGTAACGTCATCAGTGCTAGAAAGGAGTTGGGGGAGGAGGAGGAGGAGGAAGAAGAAGAGGAGGAAGAGAAGGAGGAGGAGGAGGACTGTGGGGTCCTGGGTGCTCTCTGAGCTGGCTTGTTTTCTTGCAGACATTTCATCACCCAACTAGGTAACATCATCAGTGCTAGAAGGTAGTGGGGTTTGGGGAGGGGAGGGGGAGGGGAGGGGAAGGAAAGGGGAGGAAGAAGAGGAAGGAGGAGAAGGATTGTGGGGTTATATATCAATGGACAGATAATTTAATCACGAATGTAATGCAACAAACTTTGTTCAATTATCTGTATTCTATGAAAAGCTACAGCCAAATTTAGCCAGCATTAAAACCCAGTTAATAGAAGCCATCATTCCATCTTGGTTCTACATTATAACAGCTGCAGAACTCAAAGACCTGGTTCCCTCCATGGGAAGACGTTGTTGTAAGGCCGTAATTCATGCTAAAGGTTACCCAACTAAGTATTTAACTGACATGGCGATCATTTTGTATATCTCGTTTTTTTTCTGCGTGTTTCACTTTTCTTCTTTATAACTGCCATTCTAATAGCGAATCCTTCATAAAAGTTATTGCATTGCATTCTTGATTAAATTATCTTTCCATTGATATATAATGTTACAGGGCTGTTCTGAAACAAAAAAGTGGTGTTATTAGCCATCAAACCTCAAAAATACTGCACACTTTTCCCAAAAGGTTCCCACAATTTTGGCCGCTACTTTATATGTTCAGTATATGTGTGGTTTAAGACTCCTGCCTTGTGCAGAGGGTTGGACTAGAAGACCTCCAAGGTCCCTTTCAGCTCTAGGATTCTGTGATATGGTGATCCACAAACCAATTTGTCTGTCTGTCTGTCTGTCTCTCTCTCTCTCTCTCTCTCTGTTTGTCTCTGTCTTTCTGTCTCTGTCTGTCTGTCTCTCTCTCTGACTTTCTGTCTCTCTCTGTCTGTCTGTCTCTCTCTCTGGTCTCTGTCTCTCTGTCTTTCTGTCTCTCTCTGTCTTTGTGTCTGTTTGTCTGTCTAGCTCTCTCTGTCTCTGCCTTTCTCTCTCTCTCTCTCTCTCTGTCTCTCTCTGTGTGTCTCTTTGTGTCTCTCTGCCTTTCTCTCTCTCTCTCTTTCTCTCTGTCTTTCTGTCTCTGTCTGTCTATCTCTGTCTGGTGGGGGCTTGGTCCCTTTTGAAACCCCTACCTTTCCAAAGATGCTTTCCAGGGAAACTTCACATGTCTTTTGTCTCCCCAGCTGCGTGAAAACCTGCGAAGGGTATATACCTGGGAAGAAGGAAGCGGGGGGGGGGGTGAGTGAGGGCTGGGGGTGCAAAGGCAGCACCGCTTGTTTTTTGGGGGGAGTAGCGCTATAAAATTATATGTCAATGGAAAGATACTTGAATCACAAATGTAATTCAACAAAGTCTGCTCAATTATCTTGTATTCTATGAAAAGTTTCATCCAAATATAGCGAGCAATAAAACCCAGTTAATAGAAGCCATCATTCAGTCATGGTTTCACATTATAACAGCTGCAGAACTCAAAGCCTTGGTTCCCTCCGTGGGAAGACGTTGTTGTAAGGCCGTAATTCATGCTAAAGGTTACCCAACTAAGTATTTAACTGACATGGTGAACATTTTTGTATATCTCGTTTTTTTTTAATGGTGATCATTTTTTTTTTAATATCTCGTCTTTTTTTACCTTCGTCACTTTTCTTCTTTATAACTGCCATTCTAATAGCAAATCCTTCATAAACGTTATTGCATTTCGTAGAACTTTTGTTAGAATACAGGTAATCAAACAGACTTTGTTGCATTGCATTCTCGATTCAATCCTCTTTCCATGGATATATCATTTTTTATAGTGCTACCCCCCCCCCCAAAATAAATAAAAGTGGTGTTATTAGCCATCCAATCTCAAAAATACTGTACACTTTTCCCCAAAAAGTTTCCACAATTTTTTGGCCACTCCTGTAGGGATTTGAACAGCCAACCTTTCTGATTGACATGCTCAGCGTTTTAGCCCCTGAACTCCCGAGCCCATCCTCCTTGGCCTGGCTGGCTGGGGATACTGGGAACCGTCTTCCCACGCCCCTGAGGCCGGGTGTGCCTTTCCCAGGGCAGATGGGCAGGTACCCCTTGCCCAGCCAGGATGGAAAGCCTCTTGGTCCAGCAGGAGGAAGAAGAACGCTCTGGGGAGCGCCAGGTGAGTTCAGGTAGGCTGCTCTTGCCCCTGGAGGCTCCATCCCCTTGCCTTACCCCCACCCGTCCCGCGGGGACGCGATGTCTCGCTTTCTCTCTCGGCCGTCGGGTCGCCGCAGCCTCCGGAGCAGAAGGCGCCGCGCGAAGATGCCCCGAGCCCGGCGGGCCGGTTTCCGAGGCAACCGGGCAATGCCAACCCATTGTGACCGCTTGGCGCCCGCTTTTAGCCCGGCCGACTCAACCGCCGGAAGCTCGGGCGATGGAGAAGGCGCTGCAGAAGGCGCTGCAGGGACCCCAGCCCGTCGTGACCTTCTTCACGCCCCGCGACCACCGAGAACTGGTGCTCTACAGGTGAGGAGGGGGGCGATGGGGGGGGGGAGGAGGAAGCACCGCTTCTCCTCCTCCTCCTGCCAGAGACCCTCCTCGCCCCCTCCCCGCTCCGATCGAGCGGCGGTTGCCGCTTAGCGGAAAACCTTTGCTCTCTCCGGCCCCATCCCCCGAAAAAGTCTCAAAGGAGAGAGAGAGAGAGAGAGAGACAGAGGAAAGGAAGAGAGAAAGAGGGAAGGAGAAGGGGAAGGGAGAGGAAAGGAAAGGAAGAAGGAAAGTGGGGAGGAAGGGAGGAGAAGAGAGAAAGAAGGAAAGAGGAAAGGAGGAGGGGAAGGGAGAGGAGGAGGAAAGGAAGAAGGAAAGAGGGAAGGGGAAGGGAGAGAAAGAAGGAAAGAGGGAAGGAGAGGAGGGGAGAGGAGGAAAGGAAGAAGGAAAGAGGGAAGGAGGAAAGGAGGAAAGGAAAGAAAGAAGGAAAGAGGGAAGGGGAAGGGAGAGAGGAGAGAAAGAAGGAAAGAGGGAAGGAGAAGAGAAGGAGAGGAGGTGGAAAGGAAAGGAAGAAAAGAGGGAAGGGGAAGGGAGAGGAGAGGAGAGGAAGAGAAAGGAAAGGAAAGGAAGAAGGAAGGGAAAGGAGGGAAGGGGAAGAGAGAGAAGAGAGAAAGAAGGAAAGAGGGAAGGAGAAGAGGAGGAGAGGAGGTGGAAATGAAGAAGGAAAGAGGGAAGGGGAAGGGAGAAAGGAGAGAAAGAAGGAAAGAGGGAAGGAAAGAGAGGGGAGGGGATAGAGACCCTGCATACATTTCCTGAAGCCAGCAACTGTCTGGCTGAGTGAAGGCAACAGATGGTGCCAAATTTCGCAGCTTTATTTCAGTCCTCCTTGTGATGATGGGCAAGAGGCCTCCTAACCCGCTGGCTTCCCCCCCCCCCGCCCCCAGCCAGCAAACTTGCAGCGAAGCCGCTTTGAAGAGGTTCCTTCCCAAAAGCCACCTGGCGAAGGTGATTATCCAGGACAACATTAGCGTTCAGCGGGTCCAGGAGATTAAGGTATGGGTTTGAAACCCCCTTGCCCGAATTGGGCGTGGCCAGCCAAAGGTGGGATTTGGAGGTTTTCGGAACCAGCCGTAACGTTAGCTACGGGTTCCCCCCGTAGCCCACCCCCTCCTACGACCGTTAACTTCCTTGTCTAAAGAGCCGCTCGCGGGATCACCTTGTGGCTTGGTTTTTTCCCCAGAAACAGCAAATTGAAGGTAGGAAAAAGAAAGCCGAGAATCTGTTGGATCAGATGAAGAGGAGTTTTCTCCAGAACCAGCAGAAAAAAACCTCCCGCTGGAAGAAAGAATACAGCTATTATCAGAAAATGTTGGATGAGATCGACCAGCGGAAACTCATGCGAGAATTAGGCTCGAATTTTTCCATGAAGGAAAGCCGTCTCTCCGATTCCGTAAAGCCCTCGGAAAAGTCAAGACAAGTCAGATAACTGCAACCACGCTGGGGAAATGGCGTTTGCCGGGCCATTTCATCAGAATAAAACCATGTTGAAAAAAAAAAAACCCGTTCCCGTCGGTTGTTTTGTTGACAAAAAGCCTTCAAGCCAGCTCAGCCAAGCGAAATAGCGGCGTCATCCCAGTATAACAGCCAGTAGATGGTACTGTTTTCCAGTTTGGATCAATGGTATATATGCTGTTTTGTTTCTAAGTAGACTTTCCCAGTTTCTTGCTCCAGTTAAATAGTTGAGCAGTAAAGCACATGGTGACTGTACCCTTTGCTTGCTCTGTGGTGCTATATGTATAAACAGCATTTCTAACGGAGTCAATCAATGTCATGATTTTTGCTATGGTGAACCTGGGGAGATTCAAGAGGGCTGGAGCTGCAACGGAGAAGGTTCTTGGAGCCTCTAAGGGGGCAGTTTAATGAGCGGGAGCCAAATGGGGCACACACCCTCTTGAGAGCATGAGGTGGGCAGAAGAAAGGGGAGGTCAGCAGTATCTCGGACTGCCAGGCCCCGTGCTTAGAACATAACCGGCACCTTGCATTGGGCTCGGACACCAACTGGAAATCAAACTTTATTTGGCTAAATAGTTCAGAGAGAGAGAGCAATTTCTAACATCTGAACAGCGTTCTAATCCAAAAACACATAGTGTGTTCAAAGCATCAAAAACACGGGAAAAATTAAAGCATTTCAATTGGCTAAGTTCCTTATTACTAGGCAGAGAAGCATGCAGGAAACCCTTGTTTCATTCTGGCTTTTGGGGTTAAGCCTTATGTCTGACTCACAAGCGAGACCTCCAACTGACTTGGCTTACTTACAATAGGTGTTGCCGTTTGACATTGGAATTTCCTAAATTCAAGTTTCCTGTTCTCCTTCAAGACTAGGAAAAAGTATAACAAGATAGAAGGGATAGATGGGCCCCCCAAGAAATCATCTAGTCTGACCCCGTTTCATGTTCACTCTTATGTCCAACTCTCACTTTATGTCCTGCCTTAATGATGCGTCCATCCCATCACATTCGGGGCCAGCTGCAGCTTTTGGGTGGTCTCTCAAGGGCAGCCCCACAAAGAACTAGATGACCTCCAAGGTCCCTTCCAACCCTGTTAATCTGTAACCAAAGTGTCCTCAGAGATGCCCAATGCTTGAGGGGGGGGGGTTGGACTAGATGACCTGCAGGGTCCCTTCCAACCCTGTTAATCTGTAATCAAAGCGTCCTTGGATGGAGATGCCCTAGTGCTTGGGCAGAGGGGGTTGGACTAGATGACCCGCGAGCCCCCTTCCAACTCTTGTTAATCTGTCGAGCCCTGAGGGAAAGGACTTCAACTCCCGACAAGCCTCGCGCGGGGCCGAGGGAACTCTGGGAGTTGAAGTCCGGGCACGGGGGGGAGGGAGGGGGAGGAGAGTGGGTGGGGCGAGCGCTCCGCCCCTGACGCGAGAGGAGGAGGAGGAGGAGGGAGGGGGAAGGGGAGGGGGCGTGTCCTGTGTCCCGTGGCCCCTCCCCTCCCCCTGCCCAGCCCTGGAGACGGCGCCGGGCGAGTCGGGCGGGCGCGGGCGGAGCTGGGCTCCTATGGGGCGGGGGGCGACGGTGGGCCCGCTGTGCAGCGCTGGCAGCCGCGGGCTGGTCTCCCTGCTGGGCGCCGTCACCGTCCCGTGCCTGGCCTGCAAGCAGCCGCCCCCGCCGCCGCCGCCTGCCATGAGCCTGGCCGGGGAGAGCGGCTGCTCCGCGGGCGGCGACCCCTCGGACACCCACCGCGGCTGGCTCTTCAAGTGGACCAACTATCTGAAGGGCTACCAGCGCCGCTGGTTCGTCCTCAGCAACGGGCTGCTCAGCTACTACAGGTAAGGCGCCAGGGGACCCATGCGCCCCGGCCGCGGAGGAAGAGCCCATGGGGCACTCCCGGGCCGCGGCTCCTTTTTCTTTCTTTCTTTTTGCAGACTTGGTCCTCTCCCATCGTCCCCTCCCCCAGGGTATTGCTCTCAGCCCCACGGTCCTGGGTTGGCAAGGTTTGGACTTCGGCTCCCATCGTCCCCTTCCCACGGGTGCTGTCCTCGGTTCTCAGATTTCCCCGCTTGGCAAGGCTTGGGCTTCGGCTCCCATCGTCCCCTCCCGCATTGATTGGCTGCCCCTGCAGATTCCAAAAGGGCACCTGAGGCGGATTGGACTACAGGTCCCATCCTCACTTGGACTTCAATACAATACAATACAATAGTAGAGTTGGAAGGGGCCTTGGAGGTCTTCTAGTCCAACCCCCTGCCTAGGCAGGAAACCCTATACCGTTCCAGACAAATGGCTATCCAACATCTTCTTAAAGACTTCCAGTGTTGGGGCATTCACAACTTCTGGAGGCAAATTGTTCCACTGATTAATTAATTCAGCTCCCATCGTCTCCTCCCAGGCCTCAAGGTTCTCAGCTCCCATGGTTCCCATCTTGGCAAGGCTTGGGTCTCAGCTCCCATCGTCCCCTCCCGCATTGACGCCCTTGCAAGTTCCAACGGGGCATCCGAGACAGGGTGGACTACAGGTCCCATCCTCGCCCTTGAAGCTGCTCCAGCAAGCTGCCACTCAGAGAGATAGGAGGACATCTTCCATCATCCACAGCTAACCTCGGCTGTCCCCCGGTTCGGATGGGTCTGGATTCCAATGCCCATCCTCCTCCTACCTCTTGTCAGGCTCTCCCAACACTCCCCCCCCCCAGGGTGCAACAAGCGTCGGACTACATATCCCACCATCCCCAGCCCGCCTTTTTAGCCGGCTGTTCCACCAAGCATAAAACTGCAGCTCCCATCATCCTTAGCCACATAGATATGTGGAGCATCTGGATGCTTGGGAACAATTGGCTGCCCTGGGGGGAATGATGGGAAATGTAGTCCTGGTGTGTGTGTGTGCCTGTCTGTATTCAGCGCACCCCATTCAGTAGCTGAAGAATCTTTGGGGTGCTGAAATACTACAGAGATTGCGGTAAAGTTATTCCTTGCCCGGTTGCACAGTGTATTACGGTAGCTGGCATCCATTGTAATGCATTGAAGGCTTGCAAATATTTGTTTACTTCTTTGTATGTGTGTAAGAAAGAGGTTGCTGGGGGGGGGGGTTGTGTCCACGGTGCCCCAGATACTGTGGGTGCAAAGGGAATTTATCATCATCATCTTTTAACGACCCCATAATGTGGGGTGGAGTCTGGGCAATTGAATGGAGCTAGTGTTTTAATGGCCGGTTGCCCTTCGTGTTGCCAGTACGGAGTTTTGTTCTGGAGATATAGTCTCATTGTGCCCAAAGAAAGAAATATCTGCCTCTACCTAGGATTGAACTCACAGCCTCCTGATTGTGAGGCGAGAGCGTACGGCCAGTAGTCCTCGGTAGTCATCGGCGTATGTCCGGTAGTCCTTGGTAGTCATTGGGGTATGGCCAGTAGTCTTCAGTAGTCATCGGCGTACGGCCGGTAGTCCTCGGTAGTCAGCAGTGTACGGCCGGTAGTCCTCGGTAGTCTTCGGCGTACGACAACAATTTAGCCCAAAACTTCCATCGTGAAGCAAGGCGGTTCTTAAGTGAGTTTTACCCTGTTTTACGACCTTCCGTGCCACGTTTAAGCGAATCACAGCTGTTGTGAAATCAGTCACACCGATTGTTAAGTGAATCTGCTTTTCCCACTGATTTTGCTCCTCAGAAGGTTGCAAAAAGGGGAAATCGCGTGACCCTGGGGATGCTGAAACGGTCGTAAGTGTGGGAAAATGGTCCTGAGTCACTTTTTCCCCCAGTACCGTTGTAATTTTGTAACCGTCATTAGGCGAACTTGTAAATGGAGGACTACTTATACTACCACTTCGAGCAGGTTCTCAACCTTAGCGTTGTTGAGATGTGTGGGTTCCGATTCCCAGAATTCCCCAGCCAGCATGTGCGCTGGGGAATTCTGGGAATTGGGAAACCCACGGATCTTAAAAGCTTGCCAGGATGGGAAAAACGCTATAAATTACAGATTTATAAGGGGGGGAAAATATCACGTTCGGAAGGGATCAATTTTGAATTCTTTTTCCATCGGCTTCTCTGTACTTCCAGAAATTCTTTCTTTCTTTATTATGTATTGGACTTTGTCAAACAAAAAACGAGAACAAGAGAATAAAAATACAACGACAGGAGATGAGAGCCACGTTAGCGCAATTATGCACCCCTCCCTCTACTGTAATAACCATTAAGCATTTAATGATACTCTAGAAATTAATAACCGTGCCCCTGTTTTTTTTTAGATCGGCTGAGCCTTTTTAGCCAAATGTAAACCCCGTAATCCTTTGGTAGAGCTTTAATCAACTTTAGGGAAGCAAATAATTTGCAATCCCGTTAAGTCACTTAAGGCGGGAAGGGACCTCGGAGGTCTTCTAGTCCAGCCCCCTCCTGAAGCAGGAGACCCTCAAGTCAATCAGAATAGAGCTGGAAGGGACCTCGGAGGTCTTCTAGTCCATCCACCTACTCAGGCAGGAGACCCTATCCCATTCCGGACAAACGGTTGTCCAGTCTCCTCTTAAAAACCTCCAGTGATGAAGCATCCAAAACTTCTGGTGGCAAGCCGTTCCACCGGCTAATTGCTCCCACCGTTATGAAGTTTCTCCTTAATTCCAGGTTGCTTCTCTCCTTGATTAGTTTCCATCCGTTTGTTTCTCGTCCCGCCTTCCGGTGCTTTGGAAAATAAGTTGACCCCCTCCTCTTTGGGGCAGCCCCTCAAATACTGGAACGCCTTTACCGTGTCCCCCCCTGGCCCTTCTTTTCATTAACACCCCCCCCACCCCATTCCAGGAACCGTTCTTTCTATGTTTTAGCCTCCACTCCCATAACCCTCGGTTGCTCTTCTCTCAACGCGTTGAAGCAGCCATGCGCAAACACAATGCTTTTGTGTCGAGACGGCTGTTTCCCACAATCGCTCCGTCGCGTTCTCCTTTTGCGCCGAGCACAGTGGCAGGCCGGGCGAGCGAATGCTGGGGTTGCATTTGCCGTCATTGTTAAATTAATCCCCCTGCGGTGAAGTGAAACCTCGAGCTTGTTAAACCAATCGGGCTTCTCCCTTTGACTTTGGCGGAGGGGAAACAGACCCTGAAGGGCACAAGTCCCCAATTGTGTGACCTCCTGTGGTTGCCGCATCGGTCATAAATATATGTCGGCTTGCTCAGCAGCCGGGTTTCGATCGGATGCCCTTAGGGCTGTGAGGCTGGTTGTCCGCCAACTTTTTCCAGTTATTATCGTAACTTCGAATGCTTAATAAACGAATAGGATAACAACCATTGATAGCAATCTCCATTACAGTTGTAAGTTGAGGATTGCCTGTATCACCCTGGTTCTGACCCGGTTTCCCAAACCATGTGATTGGGCCAGTCCGCAGGCCGGATGAGTCACGGGCTGGCCACGTCTATCTAAGCCAACTGGCAGTTGGAACAGAGTTCCTTTCAGGTGGGCAGGGGGAGTAGAACGTCTTACTCCTTAGCATCGACGATTAGTGTTAAATAAAATACTGTGTAAGGAATTCTGATGGTCATTTGGAAAAATCTTTTCTTAGCAAGCACCTAGAAGCCGAGAGGAACATACGTGCTAAATTTCAAATTTGTAGGTTTTTACGGTTCGGGAGATTTCGTGATGATGCAGGAGTGGTATTTCGCTTTTATATATGTGGGCTGCAAAACACCCATTTATAAATCTTCAGAACTTGTTTGTTTATGTATTTGGTAAACTTAACATAGTTGCCAATCTCATACAAGGGACAAAGTAAAAAAAAAAAAGCGAATAATGGGAAAAAAGTAACAATAAAAAAGATTAAAGGCAAAAAGATACTGGAAAATGATACAATCATGGCTGGAACAAATGGTGGGAGATCAAATTTTGTTCAAACCAGACATTTTTCTCCTAGGCATAATACCGGAGGGGTATAAGAAAGATCTAATTATACATGTATGAATTGTGGCGCGTATAATTTATGCGCCGTATTGGAAAGAAGAAAATACGCCATCAGAGTTAGACATATTTAGGAAAATTGTGGCCTGGGTAAAAGCAGATAGGCTCACCCTCGATCTAAAAAATAAAGGGGAATCGGAACAGTATGAAGTTTGGAACAGATTTTATTATTGGTATAAGACAAGGTGACAATACTGGAACGAACTGTAAATAATGTGATTGGATTGAAGGATAGATAATGTACTAAGTAGACTGACAGCTAATGGATGAGATTATCTGTATATAATGTGATTGTATGGTGCTGCACGGTTTTAAATGTAAAAACAATTAAAAAGTTTTTTTTTTAAAAAAAAGGTTAAAAGCAGCCAATGCATTGAGACGTAGAGGAGAGCACATCCCCCTCCCCAATAAGTTTTAAACATGCTTCTTGGAGGTACCTCAATAATGGCTCAGATTTGCTGGACGTTGGGTGGCCTGTCAATTCTATTTATGACGAAGGACAAATATCAGACAGACAGTATTTCAAACGTTGCAGAAAGCAAAGGGCAAGCATGCCCACAAAATGGAAATGTCCCCCTGTCCCCTGTTTCGGGGGATAAAATATGCTCCACGCTCTTTCTCAAGTGTTTGGTTTCCATTTCTGGATGTGGCTTCCTATTTTTCGCCCTGTCAGATTGGCCGGATCGTTAATCTGATGGAACTTGGCAGCTCCAATCTTATTTTGTAGCTTCGTTCTAAAATCCGTTTTATGTAATAAGGGCATTTTTTTTTTTAAAAAAAAATGCCAAACAGCTGCAACGATTCCCTTAACAAATGTGACGAAAAAGGTCATCAGATGGGGACGGGGGAATTCATTTAACAGAGGTCTCACTTAAGAACGATCATCCATTGCAGTCGCAAGTCGAGGACGGCCTGCGTTTATCATTCCCAGAATTCAGACAGTTTATTGAATTTACCAGTTGCGCCAGGCGTTGGATGCTAAACCTGTTTGTTTGTTTGTTTGTTTGTTTGTTTGTTTGTTTGTTTGGATTTATATGCCGCCCTTCTCCAAAAGGACTCAGGGCGGCGTACAACATTAAAAAAACACACATCCCAAAAGTTTTTAAAAAATTAAATACATATTTTTTTTTAACTTTTGCAAAGCGAAACGACGGGGGCAGCCTTTCTTAAACCTAACCATTTTAAAGAATAGAATAGAAATAGAGTAGTATAAGAATAGAGTAGTATAAGAATAGAGTAGAATAAAGTAGAGTAAAGTAGAATAAGAGTAGAATAGAATGGAATAAGAGTAGAGTAGAACAGAACAGAACAGAATAATAAATATAAATAATAATAAAAATGGAATGGAATAGAATGGAATAGAATAATAAGAATGCAATAGAATAAGAATAAAATAGAATAGAATAATAAGAATAAGCTCTCCCAGCCAGATAAGGTCTGTGACTGTAAATCCTCCCTTGAAAAAAATTTGTTGGATGTGAATAAGCAGAATTTACTGTCAATTACTAAAAGTGTTTTTTGGTCGGGACCCGAATGAAGTCGGCTTCATGCTCTCGGGAAGCCCAAGTCAGAACACTTAGTAGAAGGAAGGAAATTGATTTTATAGCAATTTGAGGAGTGTTTTTTTTTTCATGACGAGCAAAAATAGGATAATGGAGCAAACAGCAGAGAGCCAATCTCACATCTCCTCCACCCCAAGGTATCCGTGATTGGGAATATTGCTAAAACTGGCCTTCAAGGACTGTCAGAATCGACTTAAAAGGTCTCTCTTATTGGAACGCTCTAAACCGATCGATCGTTTTTCTGGTAGCACGGGGAGTCTGCTAATTGAAGGAAGCTGGCGTCCCGTCACTTGGCAAGAAATCCCATTAAATTGCCCAAACTTACTTCTTGATTAAACCCCTTGCAGCAGGAGAAGGAAGAGGTGGGAAGGGTCTCACGCAGAGCAAGTTGTTTCTCAACTTTTGCAAAGAGTTGGGACAGCAAGTCCCAGAATGGCCCCGGGGTCGGCTGGGGATTGAAGTCCATGCAATCTACTAGGGGCTCTAAGGTTGAAACGCTGAGCTAAGAGCTTATGGATGGATAGATTGATAAACTCACAAGATTTAAGAGCCGCAGTGGCACAGTGGTTGAAGTGCAGTACTGCAGGCTACTTCTGCCGGCTGCCTGCAGTTTGGCAGTTCAAATCTCACCAGGCTCAAGGTTGACTCAGCCTTCTGTCCTTCCGAGGTGGGTCAAACGAGGACCCAGATTTTGTTGGGGGCAAGAGGCTGACTCTGTAAACCGCTTAGAGAGGGATGTAATGTACTGTGGAGTGGTATATAAATCTAGGTATCCCTCCCTTCCTTCCTTCCTTCCTTCCTTCCTTCCTTCCTTCCTTCCTTCCTTCCTTCCTTCCTTCCTTCCTTCCTTCTTTCCCTCCCAGTGGTTAGAATACAGTGTTGCAGGCTAATTCTACCAATTGCCAGTTCGATCCTGACCAGCTCAAGGTTGACTCAGCCTTCCCTCCTTCCGAGGTGGGTCAAATGAGGACCCAGATTGTTGACGGCAAGAGGCTGACTCTGTAAACCGCTTAGAGAGGGCTTGAAGCAGTGGTGGCTTCCTACCAGTTTGGACTGGTTCCCGCTGCGAAAAGTATAATTCGGGGGGGTTGTACCTTCCGCTATTAACTACCCCGAGAGACCCTCATACTGTTTCTTTGATAACCTTTGCAGGACTCAAGCGGAAATGGCTCACACCTGCCGAGGGACCATCAATCTGTCCATGGCTCATATCGATACGGAGGATTCTTGCAATATTGTCCTCTCCAACGGCGGACGGACCTACCACTTGAAAGCGAGCTCTGAAGTGGAACGGCAGCGGTGGGTCACGGCCCTGGAGCTGGCCAAAACCAAGGCCATCCAAATCAGGAGCAACCAGTCAGGTAGATGTTACACGCGGTGGGAGGCCTTCCCTTCCTTGGAAGAGCTTTATAGGTCCCGCTGCCTTAAGAACGTTCAAAACATTCTTGAGGATGCATCTCATCCTGGGCATCTTTTTTTTTTTGAACTATTATCATCTATCAGCCGGTACAGGGCAATAAAAACAAGGACAAATAGGCTGAAAAACAGCTTCTTTCGCAGAGCAGTACCTATATTGAATTCTACTGTATTTTTGTTGTTGTGAAGTTGTGTCCGACCCATCGCGACCCCATGGACAACGTTCCTCCTCCTTGGAGGTCTTCTAGTCCAGCCCCCTGCTCAGGCAGAGGCCCTCTATCACTTCAGACAAACAGTTGTCTAATTTCTTCTTTTAAAAAAACTTGTGTTGGAGCGCTCACAACTTCTGGGAGTTAGTTCTTCTCGCTGTCAAGAAATGTCTCCTTCTTTCAAAGTTGCTTCTCTCCTTGATGAGTTTCCACCCATTGCTTCTTGTTCTGCCCTCAGGTGCTTTGGAGAATAGCTTGAGTCCCAAATCTTCTCTGTGGCAACCCCTGAGATATTGGAAGACTGCTATCATGTCTCCCCTAGTCCTTCTTTTCATTAAATTGTTGTTCTTAGTCCGACCCATCACGACCCCATGGACAACGTTCCTCCAGGCCTTCCTGTCCTCTACCATCCTCTGAAGTCCATTGAAGCTCATGCCGACTGCTTCGGTGACTCCATCCAGCCCCCTCCTTCTCTGTCGTCCCCTTCTTCTTTTGCCCTCAGTCTTTCCCAGCATGAGGCTCTTCTCCAGGGAGTCCTTCTTTCTCTTTAGGTGGCCAAAGTCTTTGAGTTTCCTCTTCAGGATCCGGCCTTCTAAAGAGCAGCCAGAGTTGATCTCTTCTAGGACTGACCGGTTGGATGGCCTTGCAGTCCAAGGGACTCAATGCAGGAGTCTCCTCCAGCACCATCGTTCAAAGGCCTCCATTCTTTGGCGCTCAGCCTTCCTTAGGGTCCAACTTTCACAGCTATTGCAACTCGCAGGGACTCTCAGGATTAAATTAGACAGACCCAATTCCTGCAACCGTTCTTGAGGACTTCATGTGGATTTCATTTCCCAGAATTCCCCAGCCAGCTACGGGAATTGAAGCCTAAAAGTTCCCAAGGTCAGAAAAACCATAGAGAATAAGTGATTTTCTTCTCTAGCCTTCTCTCCCTTTCAAATCCTTGTTTGCAAAGTCAGCCCCTGTTTAAATGAGTGTCTCCCCCCCCCATTCTCCACTTCGAACCTCTGATTCTTGGAAGGAAGTCAAACCCCCCATTGTTATTGTTTGTCTTTGTGTAGTGTAGATCCAACATCTTGGTAGCCACAGGGAGGAGCTGTTGTGTTTCGGTTTGTGGGACTGAAAAGACATGCGTGTGTTAAGTACTTGTATCTGCTGATGTCATGATTTCTTCCTCCCTCCCTCCCTCCTTACTTCCTTTCCCTCCTTCTTTCCTTCCCTCCCCCCCTTCCTCCCTCCCTCCCTCCTTTCTTCCTCCCTTCCTTCCTCTCTCTCTCTTTCCCTCCCTCCCTCCCTTCCTCCTTCCTTCCTTTTTTCCTTCCTTCCTTCCCTCCCCCCTCCCTCCTTTCTTCCTTCCTCGCTTCCTCCCTCTCTCTCTTTCCTCCCTCCCTCCTTCCTTCTTTCCTTCCTTCCCTCCCTCCTTCCTTTCTTCCTCCCTCCCTCTTTCCCTTCCTCCTTCCTTCCCCTTCCTTTCTTCCCTTCCTCCCACTCTCCTTCCCTCCCTCCCTCTTTCCTTCCTCCCTCCTTCGTTCCTTTCTCCCTCCCTCCTTCCTTTCTTCCCTCCCTTCTCTTTTCCCTCCTTCACTCACTCCCTCTCTCTTTCCCTCCCTCTCTCCTTCCTTTCTTCCCTCCCTCCCTCCTCTCTTCTTTTCCCTCCTTCCCTCCCTTCTCTCTCATTTGTCTTGCCTGCCTGCCTTCTTTTTGCTTCCTTCCTTCCTCCATCTCTTTCTTTCTTTCTTTCTTTCTTTCTTTCTTTCTTTCTTTCTTTCTTTCTTTCTTTCTTTCTTCCATCCCTCCCTCCGACAAGCCCGTTGAATGACCTTGCAGCTGGTCCTAGGGACCCTGCTGAGCCGAGATGCAGTCGGTTTCTGTTTAATCCGCATCCTTGTTCCTTGATGAAGAGGCCGTCACTAACAGGAGCGCAGAACACAGAGTGCCCTGCTGAGCCGCAGCAGGAGGGGGAAGATGTTAATCAACACTGCCATGTAGATAAAATCCTTGGGCCTTCCCTCCTGGGTCTCCCTCTCCCCCACCCTCCCCGGTGAGGGTGGTTCTGTCTAGGTCACATCCTTCATGTGGCTTTTCTTGAGTTTGCCTCAGGCAACCTTTGCAAAACCAAAAATGAAAAAAAAAAACCCAACAACTCTTAATTTACAAGACATCAGAGGTTGCAAAACCTAGAGCAAACAGCCCCCATTACGAGGGCCCAGACTGTTGGGGGAAAGAGGCAGAGTGATGGCATTCGGGGGGAAAAACTCTCCTTGTGCCTAGTTGTCTTGGCGTGCAGTGCTCTATAGCGTCGTTTTGAGGGCAGGAGCTGAAACAATATCTTATCCTGTATTTGCTTCCATTGACTTGCCGGGTGTTGTTGTTGTTGTTGTTTTAATGTAAACCCCTCATATTGTACAGCTGGTAAGAACAGTAGATATTTTGAATAATATTTCTGTCCTCATTCACCTATTGCTGTCGATGGAGGTCAGTTTCCCCTTTGCTAACTCAAGCACGTGGCTGAATTTGCAGGCTGCAAATATTAGATTTTAAACCCCAGGGATCCTACTTGGCACACAACCGCTCTGAATCGTTCCTTGAAAAGGCAGGTGAGGAAAACAGAGGAAGCTCCCTCAACCCCGTGCCTGCTGGCGTTTAGTTTAGTTTTCCACGTAGTCTGATAATATAGGAAGGAATTATATATATATATATATATATATATGTATGTATGTATGTATGTATGTATGTATGTATGTATGTATGTATTTGTGTTACAACCCCTGGTATGCCCATATATATATAAAGAAACCACCTCTCTGTACGTAGCTATCAGGATGACTTCGGGAAATTGGGATGCAATTTGCAAAGGCAACCACACCCAACTTCCTATGCTGGTCTGTGGACCAGTGTGATTCTCTTGTCTTGTCTGCTTTCTTTGCAGTTTTTAATTAAAACGGTCTGATTGGATGAATTGGTAAGAATACAGATGGAAGTATTTATATTAACAAAGCGTTTATAGGTGTAGTTTCCTTCCTGGATTTATTTTTCTTTCTTTCTTTCTTTCTTTCCTTCCTTCCCTCCCTCCCTCCTTCCTTCCTTCTTTCTTTCTTCCTTTCTCTTTCTTTCTTTCCATCTTTTTTTCTTCCTTCCTTCTTTCTTTCTTTCCTTCCTTCTTTCTTTCCTTCCTTCCTTCTTTCTTGCCGAGAAGGCATGAGGAGGAGGAAGAGGAGAAGCACAAGGAGGAGAGAGAGAGGAGGAGGAAGAGGAGAAGTCAGAGGAGGGAGAGGTGGAGGGAGAAGAGGAAGAGGAAAAGGCATGAGGAGGAGAAGAGAGAGAGAGATGAAGGAGGGGGAGGAAGCCAAAGGAGGAAGAAGAGGAGGGGGAGAAGGCAGAGGAGGAAGAGGAGCAGAAGGCAAAGAAGGAGGAAGGGGGAGGGGGGAGAGGAGGGGAGATGGAGGAGGAAGAGGAAGGAAGTGGAGGGGAAGAGGGAGGAGGAAGAGGGGGGAGGAGGAAGGCAGAGGGAGGAGGAGGAGGAGGAGGAGGAGACCTGTAACTCCAGATGGTGCCTGGCAGGGTGTGAAGTTGCCGTTTTCTCACTGGCAACTGAGGCAGGAATGATGCGGTGAGTAGGGGCGCGGTGAGTAGGGGCGTTATGGAGCAGGTCTTCTCCTTTGGTGGCTGAGCAAAGGGTCTCCCGGAAGACAGAACAAAAGAGAGCCGGATTCTCCCGCTGTCCCTCCCTCCCCTTCTCCCCTCCCTCTTCTGCTTCCTAAGCGGAGCAGGCACAGGGCGCCTATCTGTTGGGCACAGGGGGCTGGGGGGGGGGCAGAGAGGGGCGCGGGTCAGCTTAGCTTTGACAGGCAATGAGATTTAGCAGAAATGAATCTCTCTCTCTCTCTCTTTCCCCCCTTCTCGGATTTTGCATTCCAGCCTTAAACACACCTCTATCGTGGCCTTTCTTTTGCCCCCCCACCCCCGCTTCCTCGTGTGCTTTTTCCTCCCCCCCCATGCAAATAAATTGGAGAGGAGTGGGAGAGGCCAATGAGTTGTACGACTCCTAGCTGCTTTGAGATGCTTTTCATTGAAAGACAATTTATTTTTTAAAAATAAAAATAATTAAAAAAATCGAAAGGAGCTCTCAGGTCAGGGTGGGGCTGTGCAAAGTTTGGCTTTCGTGTCTGTGTGTGTGTGTGTAAGTTGCACTATCCTGGCTAGAGACCCTCCTCTCTCTGTCTCTCTCTCTCTCTCTCTCTCTCTCTCTCTCTTACCTTCCACCAAAGGGATAATCAACTCCCTTCTGCTGCCTTCTTCGCGGCTCAGCCTGGGCTTGCGCCTCTGAGTAAGCATTTACTCCCCGCCTATCATGGAAGCTGGGCTGAGAGAGAGAGAGAGAGAGAGAGAGAGAGAGAGAGAGAGAGAGAGAGAGGGAGAGCTCAGCCCCCTCCCTCCCTCCCTCCCTCCGCCATCCCTGTCCTGCCAGCTCTCCATGGGGGAGACGTGCCTTAACCTCATGGGCCACCTCTGCTTACGGCCCCATCACAGCGACGTCTCCGTCACCTGGCAAGGTCAGAAGGACGCAGCTCGGAAGGTGGGCTGAGGGGCTGGGCTAGGAGGGGTGGCGGGTGACGGGGGGAACTCAGCGGACGGCTTTCCAAAAGGAACATCGGCTACGAAGCAGGAGGGGGGGGGGAACAGGCAGAAGACCCCACCCCAGGGCTGCGAAGAAGCAACCCCCTCCGCAAGGAAGATTGGCCTCCCCAGCTCATGTCCCTGGATGTCCTTCTCTTTTTAAAATGAGATTTGCGTTCAAATCCCCAAGATCTCAGGATCAGAGGTTTAGATATTCCTGGAGAAGGAACGAGTGCGAGGAGGAGGAGGAGAGGAGGAGGAGGAGGGGGAGGAGAGGAGGAGGAGGAGGAGGAGGAGGAGGAGAGGAGGAGGAGGAGGAGGAGGAGGGGGAGGATGATGATGATGATGATGATGATGATGAGGTGGCAGTGTGGTGGGAAAATCCTCCCAAGATATTTCTCTCTCTCTCTCTCTCTCTCTCTCTCTCTCTCTCTCTCCCCCCGGCTGTCATTGTTGAACTGTTTCCTCCTGCAAAGGAAGGGAGCAAACGGTTCGTTCCAGTTTTGGCTTCTCTGGACTTTTGCTGCGGAAGGTATCTTGCCTGTATCCGTCCGCTTATACGTGTAGTTGGAAAGCCAACAAGTAGGACCCATTGCGATGGGCAGGGTTTAAAAACAGGGGCGCCAACTCTCCCTCTCTCCAGTGACCAGGAGGGGGGGGGGGTAAAAAATGGCGAAATGCTATATTACGTTAAGGTAGTGCAAGGGAAGGCGTTGAGCCTATTTTTTTTTAATTTATTTCCAAATATTTAGAACTTCTGAAAAGACAGCTAATGGAAGTTACAACTGCCAAAACATCTTAGGGAGATATTTACGCGAGCGAGATTCGGACAGCTTGACCCAATGGTCAGAGATGGGAGATGCCATTCTATGCCCTACAATGAGCGTCTCTGCATTTGCGGAGCAGCCAAGGTAAAAGGACCTCTGAAATATTTGAGAGATGGATTGAAAAATGGTTTCAATCCGTATCTCAGCATATACTGAATTTAACGCTATGTACGTACATTTATTTCTAGGTTTGAAAGCCTATATTTACGAAATTGTTTTCAAACTGGCATCTAGCAGTGTACAAAACAGCTCTCCTCCTATTGGATTGTTGCTTGTTGAAGGGGGCGATCCATATACCAAATGGATCACCCATTGGGATCCCCATATCGAAACAATTTACTTTATGCGTGGCCAGGTATTGCAATGTCAACGAACCAAACTTTTTTCTTTTCAACTATTGTTCTGTCAGGTGTGTTGTAGGCCAAGTGCCTGTCAGTCTGGATTCTGAAGTCCCACAAGATCTTGACTTTCTCATGCTCTAAAACCTTCTCAACCTGATGGTCCCAGTGGTTTTTGCTGTACTCAAATCCAAACTCCTGGCACAATTTCCAGTGAATGATCTTAGCAACGCGGTCATGGCGTTGTAGGTAGTCAGTTTGTGAGATTTTGCTGCGCCCGCTGATCAAGTGGTCGACGGTCTCATCTTTCTCATTGCAGAGGCGACATTTGCTGTAGGTGGTAACATCCTGAATTTTTGCCTTATTATTATTATTGAACTTTTGAAAGATTTGCGATTGGAGTTTGAAGATAGGTATTGGGATTTTTTGGCAGTCAGTCTTTCCCAAATAATGTGATTCTTTCTTGCTCTTATTAGCGGTGATGGGTTTTTTCCTACACCAGGATTAACTCCAGCAGCTTCTAAAAATTAAATGAAATGGGCTTGGGAAATAAATTATACCATTTTTGGTAAATATGTGCCAGCATATTGGAGGCCATTGATTGTCTTGCACTGTTGTTTTCAAGAAATTAATGGATACAGGTGGCTCAGGGGCTAGGATGCTGAGCTTGTCGATCAGAAAGGTCGGCAGTTCAGCGGTTTGAATCCCCAGCGCCGCGTAATGGAGTGAGCTCCCGTGACTTGTCCCAGCTTCTGCCAACCTAGCAGTTCGAAAGCATGTAAAAAATGCAAGTAGAAAAATAGGAACCATCTTTGGTGGGAAGGGAAGAGCGTTCTGTGCGCCTTCGGCGTTGAGTCATGCCGGCCACATGACCACGGAGACGTCTTTGGACAGCGCTGGCTCTTTACCTTTGAAACGGAGATGAGCAGCGCCCTCTAGAGCCGGGAACGACTAGCCCATACAGTAAGTGCGAGGGGAACCTTTACCTTAATGGATACAGAAATCTAGCAAAATGACATACCCACAGACAAATATAACTTGATATTATTCCCCAAAACTAAAGATAGTATTGTGATCTTCTTTTTTTAAAAAAACTTACAGTGGGGTGATTTGAGACACTGTTTTGGGGATTTGAAGCAGTTAGCAATATCTTCAATATTGCTGAATATTGAATATATTCCATATTTTGCTGAAGTTCATTGTATTGTTTTTTTTTAGGAAGATAAAGGTGTGAAAATGTGGAAAAAGAAGGCACATATATACAGGAATATATGCAGAAAAATATTTTCAATCCACACCTCAGTATACACTGAATTTAATACTATATAAATTTATTTCTAGCTCTGAAAGAATTTTTTACTAAAGGGTTTTCACTCCCAGACTGGCATCTAGCAATATACAAAACAGGAAACATCTCTAAACCTTCATAATTTAGCATAATAGATTAACAGAGTTGGAAGGGACCTTGTAGATCATCTAGTCCACCCCCAAGCAGGAGATCCAGAGGTTGGACTAGAAACCTCCAAGGCCCCTTCCAACTCTGTTATTCTCCAAAGCACCCGAAGGCAGGACAAGACGCAATGGATGGAAACTAATCAAGGAGAGAAGCAACCTGGAATTAAGCGAGAAACTTCCTAAGAGTGAGGACAATTCACCAGTGGAACAGCTTGCCACCAGATATTATGGGCCCTCCATCGCTGGAGGTTTTTAAGAAGAAACTAAACAGCCACTTATCTGAAATAGTGTAGGTTCTCCTGCTTGAGCAGGGGGCTGGACTAGAAGACCTCCAAGGTCCCATTAGAATTAGAATAGACCCTAGGTCTATTCTAATGGCTGCACGAAGTCCTGATGAGTGTAAGTAAAAATTGAAAGAAGATAAAAGGCAATGACTGAACATAATATTGGGTGGTGATTTCATTTATAGCAGCTTGCTGTGACCGAACGAAGGGGTGCCACGGATATCCTGTTTCGGTTAATATTAAACAAAGCTGCGAAGTTATCCTAGGCTCCGTATGCCTGGGCTTTTATTAGTATTTATTCATAATGAACATGCATATTGATGATTTTATAATTAGTTCCCGAATGAGCCCCAGATGACTGTATGGGGAGGAATGCTATATATTCCCTAATTAGGATTTCCCTTTGTTTGATTTTCTCCTCTCTTGCAGGCTTAGGGACAGACTGAGAAGGCGCATTTTTCGGTTAGGGAGGATGGGAAACTCCTTCTGACGTTTGTAAAGTTGTGCCCTCTTTCATTTTTATCCCCCTCTTCCCTAAAACCAAAGAGCTGTGAAGTTGAAACTCAGGGTTAGAATAGAATGGCAGAGTTGGAAGGGACCTTGGAGGTCTTCTAGTCCAACCCCCTGCTCTGGCAGTACACCATTTCTGACCGATGGCAGTCCAGTCTCTTCTTGAAAGCCTCCAGGGATGAAGCTCCCACAACTTCCGAAGGCAACTTCTGTTCCATGGGTGGATTGTTTTCCCTGTCAGGAAATTCCTACTTATTTCCAGGTTGAATCTCTCCTTGGTTAGTTTCCATCCATTGTTCCTCGTCTGGCCTTCAGGTGCTTTGGAGAATAGCTTGACCAACCTCCTCTCTGTGGCAGCCCCCTCAAATATTGGAAGATGCTCTCATGTCTCCCCTGGTCCTTCTCTTCACTAGACTAGCCATGCCCAATTCCTGCAACCGTTCATCGTATGTTTTAGCTTCCAGTCCCCCCATCATCTTTGTTGCTCTTCTCTGCACTCTTTCTAGAGTCTCCACATCTTTTTTTATAGTGTGGGGACCAAAACCACTGCTCCATCGGTTGGTTGTTCTCACTGGCAGGAAAAAAAAAATTCTCCTTCTTTCTAGGATGGAATCCGTTGTTTTCCATCCATCATTCCTTGCCTTTCACGTCCTTGAGAAGCTGGCTAAAATTTGGCAAATACGGTTGCAGGACACAGGAAAGGGAAGGGTTAACACTTTCATGCATACCCAAGGCAGATGTCCCTGCAATCCATCCCCCCCCCTCCCCACAAGAAGGATTTAAAGAGACAGGAGCCTTTTTCAGATCACCTGGCCAGGTAGGGTTGTCATCCTTCCTCTGCTCCGGCTGGATTGTCCCCTACCGAAGGAGCAGGAAGCATCAAAGCCAACCTCCACCATGGCAGCTGGTTTCCCTGCCTGGTTTTCTCCCTTGTCTGGGGGGGGGGAGGGGGGGAGAGCCAGCCGGTCCTCGCCAGCGCGGAGGGAGTTAAGCCTATAGCATCCTGTTCTACCGAAGTGGGGGCTGCTGGGAGGTCCAGGGGGGGCTCATCCTTTGGAGAGAAGCTCCCTGCATATGGCCAGAATCTCTAATGATGGGGAAACTAAAACTGCAAGCGGCAACGCCAGGCTCCTGGGGCCGCTAAAGAAGGACGGTTTTCTCCTTCACAATCCTGGTATTTGGCTTGGCTTGATTTTCTCTCTCTCTCTCCAAAAGGCTCCCCCATCCATGCCCAGGCCATCCAGCAGTGGGCATGAAGACTCGGAGCTGTTGGGAGACAGGATCTGCCAGCTCCTTCTGCAACTCTGGCTGCCTGAATAAAATTAAGAAGGGTTAGTTGGGGCTTGGTGGGTCCTTCCTCCCCACAGACCCCCTCCTCGGTTGTAGCAGGGGGCGGGGAGAGCGGTCCCTTCCTCCCCATCCTGGCTGGCGGGAGGACGGGGGGCTCGGTTCTCGTTGCCGCATGATCAGTCCCAACGGAGGTGATGTCGGGGAGGAAAAGGCCTCAGGGTTGGCTTGGTTTCAACACACACAGACACACAAACGACACATGCACAGGCGATGGAAGAGTTATTCCTGGTTGGGAAACCGGGGGGGGGGGAGGAATGGGGGCCATTGCTGCTGTCTTCTTAAAGGTGAGGAGAGCAGTAAAAGTTGGACGAACAATCAAAGCAAAAATCTGGACAGCAGGAAGCGGGGTGTAGCATTCCAGGGGTACGTCATCTCTTAGGGCCATGAAGAGTTAACACTGTGCTGAAGTCACCGCCCGAGGGGGAGTTGGACAAAAATGAGTCTACCTTTAAACAAAAAAAACCAACACAACCCAGAAGTACAAGGGTTCTAATTTTTTTCACCTAGGGAAGGGAAGAATCGGGGTGGGGGGTTTATCAAGAGTTCCTTCATTCGGGTTTTGGGACATGCAAAGTTGACAAAGCCCCTTCCTCACCCACCATTGTCACCTCGCATTGTCCCTTCATTGCCCTGCTCACAAGCCCAGATTGCAAAAGTTTATTGTCTCTTGTGAATTCGGCGTCGCCTGGATCTTTGAGAAGCGGGAAGAGACGCTTAAGTAGGCCGAGTCACTAATTTTTAAAATGTTATTGTCATATTAATTGGGTTTGTTTTTTTGGATATTTATCTAATTTCCTTTTAACTTTTGTGATATGTGTTTTTGAATGTTGTACGCCGCCCTGAGTCCTTTGGGAGAAGGGCGGCATATAAATCCAATAAAACAAACAAACAAGCAAACAAAGCGAGCAAATCTTTAAATCGTGACAATAGGGGGCTGTCGGCATATTTCCTGTTTCCCCAGGAAGATGACCCTGTGCTTACTGACAGGGATATGAATGAATTGCAGGTCCCAGATGTGCAAAGGGTGGTATGGATTTTGCCCTCCAGAATTTGGAGACCTTCGCTTTGGAAGGTGCTTTGGGAGGTAATGTGGAGGGTACGTTTTTAATAGGTTAAAAACCAAAGGCACAGGCGTATTTTATTTTATTTTCACAAAATTTTATTTTAAACACATATACACGTAAACAAAAGAGAAACATAGATTAAAACAACCACGGAACCAAAGTTCCATCATACAGCAGTTCCGTATGGTTCGCCTTCTATACATACCTATCTTACAATCGTGGTGCCCTTATTCTTGACTTATTTATATATACTAGTCCATGGTGAATTTGGCCATGGCAAGTTGGTTGTCATGAGTTGGCCGTGGTGAGTTGGCCATGGTGAATTGGCCTTGGCAAGTTGGCTGTGGTGAGTTGGCTGTCGCAAGTTGGCCTTGGTGGGTTGGCTGTTGTGAGTTGGCACTGGTTAGTTGGCCTTGGTAAATTGGTCATGGCAAGTTGGTTGTCATGAATTGGCCATAGTAAGTTGGCTGTGATGAGTTGGCCATGGCAAGTTGGCTTTTGCGAGTTGGCACTGGTGAGTTGGCCATGGTGAATTAGTCATGGCAAGTTGACTGTCGTGAGTTGGCCATGGTGAGTTGGCCATGGCAAGTTGGCTGTGTGAGTTGGCAGTGGTTAATTGGTCATGGCAAGTTGGCTGTGGTGAATTGGCTGTGGTGAGTTGGCTATGGTGAGTTGGTCATGGCAAGTTGGCTGTGTGAGTTGGCAGTGGTGAATTGGCCATGGCAAATTGACTGTCATGAGTTGGCCATGGTGAATTAGTCATGGCAAGTTGACTGTCGTGAGTTGGCCATGGTGAGTTGGCCATGGCAAGTTGGCTGTGTGAGTTGGCAGTGGTTAATTGGTCATGGCAAGTTGGCTGTGGTGAGTTGGTCATGGCAAGTTGGCTGTGTGAGTTGGCAGTGGTGAATTGGCCATGGCAAATTGACTGTCATGAGTTGGCCATGGTGAATTGGCCATGGCAAGTTGGCTGTCATGAATTGGAAGTGGTGAGTTGGCCATGGCAAGTTGGCCATGGCGAATTGGCCATGGCGAGTTTTCCCATCCCGTCAGTATTTCTAGCAGAGCCACTTGAATTCCTCTAGGCAGAAGGAGTTTCTATTCTCTGAGAGAAATTATTGGCGTTCCCAGTTGTTGGACATTGCAGAAGAAAAATGGACCCCAAGCATCTGCAGTCAGAAAACATCCATCCTTCCGTCTGGGAAGCCTTAGAAAACTCAGGTGTTCCTACTGGCTCTTTTTAGCATCTTGGGACCAATCTGGCTGCTTAGGGAAGAGCTTTCAGCCTCCTACTGCAGGTGGGCCTTTTGTCAAGGTAAGGGAGCACCGAGCAACACCTTTTCCATTTTTTCCAGGGTTTCCTCTTTGCAAAATTTGCAGGGCATTGACAGATGGAACCTGTAAGGATTTTGGTATGGTGGGTATTCTGATGCAGGCTTCCCGAGAGCATGAAGCAGACTCCTGGTCCCGACAAAAAAAACAGCCTTCCGTGCGCCTTCGGCGTTGAGTCATGCCGGCCACATGACCACGGGGATGTCTTCGGACATCGCTGGCTCTTCGGCTTAGAAACAGAGATGTGGACTCCCCCCTAGAGTCAGGAACAACTAGCACGCATGCTGGAGGGGGGTAAATCTTTACCTTAGAATATAGAATTCTTTATTGGCCAAGTGTGATTGGACACACAAGGAATTTGTCTTTGGTGAATATGCGCTCAGTATGGTCTATATTTCGCGTTACTTGTCGTTTAGAATCACAATGCACTTTGGTAAATATATTTGGGGAGTTACCGTGATCCAAGGGGTTAATGGAAGCAATGAGTCACAATCATATTTACAACACTGGTTGTGTTAAAAGAAAATCAAGCTGTTAAACCCTGGCCCTGTTGTGTTACATGTTTGGCCCAGTTAACACTTGCTCGTATGCAAGGGGCAAAACCACTTAATTATTTTGTTGTTGTTGTTGGTACTTGTTTAGTTCCATTAATAGGGGGTTGAACTTTGCAAGCTCCTTAAGTTAAAACTTCTGCAGGAGGAAATAGAGGCAAGCAGGGGAATTGGCTTCCGATTGGGTTGCCACAACGCAGGCTGAGTGCGAAACGCTCAGTAAGGGATATCTTTCTTGAAGCTACTAGCCTAAAGTCCTCGGACGACCAAGGAATGGGTTGGGAATTGAGCCTGATTAATATTAAAGCCACCTTTTTATGAGCCCCCCCCCCTCCCCGGAAGAAGAATATAATCTGGCCTTTGTTCCCTGCCCTTCCTGTGGACCTTGCAAAGACCTGAGAATGGAAAATGTATTTAAATGACGATTAAAAATTTATCGGTAGTGACATGCTTAGCAAAGCCAAGGGGGAACAAGAGACGTGAAGTGTCCTCCCGCTTGGGAATCCAATCAGGCCGAGGAAGGGCAAGGGGGCCAGAGTCATCTACTGTCTACTTGCCGACTTGAATTTCCGATTGATCCTCCATCCCTTCCTCCTTCAAAGCCCAAGAGCCAGCGCTGTCCGGAGACGTCTCCGTGGTCATGTGGCCGGCGTGACTTAACGCCGAAGGCGCACGGAACGCTGTTACCTTCCCACCAAAGGTGGCCCCTATTTTTCTACTTGCATTTTTTACCTGCTTTCGAATGGCTAGGTTGGCAGAAGCTGGGACGAGTCACGGGAGCTCACTCCGTTACGCGGCGCTGGGGACTCGAACCGCCCAACTGCCGACCTTTCGTATCGACAAGCTCAGCGTCTTAGCCCCTGAGCCACCGTGTCTTAGGTGGCCATGCATATTAGGCAATTTAAATTTTAAGAAGTATGCTCTTCTTAGCGGTGCTTTTTAAAAATAAATAAATAAGGGATTTCCTGAAGCCAGGATTCCCAGCCTCCCGAATGAGATTTGCTCTGGGATTCCGTATCCAGAGACAGAAGTTCCCCGTATTACTGTGGGATAATTAAAAAGCGTGACAATAGCGGCAGATTTCCATGGGCTCAAAGATGATTTTGCATTTGGCAAGGGTGTCATTTAAGTACAGTCTCTGTTTGCAAGAGGAGCATTAGCCTCCATGTTTTCTGAAGGTGGGAGAAGAAGCAGTGGATGGAGAGAGAGGCAACCTAGAACTAAGGAGAAATCCCCTGGCACTCAGAACAATGAACCAGTGGAACTCCTGGCCTCCAGAAAGTTATGGATGCGGGAAGTTTTTAAGAAGAAATTGGACAACCGTTTGTCTGAAATGGTCGAGGGTCTCCCGAAAAAGGGGGCTGGGCTAGAAGACCTCCAAGGCCCCTTCCAACTCCGTTATTCTGTTCAGGTTCCTTTTTGTCAGCTTAGTCTGCAGAGAAGGCTGGCAAAGGATGTACCACTTTATAAGGCCCTTTGGTAAGGCCGCCCTTGGAATACTGCATCCAGATTGTAAAAAAGATACAACTTGAGTCTCTTGTAAAAGAGGAATTGGGAAGGAAGAAAGGAAAGAAGAAGGCAGGGAGGGAGGGAGGGAGAGGCAGGCAGGCAGAAAAGGATTGGGAAGGAAGAAAAGGAAGAGGGGTAGAAAGGAAAGGTAGGAAGGAATTAGGAAGGAAGGAAGGAAGGAAGGAAGGAAGGAAGGAAGGAAGGAAGGAAGGAAGGAAAGGAAGAAAAGAAATAAGGGAAGGAAGGAAAGGAAGGAAGGAATTAGGAAGGAAGAAAAGAAAGAAGGAAAGGAAGGACGGAATTAGGAAGGAAGGGAAGGATTAGGAAGGAAGAAAAGAAAGAAGGAAAGGAAGGAAGGAATAGGAAGGAAGGGAAGAAGGGAGGGATGGAATTAGGAAGGAAGGAAAGGATTAGGAAGGAAGAAAAGAAAGAAGGGAAGGGAGGGAAGGAAGGAAGGAAAAGAAGGAAGGAAGGACAGAATTAGGAAGGAAGGAAAGGATTGGGAAGCAAGAAAAGAAAGAAGGGAAGGAAGGGAGGAAATGAAGGAATTAGGAAGGATGGAAAAGAAGGAAGGAAGGACAGAATTAGGAAGGAAGGAAGGAAGGAAAGGATTGGGAAGCAAGAAAAGAAAGAAGGGAAGGAAGGGAGAAAATGAAGGAATTATGAAGGAAGGTAGGATAGGGAAGGAAGGAAGGGGAAAGGGAAGGAGAAGGAGAAGAAAGGAATCTGGTGCCAAGTAATGTATGATTTCCACAACATCTTTTCTTGCCTCTTACAGGGATGTCCATCATTTTTCTGAAGCTTTTTATGGTGCAAAAAAAATCTCTGAATTTTAAGAAGGGCTTCATGCCAAAAAAGGGGAGACGATTTTCCTATTTTTGCGTGATTTATTTATGGAAAAAAAAACATCTTCGATGCTTTGGCTGTGAAGGAGGGAGAAAGGGATGGAAGAAAGGGAAAAAAGACCGCACAAGGAAATAGGTTGCAATTCGTCTTGTTAGCCGCTTTCATTAACGTTCTCGCTCCCTCTGGAAAATGGGGAGAGAATGGGAGGGGGGAGAATTGCTACCTCAGCTTTTATTTGCAAGCTTCCATTAAAGCAAGAAAAACTTCGGTCGTCAATAGAAGGACCCGGAAGAGCTATTAAATATGGATGGGAGTTTGCCTTTTAATATTCATTGCTGTTAAATTGGCACCGTCAAGACCCAGGTTTTCTCGGGATAAATGGCGGATGTTCCTTCCCTCCCCGGCTGAACAGAGAAAAGAGAAATTATAAAGATCCTTGCGGGATGGACAGCCTCTAATTCTCCCACCAGGGTCCCCCTTCAGCTTTGACAGACTGTGGTTTGCGTCAACAAACCTTGGCTTGCTCAGCTCCTTCCTGTGAATTGTTAGTTGTGAAGTCATGTCCAACC
Organism: Natrix helvetica; assembly: GCF_964273705.1. NCBI lineage: Eukaryota > Metazoa > Chordata > Lepidosauria > Squamata > Natricidae > Natrix > Natrix helvetica. Next base: position 12,034,751 of record NC_138564.1, read on the forward strand.
CATTGCGACCCATGGACAATGTTCCTCCAGGCCTTCCTGTCCTCTACCATCCTCTGGAGTCCATCTAAGCTCACGCCTGCTGCTTCAGTGACTCCATCCAGCCACCTCCTTCTCTACTGTCCCCTTCTTCTTCTTTTGCCCTCCATCGTTCCCAGCATGAGGCTCTTCTCCAGGGAGTCCTTCCTTCTAATTAGGTGTCCAAAGTATTTGAGTTGCATCTTCAGGATCTGGCCTTCTAAAGAGCAGTCCGGGTGGATCTCCTCTCGGACCGACCGTATCTATCTATCTATCTATCTATCTATCTATCTATCTATCTATCTATCTATCTATCTATCTATCTATCTAATCTTTTCTATGTTGATGTTGTTAGTTGAAAAGTTGTGTCCGACCCATCGTGACCCCATGGACAATGTTCCTCCAGGCCTTCCCGTCCTCTCCCATCCTTTGGAGTCCATTGAAGCTCAGGCCGACTGCTTCGGTGACTCCATCCAGCCACCTCCTTCTCTGCCATCCCCTTCTTCTTTTGCCCTCCATCGTTCCCAGCATGAGGCTCTTCTCCAGGGAGTCCTTCTTCCTTCTCATCAGGTGGCCAAAGTCTTTGAGTTTCCTCTCCAGGATCTCGCCTACAAAGCCCTTCAGCCTTTCCCTTTTTAACAGTTGACCAGACATGATGAGGTGGAGGTCAAAGGGAAGTCCAAGTAGGATGGATTTGTTGAGCAAAACAATCTTCTAGATGCCGGCCGGAGGAGATGAGGACTGTCTGTTTCCTCAAGGAAAGCCTGAGGCAGATCTTTCTCTCTCCGGGCACAATGGGAATTGATCTGCTGAACGAAAACTTCGCCCTGGCGACATGAAAGGCATCTGGCCAGTAAACACTTTGCTAGCTCTCATTCAGTTGCCCAGACTCCACCCCCACAAAAGGTTATGGGGTCGTTAAATGAAGATGATGATCAGGAGTTATTATGAAGTGACATCAGGAGTGGTGGTGGGGTGGCCTAGGGGTGGAGCTCTCGCCTCACAGTCGGGAGGCTGTCAGTTCGATCCTAGGTAGAGGCAGATATTTCTCTCTCTGGACACACAGAGAATATATCTGCCGAACAAAACTCCGCACTGGCGACAGGGAAGGGCGTCCGGCCAGTCAACACTTTGTAGCTGTATCCAGTTGCCCAGCCTCCACCCCACTCATTAAAAGAGGATGATGATGATGTAGGTTTCCCAAAGGTTTTCTATACCCATGGTAGATCATTATAGGCCTGGATGTGCAAAAACATAGACGTTAGAAAAATACTCTCTCTCCGTTACCGTCTTCTTAAAAAGCCAAGATTTAACGGGTTATTTTACAAAACAGTAGGGTGTGTTTCGCCCCACCCTCCAGAAAACAAACAGCCATGGGTTTGAAATCCGCTCCATGGTTTTTATGCCCCAAAGGCAAGATGTATTATTGTTTATAATTCAAAATTCAGAGCCGGTCTCGATTGGGGATCAGCTGAAAAATAACCTCCGGGCTGCTGCGTGGATTTGCATTCAGCAGGAAGGTAATCACAGAAGGGAAAGAGGGTTATTTTTTAAAATGCAGCCAGCAGTGCAATAAAATTGCCGTCCTCGGCAGCCCATCGTGACCCTGGCCGTTCTCCTAAGCCAAGCAGCTGAAGGTAAAAATGACTTAGAGGAACATATGGCTGGTGGATTCTGATCCTTTCTATGCATGGGGATAAATAACAACAAGGGGCTAAAAATAGCTGCTCATAGGCACCCAAAGGCAGCAGTAACATACGTTTGCGGTGTGCAATAAATCAAAAGTTTAAAAAAACACACCAAACCACAGTTGTTTACGCAGTGGAGACGTTCTGTAATACAAACTTGGAAAGGTTCTATAAGCCCCCGAAAGCCAGACAAGGAAGAATGGATGGAAACTAGATTCAACCTGGAAATAAGGAGGAATTTTCTGACAGTGAGAACCATCAACCCAGAAGTTGATTTTGGAAGTTGTGGGAGCTTCATCACTGGAAGCTTTCAAGGAGAGACTGGACTGCCATCTGTCAGAAATGGTGTAGGGTCTCCTTGCTTGGGCAGGGGGTTGGACTAGATGACCTACAAGGTCCCTCCCAACTCTGTTATTCTGTTGTTATTGTGTTATTCATAAGTTGTGGGAGCTTCATTCTGGAGGTTTTCCTTCCTTGGAGCCTTCCTTCGTCAACAGGCCTATTTTGAGCTGCTGTTGTGGGGATTTTGCACGGATATTTTTCTTTTCCTTTCCTTTCCTTTCCTTTCCTTTCCTTTCCTTTCCTTTCCTTTCTTTTCCTTTCCTTTCTTTTCCTTTCCTTTCCTTTCCCTTCTTCCTTTCCTCCTTCACCTTCCATCTTCCTCCTTTCCTTTCTTTTCTTTTCCTCCCTTACCTTCCTTCTTCCTCCTTTCCTTTCCCTTCTTCTTTTCCTCCTTCATCTTCCCTCTTCCTCTTTTCCTTTTCCTTTCCTTTCCTCCTTCACCATCCCTCTTCCTCCTTTCCTTTCTTTTCCTTTTCCTTTTCCTTTCTTCTCTCACCTTCCCTCTTCCTCCTTTCCTTTCTTTTCCTTTCCTTGTTTTTACAAGCAGACCATCCTGCTGCAACATTCCCCCCTCCTTCATTTATTAGAATAATTATCTACATTCCGTGTGCTTCACAATTTTTTTTAAAAAAACCCCATATAACGGTCTGATAGCTTATGAGGTTTCCAGATGGGTCCTGCGTGAATAAACTCCTTTTCCCCATCCTGCCTGTGCTAATGAAGGTTAAAGCTTCATCGGCCTCCGGCGTTTTGTGCCGCTACTTGAGCTTCTATTAATATTTAAGAGGGTTGTTGGATTCCTGTCCACTTATCTTTATCTTCGGTATCAGCCGGACTTAGCTCATAAATCCAGCAGCGTGTTTAATTTTAGCGTCTTGCTTCTACCCTTGAGAAAGGGGGAAATCAATACCCCCCTTTTAAATACAGCAACTGGAAAACAAAATTGAACAAAAACAACAACAGCCAGTTATGGAGCTTATAAAGGACAACTTTCTCCAAACTGCGGGTGGGCGGACTTCAGCTCCCATAATCCCCCTTCCTGCGTGGCTGAAGGTGCGGGGATTGAAATCCGGTTAGGAAAAGGTGGCGTGGATGCGACCAGGGGTGAAATCCACTTACCTTTGCTACAGGTTCGGTAGCAAATGTGAGAGGGCGCGCACAAGATCTCCCGTGCATGCGCAGAGCATCAAAAAGGTATGGTAAGCGAACAGCGAGGGGAGGGGGGGAAGGGAGGGGGGGGAATCTGCTGTGCCATGCAATTGACCCTGCTTCCCTGAAAATAAGCCCTCCCTGGATAATAAACCCAATCGGGACTTTGGAGCGCATGCGCTAAAATAAGCCCTCCCCAAATAATAAGCCCTCCCTTAAAATATTGCAACCCAGCAGCAGCCGTGAGGTGACCCCGCTCGCCGCCTTCTGCACCTCAAAAATAATAAGACCTCCACAAAAAATAAGTCCAAGCACTTATTTGGGGTGGGGGTCAAAAGAAAATAAGACCCTGTCTTATTTTCGGGGAAACACAGTAGATTAATATAAATTGTGCATCACACGGGATCGTCGGGAAAAACGGTTTCTTTTTTTTTTTCTTTTTTCTTTTGCTACCGGTTCGGCGTTTTTATTAATGGTTTTGGCCAACCCATCTGAACCGGTTGCATTTCATTCCCCGGATGCGACCGAGGGAGACAGGCCAATCGTTGCGACTTCTTAGCGAAGGACATTGGAAAAGCTTTGCCTCGCGAAGGAACTTTTCCCCTTCTTCGCTTCCGCTGTCGGAAATGGTTTGGGGAGAACCCGGGTGCAAATCCATCGCCCCAGAGTTGTGTTCCCGGGGTCAGCTATCTTGTCCTCCCCGCGGGGACCTTGGGAGTGATTATCCAGTTTCTCGGTAGGGTTCCAGGTTGGGGAATTGAGCTGCAATCCAAGGTGTTGCTTGACTTTGCATTGCACAGAGTGTGTTTGTGTGTGTGTGTGTGTTTTTGGAGTGCTGTCCAGCCAGTAACCATAGAAACGATGGTCTTTCTCTCTTTCTCCTCCTCCTCTTTCTCCTCCTTTCTCGCTACCACTGCTCCCTTTTCACAGATGACTCGGGCGACGACGAGGAAGAATCCGCCCTGCAGTCCGACAAGAGCGAAGTGCACGGCACCCTGAAATACCTCTCCGGGAAACTGGACGACCTCAGCGCTTTCAACGACTTGATCTCCAAGCACGGGGCAGCTCTCCAGAGATCCCTGAGTGAGCTAGAGAACCTCAAGTTGCCAGCCGAGAGCGGGGAAAAGATCAAAGCGGTCAACGAACGCGCCACCCTCTTCAGGATCACCTCCAATGCTATGATAAATGTGAGCGAGTCTGTCCCCTCCCCTTCCCCCGGCTGCTGGCGATTTTCGGGAGAGGGCTGTGTGTGTGTGTGTGTGTGTGTGTGCGCGCGTGCCACAGAAGGCGTTTCCTCCCCATTGCGAGTCTAAGGCAGGGAGGGGATGGAACCAGAGAACGGGAGGGCAGGCATGGTGAGAGCTCACCTGTCTGAGCAGCCAGACAGGCAGGTGCATTCTCTGTCCTGTTATTTTTTTTTTTGTCCTTGGCTTGTCTGTGTTTGGAGAGTCTGTGTTCGGCAGCAGATTCAGACAATGAGGAGGGTTGGGGAGGAACCTGGGCCAGTCCTGGAGTCTGGGGAAGGCTCTGACGAGGGCTCTGTGTCAGAGGTAGAGGGAGGGCCAGGGCTGTCCGACAATTACCAGCTGCCTTCGGAGTCAGACATCACCGAGGCAGAAGAACAGCTGGAGCCTGTTCCCAGTGTGCGCATGCGCAGAGTTGCCAGACGAAGGGAAGAGCTAAAGAACAGGGGTCGACTTGGGAGTAAGGCTACAGGGGGACGGTGAATGGCCCCTCCCAGAGGGAATAAAAGAGGAGCGACAGGGGAGTGAAGTTTGCAGGAGACCATTAGTTCGCTTCATTGGTTCGTGACTCTCCGAGACTCCTTGCCTAGTTTTGCAATTGACCGATGGCAAATTTGTCAATGCCGATCGTGGTGTTCAAGTGGTGCTCCATTTGTTTTGATACTGCACCCAAGGAGCCTGTGACTCTGGGTCCTACCCTTGGCTTGCCTTTGCCACAGTCGTTCTATTTCTATTTGTAGGTCTTTGTATTTTGTTCTCTTCTCCAGCTCCTTCTCTTCTCTTCTGCTTTCTCCAGGCACTGCCACATCCACTATCCAGACTTTTTTGTCTTTCTTATTGACAACTGTTAAGTCCGGTGTGTTATGTGGCAGCTGCCTATCTGTCTGGATGATATTATTATGTGGTTAATCTTTGGTGAGATTCACAGCCTTTGGGGCTGGTTGGTAGCCTAACAGCTCGAGTCCTAACCAAGGACCTAGGAACGGTTAAGGTAACGTCGGCGGATATAAGTTGTTCCAAGTAGGGTGTTTTTTTGTAGAGTCAGAATGTTCAAGTCAGGTAAATTTAGAAATTTCCAAATAGCGAGGTAGACCTTTAGGTATTGCTCCAAGGGCTCCAATTACAATTGGGACAACATACAATTTCTTTTTCCACAGTCACTCAACCTCAATTTGTAAGTCCCGGTACTTTGTGATTTTTTCTTCCTGCTGGATGATGATGATGATGATGATGATGATGATATTATTATTATTATCATTATTATTATTATCATCATCATCATCATCATCATCATCTACCTACCTACCTACCTACCTACCTACCTACCTACCTACCTATCTATCTATCTACCTATCTATTTACCTACCTACCTATGTACCTACCTACCAGTGATGGGTTTCAAATTTTTTTAGAACCTCTTCTGTAGGTGTGGCCTGCTTTGTGGGAGTGGCTTGCCGGACATGTGACTGAGTGGGAGTGGCCAACAGCCGCTTCTTCTTCCGTTCTCCACTCGTAGGTTTGCAAGGGGCTCTCTCTCTCTCTCTCTCTCTCTCTCTCTCTCTCTCTCTCTCTCTCTCTCTCTCTCTCTCTCTCTCTCTCTCTCTCTCTCTCTCTGGCAGCTTAATTTGCAGCTTGCTAATTAGCATATTTCCTTTTATTTTAATCACATTCCTCTATAGCTAGGAGATTAGCGTGGGTTTTTTCTTCCCCCTCTTTTCCTTCCTTGCAATTAACTCTTGAATGACAAGAAGATTTAAAAGCCTGTTAATTGATAGTGGGAGGATTTTCCATAATTCCTTCGATAATCGTATTTTTATTTTTTGCTGGAATTGACACACAGACACACCCCAACGGCCCCCCCAAATTCCCACAGTCAGGATTGACTCAAAGGAACCAGGTCATCCTTGCTCTGAGAGTCTTTGCTTGATAGAAACCTTCGTCTCATTGTGTGGAAACCCTTCTGTTGTCTTCTGTGTTCAGCCAGAGTTGGCAGTGCCATTGTGCCATATTAAACTATTGGTCAAATCCACTCAGGTGTTCCTGAAACTCGCAAGATTCCCCCCAAATCTTCAGATTTCATCACTGCTCTGACCTGGGCTTCCCCAAAACCACGAGGCAGATTCCAGGTCCTGACAAAATCCCTTTTGTTAAACGAATGTGAATTCCTCTCATTAATATTCAGCCAAGGCCTGGCAAAGAGTCTTTCAAAGGAGTATGTATGACCACAGACCTTATCTAGCTTGGAAAGCTGCCATTTTAATATTTTCCGCACTGCAGTGCTATGCAAGGAAAGGCCGGGCACAGAGTCTCCGAGATTCACGGACAGATCTTCACACTCCTGAAATAACCACCAAACGAATTGTTTCCTGCAAAAGCCCACTCCCCTTTCGCTCCTCTTTTATTTCCTCTGGGAGGGGCCCACCAAAAGTGGTTCCTATTTTTCTACCTGCATTTTTTTTACGTGCTTTCGAACAGCTAGGTTGGCAGAAGCTGGGACAAGTCGCAAGAGCTCACTCCGTTACACGGCGCTGGGGATTCGAACTGCCGCTCTTTCTGATCAACAAGCTCAGTGTTTTAGCCACTGAGCCACCGTGTCCCTCAATTGCTGTACAAACCACCCTGGGCTTCTTTTCGGTGCCGGCGTCTCTCCCGTCTGCACGCTAGGAGATTTCCGCCATTCTCTGATCCCTTTTCCTCCCTCCCTCCCTTCCTCAGGCCTGCCGGGACTTTCTGGATCTGGCAGAGGCCCACAGCAGGAAATGGCAGCGGGCGCTCCAGCATGAATGTGAGCAGCGCATCCGCCTGGAGGAGACCATTGAGCAGCTGGCCAAGCAGCACAACAGCTTAGAACGGGCTTGTCGGGGCGCGCCCAGCCTCTCCGCGAACCCTGCCAGTCACGCATCCCGAGGTGAGTGGCCCTTCCTTCTCGGCCCGGGCAAGAGGGGACTTTCGAGGTCCTCTGGAGGCGCCGTTGCTTAGGAAAACAATAGACCCTGCCACAAAGCTGTGGGATGAGAGCCGAAGGAAGCCCCCAGACCGCTTAAATGTCTCGCGACGTCCAAATAGTAGAGGGGTAATCCTCTCTCTCGGTGTTTCGCAGTGGCTCAGGGGCTAAGATGCTGCGCTTGTCGATCAGAAAGGTCGGCAGTTCGGCGGTTCGAATCCCGAGCACCACGTATGCGGCTCCAGAGCCGAGGGTTGTTGGCCCCTGGGCAAGTGAGACCCAAGCCGCCACCCAGTCTTCCCCCTTCTGTCGGGCGTCTCGAACGCACAGATGTGGCAAGGGCTGATCCGGGTGCTCTGTCTCTTGCAGGAGGCAGCGTGCAGAGTGGAAAATCAGAGCCCAGTGATGAAGATGAGGAGACGGAGTACTTTGATGCGATGGAAGATGCTCATGCTGTCATCACAGTAGCTGCAGAGACTCCAAAACTTCACCGGTAGGTTGCGGCCATTGTCTATGGCAGGGGGGTCAAACTCGATTTCATTGAGGGCCACATCCTGATTGTGTTTGACCTCGGAGGGCTAGGATAGGTGTGGCCAGCTCGACATCACTTGTGTTGGGTTAGGGTTAGGGTTAGACCCTCCCTCACTCTCATACTCTTCCTTCCTTCCTTCCTTTTCCTTCCTTCCCTCCATCCTTCCTTCCTATCTTCCTTCCTTCCATCCTTCCTTCCTATCTTCCTTCCTTCCTTCCTCTTCCTTCCTTCCTTCCCTCCATCCTTCCTTCCTATCTTCCTTCCTTCCTATCTTCCTTCCTTCTTTCTTCCTTCCTTCCTATCTTCCTTCCTTCCTATCTTCCTTCCTTCCTATCTTCCTTCCTTCCTTCTTATCTTCCTTCCTTCCTATCTTCCTTCCTTTCTTCCTTCCTTCCTTCCTTCCTTCCTTCCTTCCTATCTTCCTTCCTATCTTCCTCCCTTCCTATCTTCCTACCTCCCTTCCTTCTCATCTTCCCTTTCTTTGTCTTTCCTCTTTCTCTTCCTCCTTTCCTGTCCCTTCTTACATGTTCGAACACAAAAATTCTCCTTTCATTTTGTTCTTGGTTTGTTTTGATAGCTCTCTGCCAGCAAAGATGGAGCTCAGGGCTGGAGGGTGGGGTACACATCCATCGTCCCCCTCACCCACCTGAGCTCCGTTTTCACTGCAGGGGCACTGCGGGGCGGTCCTTTGCTTTTTCCAGGCCAGCCCTACAAGAGAGATCTAAACACCCCGCACTCCGGATCTGGCCGCTGGGCCTGGATACCTCTGGTCTATGGGCTGGAGCCAGGTTTCCTCATCCTTGGCACCTTTGAGATGGGAGGACTTCAACTCCCAGAATTCCCCAGCCAGCATTTTTAAAAAAGGAATCACTACCTACTTCCTAAAAGGGAGGTGGTGGCTCAGTGGCTAAGATGCTGAGTTGGTCCATCAGAGAGGTCGGCAGTTCGGCGGTTCGAATCCCTAGCGCCGCGTAACAGAGTGAGCTCCCGTGACTTGTCCCAGCTTCTGCCAACCTAGCAGTTCGAAAGCACGTAAGAAAATGCAAGTAGAAAAATAGGAACCACCTTTGGTGGGAAGAGAACAGCGTTCCGTGCGCCTTCGGCGTTGAGTCATGCCGGCCACATGACCACGGAGACGTCTTCGGACAGCGCTGGCTCTTCAGCTTTGAAACGGAGATGAGCACCGCCCCCTAGAGTCAGGAACAAATAGCTACTTCCTGAACAATTGATTCCTATTCCAAAGTCTTATCTTTTCTCACCCTTCCCGCTTACAGCCCTTTGGCTCCCTCACTGTCCTTGACCCCACCCCTCCTTGCGCTGGAGGGAAAGTTGCCCACCTGCTCATGGGTTGCCTAGACCCAGAGCTTGGAGAAACTGACCGGGTCAGAATGTCAGGTGGCGCATTTGCATATCAGAACCCCTCCCCTGTTTGTGATCTCCTCAGTGGCCCCCGCTTGACGGGCCCTGCTGGGGCAGCCTGGCCATGGTGGCCAGCGCATCGAGAGACCATGCCCCATAGCTTTTGGCATTGCCACTGTCACTTTTGTGTTCCCCACAGGCGCACCAGCGGCAACATTAGTGTGTCCAATGAGGGCTGTTCGGAGGATTGGACCTTGGGCGGCAGCGTGAGTCTCACCAAGTGCCGGCGGGTGGCGGCAGCCGAAAAAGCTAACAAAATCCTGGGTTGTATAAACAGAGGCTTAGCATCAAGATCATGTGAAGAATTAGTGTCCCAGTATAAAGCGCTGTATATAAAAAAAGTAGGGGCGCGGTGGCTAAGACGCTGAGCCTGTCAATCAGAAAGGTCAGCAGCTCGGCGGTTCGAATCCCCAGCGCCGCGTAACGGAGTGAGCTCCCGTAACTTGTCCCAGCTTCTGCCAACCTAGCAGTTCGAAAGCATGTAAAAAATGCAAGTAGAAAAATAGGAACCACCTTTGGTGGGAAGGGAACAGCGTTCCGTGTGCCTTCGCCATTGAGTCATGCCGGCCACATGACCATGGAGATGTCTTCGGACAGTGCTGGCTCTTCGGCTTTGAAAGGGAGATGAGCACCGCCCCCTAGAGTCGGGAACAACTAGCACATATGTGCGAGGGGAACCTTTGCCATTCCCTTATAAAACCGTAGTAAAACGTACCTGGAATACTGCAACCAATTTTGGTCACCATACTATAAAAAAGAGATTGAGACTTTGGAAAAAGTGCAGAGAAGAGCAACTAAGAGGATCAAAGGGTTGGAGACTAAAACATATGAAGAACGGTTGCAAGAATGGAGTTTGGCTAGTCTAGAGAAAAGAAGGACTAAGGAGGACATGATAGCAGTCTTCCAATATTTGAGAGGCTGCCACAGAGAAGAGGAGGTCAAGCTATTCTCCAAAGCACCTGAGGGCAGAACAAGAAGCAATGGGTGGAAACTAATCAAGGAGAGAAGCAACCTGGAAATAAGGAGAAACTTCCTAACAGTGAGGACAATTAAACAGTGGAACAGAAGTTGCCACCAGAAATCGTGGGCGCTCCATCATTGGCGGCTTTTAAGAAGAAACTAGAAGCAAAATAGCTACTGAGATAGTATCGGTTCTGCTGCTTGAGCAGGGGGCTGGACTAGAAGACCTCCAGGGTCCTTTCCAGCTCTATTCTATTCTAAACCTCTGGGAGTTTAGTTTCTGTCTGTATCACAACAATCTTCAGTTATAGCTTGGCCACGTAGGGGGCAGAGTTGCTGGGAGACCTCTTCGTTCTCGTTTTGGGTTGTGCGATTGTGCGTGCTTGGCTCTGGGGAGGAGAAAGTGCCGTTCAATATGTCTCAAGTCTGTTTCCTGCGAAGACTGGCTTGGTCCTGGGTTCAGGTTGCCACGCTCCTATTGTTTCGTCCCCTATTTTGATTGATCCGTCGTTTTGATTTGCCCTTCTTGTGTTTTTCCTGCTTTTCTGTTCCGATGAACATGTTACAATAATACAATACAATAGCAGAGTCGGAAGGGACCTTGGAGGTCTTGTAGTCCAACCCCCTGCCTAGGCAGGAAACCCTATACCGTTTCAGACAAATGGCTATCCAACATCTTCTTAAAGACTTCCATTGTTGGAGCATTCACAACTTCTGTAGGCAACTTCTGTTCCACTGATTAATTGTTCTAACTGACAGGAAGTTTCTCCTCAGTTCTACGTTGCTTCTCTCCTTGATTAGTTTCCACCCATTGCTTCTTATTCTACCCTCAGGTGCCTTGGAGAATAGCTTGACTCCCTCTTCTTTGTGGCAGCCCCTGAGATATTGGAAGACTGCTATCATGTCTCCCCTAGTCCTTCTTTTCATTAAACTAGACATGCCCAGTTCCTGCAACCGTCCTTCATATGTTTTAGCCTCCATCATCTTTGTTGCTCTTCTCTGCACTCTTTCTAGAGTCTCCACATGTCCTACTCTATGCTTACAAGCAGGCGAGGGTGGGTGGGGAGAGCTGGAAATGCCACCCTGAATTTATCAAGACCTTGGGTTTGATCCCTTCCAGGTGTTGGGCGCCTCCCCTCACACTGGCCTTGCTACTTCGAGCAAGTCTGGTGTGGCCCACAAGGAGAGGCGTACGGTGATCCCGGACAAGCCCAACTACAGCCTTAATCTCTGGAGTATCATGAAGAATTGCATCGGGAAAGAACTTTCCAAGATCCCCATGCCGGTAAGTTCTTCCTTCTGTATTGACTCAGGCTTCCCCAGCAGCACGAAGCCGAGCCCTCGTCCCAATAAACCCCTTTTATTTAATTGACGAATTAAATTCCACTCCGGCAAAGTCTTTCCTCTCCCACCGTCTTTCGAGAGAGTTCACAATTTACCGACCTTGATCAGGCTTGGAGAGCGGCCAGGCCAATATCTTTCAGACGCTGCAATACTTGGAATGAACTAAGTGTCTCCTGCAAGCTCCACTCCCCATTTGCTCCTCTTTTATTTCCTCTGTGAGGGGCCATTCACCGTCCACCTATGGCCTTACTCCTAAGTCAAACTAATTGTCTCCTGCAAACTCCACTCCCCTTTCGCTCCTCTTTTATTTCCACTGGGAGGAGCCATTCACCGTCCACCAGTGGCCTTACTCCCAAGTTGACCCCTGTTCTTTAGCTCTTCCTTTCGTCTGGCAACTCTGCGCATGCGCACATTGGGAACAGGCTCCAGCTGTTCTTCTGCCTCACTGATGTCTGACTCTGAAGGCAGCTGATAACTGGCATACGGCTCTGGCCCCATCTCTGCCTCCGACACATCGGAGCCTTCCCCCTTTTTTCAGCCTAGGGATGAATTAACATCATATGCTTGTAGATGTTCCCAGAAAGAGGCTAACAAATTTTATAGAAGGTCTGATTTTGCCGTCAAGGGCCGCATGTTCAGAATCTTGGATGCCAATTACGTTAGCTGAGGAATTCTGGGAGTTGAGGTCCACAAGTCTTAAAAGTTGCGGACTTCAACTCCCAGAATTCCTCAGCCAGCATAACTGCTGAAGGTTGGAGACTAGCTGGAACAAAGAGGGGAGGCTCTCACGAAATAGCTTGGCCCAGAGATGTCAGCGCGGCTTTCAAACAATATTTGGAGGGGGGGGGATAGTTGGAAAGAAGGCAGAGACCACCTCAGTACGGTTCCTAAGAGAATTTCACCGAGGCATCAAAAGCCAGGCTTGATTTAAAGGAGGATTGAGCGAAATTTGCAAAAATTACCATATTTTTTGGGGGAGTATGAGACATACCTTTTTCCCTCAAAAAAGAGGCTGTAAATCTGGGTGCGTCCGAATACAACATTTTTTGCCTCCCCCCCCCGCCCCCCGCTTCACCAAAAATGGCCATGCAGAGCCTGTAAGAAGGCTTTCCGAGAGCTCCTGGAGGCTGGGGAAGGCAGAAATGAGTTAAAAACGGGCCGTTTTTGGGAGGTTTGCAGAGTGCAAAAACTTTTTTTTTTTACATTTCCCTCTTCAAAACCTTGCGGCGTCTTATACTCCGAAAAATGCGGTGCTTTTGATTTTCCCTTTCGGTGAGGTTTAGGGTGGGTGAAACTCACCAACGGCGCATCCCTTTCAAAACTACGAAAAGTCTTTGTCCTTCAAATACCCAGCAAAAGGACTCTTCAAAAAAAAGGACCCATATAGATTTGTGTGTGTGTCTGTGTGTGTGTGGTTTTTTTTTTGCAAGAGTTCCGATATTGCGTTCCATAAATAATCCCCCAATATCTCTGCTTGGCAGCCCAGTAAAACACCAGCAGGCCAGCTGCCAAAGCGAAGCGTTTTAAATCTGCCAACATAAACGCTCCCAATGAAAAGGGAGCCACGCGGGGAAGTATCGGAGATCGCAGCAGCCCTTTTGACGTGACGTTAAATCTTTCCTGGTCCACCGGGGACTTTTTGTGCAGACGACAAAGTGTCGGCCGTCGGCCCACGCAGGCCCTGTCTCTTTTGTGCAGGTGTATTTCTTTCCAGAGCTTGCGCTTCCTCCGTCTCCCAGTGACCTTGTGGGTCGGAGTAATCCAGCTGTGACCGGTGGCCGCCGCCTTGGCTCTTTTATCCTAGGCAGTTTGGCAGCTTTTTGCAGCGCTCAATGTAGAATCACAATACGAGCTCCAAATTTATGAGAATAATAGAGTAGAATAGAATAGAACAGAACAAGGAAAGAATAGAACAGAACAAGTAAAAAATAGAATAGAATCAGAATAGAATAGAATAGAATAGAATAGAATGCAGAATAAAATAGAACAGAATGCAGAATAAAATAGAACAGAATGCAGAATAAAATAAAATAGAATAGAATGCAGAATAAAATAGAATAGAATGCAGAATAGAATAGGAATGCAGAATAAAATAGAATAGAATAGAATGCAGAATAAAATAGAATAGAATGCAGAATAGAATAGGAATGCAGAATAAAATAGAATAGAATAGAATGCAGAATAAAATAGAATAGAATGCAGAATAGAATAGGAATGCAGAATAAAATAGAATAGAATAGAATGCAGAATAAAATAGAATAGAATGCAGAATAGAATAGGAATGCAGAATAAAATAAAATAGAATAGAATGCAGAATAAAATAGAATAGAATGCAGAATAGAATAGGAATGCAGAATAAAATAGAATAGAATAGAATGCAGAATAGAATAGAATAGAATGCAGAATAGAATAGAATACAAAATAGAATAGAATAGAATTCTTACTTGTCCCAACTTCTGCCAACCTAGCCGTTCGAAAGCACATAAAAAATGCAAGTAGAAAAATAGGGACCACCTTTGGTGGGAAAGGAACAGCGTTCCGTGCGCCTTCGGCGTTGAATGAACCTTTACCTTTACCTTTAGAGTTTTATAGCCCTCCCTAAGTAGTTTATAGAGCCAACATCTTACCCCCAACAATCTGGGTCCTCATTTTTACCCACCTCGGAAGGACCAAAGGCTGAGTCAACCTTGAGCCTAGTGAGATTTGGACTGCCAGATTTCAGGCAGCTGGCAGGCAGTAGAAGTAGCCTGCAGTACTGCACTCTAACCACTGCGCCACCATGGCGTAGACTTGGCCTGGTGCAGGATAAAAACAATGGCTACTCTAAGCATTGGGATTCCTCTCTGTGCTCCCAAGTGACATTGTGGAATAGGAACTGGGAAGGGGTGTGTGTGTGTGTGTGAGAGAGAGAGATAAGGGCCTGTGAAGCCCCCCTCTTCCTCCCTCATTTCCTGCTCCTCTCTTCCCTACAGGTCAATTTCAACGAACCCCTCTCGATGCTGCAGAGGCTGACGGAGGATCTGGAGTACCACGAGCTGCTGGACAGAGCGGTCAAGTGCGAGAACGCCATTGAGCAGATGTGCTTCGTGGCCGCCTTTTCGGTGTCTTCCTACTCAACCACAGTCCAGAGGACCGGCAAGCCCTTCAACCCGCTCCTGGGCGAGACCTTCGAACTGGACCGCCTGGAAGAACTGGGCTTCCGCTCGCTCTGCGAGCAGGTGAGCCGAAGGGCCGGCAGGGGGTTGGGAGAAGGAGGGGGGAAAGAGAGAGGGCCAGGTGTTGTAGGGTTTGGGGTCCAGGCCCCTTACTCAGGTGGGTGGACTCTTGTGTTCTTCTGCACCGTTCTGTTCGCCCCAGAAGATGCTGGGGAGGCGGGAAAGGGGTTTAATCCAAGGATGGTTCTTGGCTGAGAAGAAGGCGTGAAAGCCAGGCGGGTGACTTTGGGCCAATCACCAGGAGACGGTGAGTTCTAGTCCCACCTTAGACATGAAAGCCAGGCGGGTGACTTTGGCCAGCCAGTCTCTCCCATCCCAAGCCACCTCACCAGGTTGTTATTTTGGAGAAAATAGCAGGAGGGAAAGGGGTATGTTCACCCCCATGTGATTAACTTTTGCGACCTTCTGACAAGCCAATTCCATAGGGCATCCGGATTCACTTAACAACTGCGTTACTAAGTGATTCCCTTAACAACTGTGGCAAGAAAAGTCATAAAATGGGGCAGGACTATAATGTCTCACTTAACATCAGAAATCTGGGGCTCCATTAGAGTCGTAAACCGTACTGGAACTCTTGTTAATCTTCCCCTCCTGATTCATCTCAATAAATCTTGCTAAAGAGAACTTCGAGGATCTTGCTTGGAGAATTACCTGCAGTTTTAGGCAGCGGATGCCATCAAGGTGTGTTTCTTCTCCTCCAGGTGAGCCATCACCCACCAGCAGCTGCTCATCACGTCTACTCCCGCCGAGGCTGGACGTTGTGGCAGGAAATAACCATCGCCAGCAAGTTCCGTGGCAAATACCTTTCCATCTTGCCCCTGGGTGAGTCAACGGACGGGGTGCGGTGGCCTAGAGGCGGAGCTCTCGCCTCACAATCAGAAAGCTGTGAGTTCAATCCTAGGTAGATGCAAATATTTTTCTCTCTCTCTCTGGGCACAATGAGAATGTATCTGCTGAACAAAACTCCGCATTGGCAACAGGGAAGGGCATCCGGCCACTAAACACTCAGCTCCACTCAGTAGCTCAGACTCCACCCTGCAAGGGATTATGGGGTCGTTAAAAGGAGATGATGACTAGGTGAGTAAACAGTCTCCCCAAAAAAGGGATTGCCGAGTGGTGTTCACACTAAGGTAAAAAAGAAAACTAATACAAAGGATACTAAGGAAAACAGAAAAAAGAAACACCTGTCATTCCATAGAAAAAAGCCAACCCAGTTCTAGGCTGCATCAACAGAGGGAGAGAATCAAGATCACGTGATGGGTAAATACCACTTTATAAGGCCTTGGTAAGGCCACACTTGGAATACTGCATTCAGTTCTGGTCGCCACAATGTAAAAAAGATGTGGAGACTCTAGAAAGAGTGCAGAGAAGATCAACAAAGAGGATGAGGGGACTGGAGACTAAAACACATGAAGAACGGTTGCAGGAACTGGGTATGTCTCGTTTAATGAAAAGAAGGACTAGGAGAGACAGGATAGCAGTCTTCCAGTATCTCAGGGGTTGCCCCAAAGAAGAGGGAGTCAAGCTATTCTCCAAAGCACCTGAGGGTAAAACAAGAAACAATGGGTGGAAACTAATCAAGGAGGGAAGCAACTTAGAACTAAGGAGAAATTTCCTGACAGTCAGAACAACTAATCAGTGGAACATTTGCCTCCAGAAGTTGTGAATGCCCCAACACTGGAAGTCTTTAAGAAGATGTTGGATAGCCATTTGCCTGAAACGGTATAGGGTTTCCTGCCTAGGTAGGGGACTGGACTAGAAGACCTCCAAGGTCCCTTCCAACTCTGCTATTGTATTGTATTATTGTAACATGTTGATCAGAACAGAGGAGCAGGAAAAACACAAGAAGGGCAAATTAAAACGAAAAAGTCCATTAAGACTTACAGGAGATAAGACCCTTTCTCTCTGTATAGAAATTTATATTTATATTTTCACCGTAAGGTTAACATTTTTCTCCCGTCCCGTGCAGGCACCATCCATCTCGAATTCCACTCCAGCGGCAATCACTACATCTGGCAAAAAGTCACGTCCACAGTCCACAATATTATTGTGGGGAAACTCTGGATTGACCAGGTAAGGAAGATGTCTATCTGTTGTGTCGCAGAGCTGGCAGTAGACTCGGACAGCGAGGAGGTTGGGGAGCAACCTGGGCCAGTCCTGGAGTCTGGGAAAGGCTCTGAGGAGGGCTCTGGGTCGGAGGCAGAGAGGGGGCCAGGACCGTATGCCAGTTATCAGCTGCCTTCAGAGTCGGACATCAGTGAGGCAGAAGAACAGCTGGAGCCTGTTCCCAGTGTGCGCATGCGCAGAGTTGCCAGATGAAGGGAACAGCTAAAGAACAGGGGTCATCTTGGGAGTAAGGCCACAGGGGGACGATGAATGGCCCCTCCCAGAGGGAATAAAAGAGGAGCGACAGGGGAGTGGAGTTTGCAGGAGACACTTAGTTCATTCCAAGTATTGCGGCGTCTGAAAGATATCGGCCTGGCCGTTCTCTAAGACTGATCAAGGTCGGTAATTGTGAACTATCTTGAAAGGCTGTGGGAGAGGAAAGACTTTGCTGGAGAGGAATTCACAGTCAATTAAATAAAAGGGGTTTATCGGGACGAGGACTCAGCTTCATGCTCCTGTGGAAGCCTAGGTAAGGACACTATCCCACCGCCTTGCTCAAATCACTCGCCGTATAAAGAGACACTAACGTGGGGTTTGTTTTGTTTTTCTATTTAACCTTTTTAACTATTGTATTTTAATCTTTTTTTAAAACAAAAATTTGAATTAAAAAAGAGAAAAAAAGAAAGAAAGAAAGAAAGAAAAGAAACTTTTTTTCCCGCTGATTCTTGATTCTGGTTTCTGTCAATATGGATAAATTAACCCTTTGGGTCAAATTCTCTTTCTTTTCTCTTCCAGTCCGGTGACATAGAGATCCTGAACCACAAATCAAAAGACAAATGCCACCTGAAATTCGCTCCCTACAGTTACTTCTCCAGAGACATCCCACGGAAGGTAACCTTCAGATGCACAAAGTCCCTTTGCTTGAAAATGCACCTAGAACAAACACATTTTCCTCTTGGGTTGGCCTTGGTAAGGGGCAGTTAAACCAGGGGTCCCCACCCAGAGGTGAAATTCAGCCGGTTCTGACAGGTTCTGGAGAACTGGTAGCGGAAATTTTGAGTCGTTCGGAGAACTGGTAGCAGAAATTTTGAATCGTTCAGAGAACCAGTAGCGGAAATTTTGAGTAGTTCGGTAGCAGAAATTTTGAGTCGTTCAGTGAACCGGTAGCAGAAATTTTGAGTCGTTCGGAGAACTGGTAGCGGAAATTTTGAGTCCAAGCCATGCCCACAGAACTGGTAAAGTTGAATTTCACCTCTGCCACAAATCCTCCTTTTCCTGCTCTCCTTTCTCCAGGTGACGGGGGTGGTGATGGACGCCGATGGCAACGAGCGATACGTCATGTCCGGCACGTGGGACGAGAAGATGGAGTGCTCCAAGGTCATTGAAGCAAGCCAGGGAAACTCCATTTCGGAAGGCAAGCTTCCGAAAACGGTCTACCAGGCCTTGTCCCCCAAGGTCCTATGGAAGAAATACCCCCTCCCGTGAGTCCTCCCAACAGGCTTGGGGCTTAAGGGTTGACCAGCGGTGGGGTCGGGGCCGCTGAAAAGGCTCAGGCTGTTGTGTCCCAAAAGGGGATTTTTGAGGAGGCAACTGGACTTCCTTGTTTTTCTTTTGAAGACGTTTCACTTCTCATCCGGGAAGCTTCTTCAGCTCAGACTGGAAGGCGGGGAATGGAAGGATTTATATTCCTTGCAGACAGCTGGTCTAGAGCTGTGATGGCGAACCTATGGCATGCCTGTCAGAGGTGGCATACAGGCGCCATCGCCAGCTGCTCTTTTGTTTTCCCACGCGCACAGGCATGCTGGCATGCTGGTCTTCACAGGCGCTGGAAAACGGCCAGAAAACAGCCAGAAAACAGGCTGTTTTGGGGGCGTTTTCTCAGGCTGTTTTTCTTGCCATTTTCACCTGTTTTTCAGGCCATTTTTAGGCTGTTTTGAAGCCATTTTCAGGCCGTTTTTCTTGCCATTTTTCACCTCCTTTTCAGGCCATTTTAGGGCCATTTTCAGGCTGTTTTTCTTGCCATTTTAGCCTGTTTTTCAATCCATTTTAGAGCCATTTTCAGGCCGCTTTTCTTGCCATTTTTAGCCTGTTTTTCAGGCTGTTTTGGGGGCATTATCAGGCTGTTTTTCTTGCCATTTTTAACCTGTTTTTCAGGCCATTTTAGAGCCATTTTCAGGCTGTTTTTCTTGCCATTTTTAACCTGTTTTTCAGGCCATTTTAGAGCCATTTTCAGGCCGTTTTTCTTGTCATTTTTGGCCTGTTCTTCGGGCTGTTTTCAGATCACTCATTGGGCCATTTTTGACCCAGAACAGCTTGAAAACGGTCCAAAACCCACCCGAAACAACAGACCTGCGCTCTGGCAAGCTGGTCTTTTGGGTTCCGGCACTCCAGTGCGTACACACACATTCCAATTTGGGCACTCGGTGCCGAAACGTTTCGCCATCCCTGTTTGAGCGGGTCGTTGAGGCCGCTTGGAGGTTTCTCTGTGTCCTCAGGGGTCCCTTGAGTGGTGCAAATGGGTGTGGAGCCTTCTTGGAACTGCTGAAAGGACTGCGTTGTAAACTGGAGATGGATGATGCCGTATCCCTTCCCCCCCTCTGTTGAAAGAGGGCTGTTCGATTTGGACATCCCTTTGACTCTGACAGAAAAGCCTCCAAGTGGCCTCAACAACCCTCTCAAAGGATGCAACTAACCAGTTGCCTGCAAGGAGTATTAATCCTTCCGTTTCCTCACCATCCGGTCCTAGCTGAAGAAGCTTCTTGGAGGAGAAGCGAAACGTCTTCAAAGAAAAAGCAGAAAGTTCAGTTGCCTCTTGGAAAAAAAAAAAACACCTTTGGGATAACCACGACCTGAATGACGGAGAAACTCCATAGACCTTATTATGGTAGCGCAACAAATGTCGATGACTATACCCCGGCAAAGGGGAGCGCCTGCTGGTGCCACCCAGCCCTCTCGCTAAGGCCCCTTCCGACTCTTCCTTCTCCAGGGAGAACGCTGAAAACATGTACTTCTTCTCCAAACTGGCGCTGACCCTCAACGAGCCGGAAGACGGGGTCGCTCCCACGGATAGCCGCATGAGGCCCGACCAGAGGCTGATGGAGGATTGCAAATGGGACGAAGCCAACATGGAGAAGCAGCGGCTGGAAGAAAAGCAGCGGGCCGTACGGCGGCACCGGGAAGTCGAAGCCGTTGACGCCCTGGCAGAAGGTACCGGAAAAAGCCATCCTTGAGATCAGTGGGTCTGGGTTACAAGGAGGCACCCTTGGGGTGGGGTGTGTGTGTGTGTGCGATGTTTGGGGACTACACATCCCATCCGTCCCTCGTTAGAGCCACGCTGGCTGGGGCAGATGGGCGTTGAATCCCAAAATTGACAGAGGGGTTGTCTTCCCACCAGGGAATATGATTGCAGGCTCAGGGGATAGCCGTAGCCAGGTAGTCCTCGACTTAACAACAGTTAGTCCGTGACCGTTCAAAGTTATAACGGTATGGAGGAATGTAGCGGAAATTTTGAGTAGTTCGGAGAACCGGTAAATACTACCTGACTGGCCCTGCCCCCGTCTATTCTCTGCCTCCCGATTCCCAGTTGATAGGAGGGAATGGAGATTTTGCAGTATCCTTCCCCTGGAGTGGGGAGAGAATGGGGATTTTGCAGTATCCTTCCCCTGGAGTGGGGAGGGAATGGGGATTTTGCAGTATCCTTCTCCTGGAGTGGGGAGAGAATGGGGATTTTGCAGTATCCTTCCCCTGGAGTGGGGAGGGAATGGGGATTTTGCAATATCCTTCCCCTGGAGTGGGGAGGGAATGGGGATTTTGCAGTATCCTTCCCCTGGAGTGGGGAGGGAATGGGGATTTTGCAATATCCTTCCCCTGGAGTGGAGAGGGAATGGGGATTTTGCAGTATCCTTCCCCTGGAGTGGGGAGGGAATGGGGATTTTACAGTATCCTTCCCCTGGAGTAGGGAGGGAATGGGGATTTTGCAGTATCCTTCCCCCGGAGTGGGGAGGGAATGGGGATTTTGCAGTATCCTTCCCCAGGAGTGGGGAAGGAATGGAGATTTTACAGTATCCTTCCCCTGGAGTGGGGAGGGAATGGGGATTTTGCAGTATCCTTCCCCTGGAGTGGGGAGGGAATGGAGATTTTACAGTATCCTTCCCCTGGAGTGGAGAAGGAATGGGGATTTTGCAGTATCCTTCCCGTGCCACACCTACCAAGCCACGGCCACAGAACCAGTAGTAAAAAAAATTGGATCCCACCACTGCCCTGCTTCCTTTGCAGGGAAGGACTACAGAGGCTACAGCCCCCTGTGGTTTGAGCGGAAGGTGGACCCCGTGACGGGAGAGCTGATGTGCGTGTACAAGGGCGGCTACTGGGAAAGCAAAGAGAAACAAGACTGGAGCCAGTGTCCCAGCATCTTCTGAGCTGGACTCGTTGGGTGCCGGGCGAAACGCCTCCACAATCTGTGGCGGGGCAGAAGGGCCGGGTCGTTGATGAAGCGCCCTTTGGGGTAGCCCCGCCCCGCCCTCTCCACCTCCCTCTCCCCAGCCGCCTGGCGGAGAATCGCGCAGAGATTCAAATAAATCCCGAATTGAAACAAACAAACAAACAGAAAGCAAAGAAAACAAAAAACACACAAAAAAAGAGGCAAACCAAACAGGGATTTCCAAAAAAAAAAAAAGAGAGCTATTTTTATGCACTAATAAAATGGCGTTTGATTTTTTTAAGCGACTTTTTAAAACTTACCAATTAGGATTGAGACACAAACGGGAGGGGTTTTGTTTTGGTTTTTTTTTTTCATTTGCCAGGGTTGTTTTTTTTTCTCCTTTTTTAAAAACAACAACAACAACAACAACAACAACAACAACAACCCATGCCTGCCTCTGGGGTAGAAGCCCTCTTCTCTTTTGAGGCCTCGCTTTCGCTAACCAGGGCTCCGAGTTCCAAAGATGCACCTCTTGTAACCGGAAACGGTGAGCGTTTCAGGACTTTTTCTCCCCCCCATCCCTCCTCTCTTCTGATTTCCCGTTTCCGCGTGGGAATTAACTCTACTTTTAATCTGCCGATAATCCCTGTGTTTCCCCCCTCCCCCCAAGTTGCAGGCAGCTCCGTATACCCTGTTGGGGGAACCCTAAAAATTCTCCGGCGGCGATGAAATAACGGAGGCAGGGGCGGGGGGATGACGACAACACACACGGACCAGTTGTCAATCTCTGAGTCTTTGGAAACCGCTGCTTGTCCCTTTTGAAGTCTGTCCTTCTCCAGCGAGGAAGGGGGGGATTCAAACCCTGGCTCTGTCCACAGCTGAGCTTCGTTTGAAGCCGCCTACCCAGAAAATACGATGGCGTTTTTGATTTTGAAGACGTATGAAGCCCACGGTGGAGAGATATTCTGTACGTCCTCAGGCCGGCTGCGTTTCAAGGAAGGCTTTTTAAAGGTTTGCTTTCTCTTCTCGTTTTTCAACATTGGGAGAAAAACGGGGAAGGCAGCCGCGGCAGGACCTAGCTTCCCTCAGGCCTTGCGGCTACTTTTTCCTTCATTCGCTTCGGAGGTCTCACCCGGGGAGCGCAGGCGAGGATCCAATCGCTTAGCCTCCCCCATTCGGTCAAATCGCGGCCCTTTTCCGCCTTTCCAGCACTTACCCGTGTTTCCCCGAAAATAAGACAGGGGCTTATTTTCTTTTGATCTCCCTCGAAATAAGCGCTTGGTCTTATTTTTAGGGAGGTCTTCTTCTTTTTGAGGTGCAGGAAGCGACGAGCGGGGTCACCTCATGGCTGCGGCTGTGTTGTGATATTTTCAGAGGAAGGTTTATTTTAGCACACGCGCTCAAAAGCCCGATGTGGCTTATGATCCAGGGAGGTCTTATTTTCGGGGAAACGGGATAGTAAAACTCTGTTGCACTCTCCCGCTGGCCAAGTCCCATCACTAACGTGGGATATTTGGGTTTGGAGCGGGCACGTAAAGAGTTGCAAGCTGGGTTAATGCCCAGCCAGCTTTGGGATGCCCTGGGCTGTAAGCTGCCATTGCAAACTCGGCCGCCATGTATGTGGAAAGCACATTGGTGCACACACACACTCTCTCTCGCGCGCGCATGCATCCTCTTGACGTGTTAAGATCTCCTTCCTCAGGTGAATGAGAGAAAACTGGCAAGGGCAAAATGCCCTCCTGGCTCCAGTCAGCGCAGGGCATCCTGGGGTCACCAGCCTAGCTACCTCCGTAGCAAACATCCCATTGGCAGCCGGATGAGTTGAGATACCTTTCCCCTTGTCTTTCTCCCCTTAGCTCCATCTCTTGCTTGCTCGGAGTTGGCCCCGTGGAGAGGTCTTGCCAACGTCCCTGCGGGCGGGGGGATTCTGGGGGGGTGCTGCAGCCCCAGTTCATCCGCGGGCATCAGCTGCTTGCTCGGAGTTGTTGCATTGGGACTCTTAGCACCTTGCCACCTGGGCTATCCCTGCCCATCGCGGGGCACCAGATCCAGTGAGTCTCAACCACAGCCAGGGGATTCTGGGAATTGAAGTCTTCCCGTCTTAAAAGTTGTGGATTCCTGCTGTACGGGTGATTTTTCCCGGCGGTGCCCAACTGATCCTTCCCCAGGATGAAACGCTCGTGATCTTCGCTACTGGTTTGGAATCGGTGGATGCACAGAACGTCCGTGATGACGTCCGGGAGGGTGGGCGGAGCCTTCCCCCACCGCCGTCACGACCGGTTCGCCCGAACTGCCAGCATACCACCTCTGGGCCAGCCTACTTAGGGGTCTCTGAAACATCTGGTGCTTGGAGAAACCCCCTTCCCCCTTGAGCCCAATAGGACAGGCAACTAAAGGGCCTCCGAGTGCGGAAACAGCCCCCTCCTCACTTAAAGTGGCATCTCATTACCGCCCTCTGAGAATATGTCCATTTCTCTTCTGGGGGAAGTAAACAAGCAATAATGGGGGGTTTCTAAGGGGTCTGCTTGCCCCTCCTGGCTTCCAGAGTGCTAAAGGCACGGCAGGATCCACGTAGGATATCACTGGACGAGTCCCCACACACCCTCTACCCCAGAAGACCCATTACACGCTCACACCTGGTAGCTACACAGATGTAGACCTACACATAACACACCTTGTATATGGCATAACAATAGCAACTGAACATCGGCGTCCTCTCGCCGCCAACGGCAGCGTACCTTTAACCTTTATTTATTTGTTTCTAATTTATATGTATGATATCTATAATATATGTACACAAATATATATATATATATATATATAAATTATTTTGTTTAAATTTGTATGGATGTGTAACCAGAAGAAACAGAGAAATGAAGACAGAGGGAGTCCCCTCTGTCTGAATCTTTTTATAGTACCAATATGTTGGACACGTTTTCAGGGTACAACGGTATCCATCTACCCCACCCACCCCCTGTTTTTTTGTTTTTTTTTAAATAGCGGGATCAGAAGTATAAGCTGTGTTGACTCCTACAGAATTCAGGATCCATGGACAAAAATTGTGTGACGGGTTGTGGTCTACCGATTGTAGATTTGTTGGGTGTTGTCTGACCCAGAATCAAGGATTTAGTAGGCCGGATTCCTACAGCAACCGTTCGCGTGTATGGACTTTGACTCCCAGCATGCCCCAGCGGGGGGAATTCTGGGAGTTGAAGTCCACACCTCTTGTTGAGAAATGCCGCAGGAGAGAAAATCCATTTCTATGCTCCTCGACTTGGTGTTCTCCGAATGTGTTGAGTTTCTCGTTATTATGGGATAGGAAACCACACATTGCAGAAACATGGATTTGGTCGTTGTGTCTTCAGGTGTCTGTTCTGTGTCCAGCGAGGGGCATTTTTTTTTCTTTGCTGCAACAGCTCTCATTAGACAATTCCACATGTCTGGGAGCGGAGATATGCACTGGACATTCAAAGCAATTCAAGCCACGTTTCAAGGACAACGATAACGACAACCTCTTCAACAGGATCACCTGTGTATCTCCAGCATCCCCCTCCACAAATCTTCCAAAAACCGGAGTCACAAACTGTAGCATTTTTTTCCCTCCTTGATCTTCTTATATTGTAAAAAAAGTCTGAGCTGATGTAATGTTTTCCCGTCTCTTTCAGTTCAGCTTTAATTATGTTAACAATAAAAGATACAGGGCCTCTCTCGCGTGGCTTGTCTCTATTTCTGTGGAAGTGGGGGAACGTGACAAAGGGAGCAAGAAATAGCTTGAATGCCTCATTGGATGACAGGTAAGGCTCAATTCTTGGCTTCTTTAACACTGGAATCTTCTTTTAACGACCCCATAATCCCTTCCGGGGTGGAGTCTGTGCAACTGAATGGAACTGCTTTTTTACTGGCCGGATGCCCATCCTGTCGCCAGTACGGAGTTCTATTCAGCAGATATATTCTCAGTGTGCCCAGGGAGAGAAATATCTTCCTCTACCTAGGATCGAACTCACAGTCTCCTGATCGTGACGCGGGAGCTCTACCTCTAGGCCACCGCACCACTCCCTTCTTGAACACACGAGTATCATGGGTGAAATTTTGCTCACACAGTCTCAAGTGTCGTAAAGTAAAAAAAAAAACATCTCCCCTTGATTTTTAAGGCCTGCAATTGTCCGTCAGCATTCCAGGTTCACACAATAGACAAAAACCAGGTGTCGGGGTTCCAAATAGCATCCAAAATTAAATCAGAATCCAAGGCAAAGTATTGCTCAAAGTTCCAGTTTATTAAGAGAGCCATGTTGGCACATCTGGGAAAACCCAAATCTGAAGGCTTCCCAGTTTTCCCCACCCAGTTGAAAGTTCAAGATCTTTTCCCCCACACCCAGGAGTCCATCCCATGGTCCAATCTCCCAATGCCATGCTGGCAGTTCCACCATCCAGTTCCAGCCAGGGGCAGAGGTGCAAAGACAAAGGATGACCTTGGTTTTCTAGGAAGAATTTTGTTATGGCTACATATCATCTCACTCCGTACAATCCCCCTCTCCCATTTTCCCACAATAGAAAATGCATAGTAGAATAATAGAAAGTGTGGCAGGCCAAAGAACAGTTGCAGGAACTGGGTATGACTAGTTTGATGATGAGAACTAAAGAAAGTTATGATAACAGTGTCCCAATGTTTGAGGGGCTGCCACAAAGAAGAGGGGATCAACCTATTGTCCAAATCAACTGAAGGGCAGAAGAAGAAGCAATGGATGGAAACTAATCAAGGAGAGAAGCAACCTAGAACTAAGGAAAAATTTCTAACAGCGAGGACAATCAACCAGGGGAGCAGCTTGCTTTCAGAAATGGTTTTCCACTGGAGGTTTTTAAGAAGAGATTAGACAACCAGTTGTCTGAAATGGCATTGGGTCTCCTGTTTGAGCAGGGGGTTGGACTAGAAGACCTCCAAGGTCCCTTCCAACTCTGCCGACGTTCAGTTCAGTTCATGACTCATAGACTAAAATGAGGCTTGACTACAAATGACTCATAACTCAAAAGTTTTTTCCAATTTCCCAAGCTGCCCTTTGGCTTTCGGATTTCCTGCTGGTCTTTCATCAGAGATCTAATCGGGTCAAATTGGAGGTGCTTAGCTTTCCTATACTAGCAACTGGCTGAATAAGGGCGTGAAGCCAATATCAAACATTCATCTTGATTGTGTGCCTTCAAGTCATTTTTCATGATGGAAGGATGGATGGATGGATGGATGGATGGATGGATGGATGGATGGATGGAGATAGATAGGCAGGCAGGCAGGCAGACAGGCAGGCAGGCAGCCAAAGAGACAGACAGATGATAGAAAGATAAAGAGATAATATAAAGAGAGATAGATGATAGAAAATAGACAAATAGCTAAATAGATAGATAGAGACATAGATGATAAATGAGAGAGACAAAGATAAGATGAGAGAGATAAAAAGATAGGTGATAGAGAATAGATAATACATGATGGATTATAAATGATATAAAGAGAGACGAGATAAAGGGAGAGATGATAGATAGATAGATAGATAGATAGATAGATGATAGATAGATAGATAGATAGATAGATAGATAGATGATAGATAGATAGATAGATAGATAGATAGATAGATAGATACAGATGATAAAGAAGATAAAGAGATGATAAATATATAGATGGATGGATAAAGAGACGGATGATAGATGATAAATGAGAGAGACAAAGAGATAAGATGAGAGAGATAAAAAGATAGGTGATAGAGAATAGATAATACATGATGGATTATAAATGATATAAAGAGAGACAAGAGATAAAGGGAGAGAATAGATAGATGATGATAGATAGATAGATAGATAGATAGATAGATAGATAGATATAAGGAGACAGATGATAGATAAAGAAGATAAAGAGATGATAAATATATAGATGGATGGATAAAGAGACGGATGATAGATGATAAAAGAGAGAGAGATAAGATGAGAGGTAAAGAGATAGATGATTAATGAGAGATGAAGATGAGAGAGATAAAGAGATAAGAAAGAGATAGATTATAGAGAAATAGATAAAAAGACATGATAGATTATAAATGATAGAAATAAAGAGATAAAGAGATAGATGATAGAGAAATAATAGAAAGAGAGAGAGAGAGAGACGATAAATAGAGATAAAGAGAGATAAAGAGACAGATGATAGGTTTTGGATGGATGGAAAGATGGATGATAAATGAATTCATGTTTGCTGAGTGCGAAATTCCTCCCTTCACGATTTTTGCTTCCATCAAGAATTCCCCTAGAGAATCTCTGCCCTCTTTTCCAACTTTCCCCATAACTTCCCGGGCTCTTGGGGGGAGGGAGGGGGGCTTCCCGCTGCTTTTTCAGAGCGTCCGCCGTGTGGTGTTCCTAGGCAACAGAGGAGACTCTCCGCCAATGGGAGCGCCGGAGCAGCTCCGCATCCCAAGGTTGCTAGGCAACCCCGGCCCGGGACGTTCCACGGTTGTCAACGAATCTTTCCCCGGGGCAAAAAAAGGCATGCGTGCGGCGGGTCTTGCAAGCAGCGGGTGAGTCCTCTCGATTCTATGTTGGGGTTTGTTTTTTTTAACAAGATTTGGAGGGGACCTTGCAGGTCATCTAGTCCAACCCCCTGCCCAAGCAGGAGACCCTACATTATTTGACCTCTACCTAGGATCGAACTGACAACTCTCCTCCTTGTTGCCAGTGTTTCCCCTTTGCGTCTCAGTCCCTTTCACCCTGTAGGAAAGTTGCCCATCCCAAAGAATCGGATCTCATCGCAGGTGCGCTGTTAATACCCCTGCGCAGCGCTAGGTGGGAGAGAAAAGGTGGGCCCGATTGGCACAATATTGGAAAAGTCAAACAACGGGCAGCTCCAAATCTCCACCAACGAATGCTTTGTCCTACACATTGGCAAAAAATCATCATAATCCGAAAACAAAATACAAGCTGGGCACATTCGACTTCGTAGACAACCCTCACGCAGTCAAAGGAGCTAGGACCGTGATGGCAAAGCTATGGGATGCCTGCCACAGGTGGCACCCAGAGCCCTTCCCTGTGGGCGCGCCAGCTGTTGCCCCAGCCCAGCTCCACTGCACAAGCATGTGCGCCTTCCACCAGCTAGCTGGTCTTCGGGTCTCTGCCACCCATGTGGGGGTGGGATGGGGTCAGGGCTGGGTTCCTGCCAGTTCTAACCTCTTCTATAGAAGAGGTTCCACAAATCTACCGTGCCGTTTAGAACCGGTTCCAGCTCCCTCCTCCCGTCCGTCCACACATCATCAAGATGAAGAGCGAGAGGAGGAATTCTGGGAGTTGAAGTCCACAAGTCTTAAAGCTGTCAAGTTTGAACACCCCTGGTTTTTTTTTCTAAAGGGTTAGGGGTGCAAGGGTCTTATAACTTGACAGCTTTAAGACTTGCGTGCTTCAATGCCAGAGTTCCTGAGCCAACATTTTGGTTGCTAAGCAAGAGCGTTGTTGAGTGAGTTTCACCACATTTTACAAGTTGGCCACGCCCACCTGGTCACATGGCCCACAAGCCATTCCCACAAAGAAGGCCACACCTACAGAAGAGGTTCTAAAAATTTTGGAAACCCACCACTGGATGGGGTGCACATGGAGACGCATGTGGGGGGAACGCATGTGCAGGGGGCTCTCGCATTGCATGCACACACACACACTCAGTCCTCTTGCACCAATCTGGAAACTAAAAGAGGGAGAGGGGAGGGGGGGCGCCCCCTATGCCCTGGAAGGCTTCCTGCACCAACCTGGAAGCCCAAAATGGGTGGGGTTGCGTGCACACTTTGGGTTAGCCATCACTGATCTAGGAGTCCTCACACAAAAGTTCACTGTATCTTCGGCCATCTAGTGATATTCTAGATTTTGGCAGCCCAGCACTGGGGGTATCCCTAACTGAACCCCTTTCCTGCCTCCCTCAGAAGTGATGGGAGAGACGGCTGTCCCTCTGCCAAGGAAATCCAGCCCCTGGTCCAAGGGTCACTGCGATTTCCTGCTGGACCGCATCGATGCTCAACTCAGCTCCTTGCAGGTAAGTTAGCTGCACCTTGCCACCTGCACCCTGGGATCTGGCACCTAGGTTGGCCAAGTTTTGCAGAGATCTCGGCCTGGCAGCTCTCCAAGCCAGAGAAAGTCTGTGACCGTAAATCTTCCCTTGAAAGACTTTGCTGGATGGGAATGAGCAGAATTCACAGTCAATTAATAAAAGGCGTTTTTGTTGGGACAAGGCATTGCCTTCCTGCTCTTGGGAAGCCTGGGTCAGAATAGAACCCCCAGCTGAAAGTTCTACAGCACCTTCTCAGCTTTGTTCCTCTTGATCGTTTCTAGCCTGTCCTCCTTGTCAAATATCCTTCTCCCCACCATAACTTGCTACTCTTACTCCACAGGGACCTGCAGCAAGGATCAAGGGCAACAATTGGGATGGTCCTCCCCAGGCCACTTCCAGGACAGCAGGTCAGGTCTTCATTTCTGTTGGGGTTTCTGGGACTAAGAAAAATTTCGTTCTTGCCCATCGATTTGAAATGGGCCGAGCATCCCTGTTCTTCTCGTCCGCTCCCATGTTCCTTCAACTGCTGCTCCATAAATCTCTGCACTCTTTCTAGAGTCTCAACATATTTTTTTATATTAGGGTGACCAAAGATGGATGGAATATTCTAGACGTGCTCCTACCAAGGCCTTATGAAGTGGTATCAGCACTTCAAGAGATCAGATTTCGCGGGAATGAGTTCTGACGCAGACAGAGACTCTCAATTTGCTTCCTTCTCCTTGCAGATCCAGGCAGGGCGAATGCATGTGGGAGCGGAGATGTTTCATCTCGGGAGATGGACCGTCGAGGGCAGCTGCTGCCCCTCCCTGACCCGAAGGAGGCCCCGAGCAGATCCGAGTCCATTTGCACCGAAGACTTGGCCGCCGAATTCCACAAAGGTCTGGTGGATCTGCTGCTGAGCTCCGACGAAGAGGAGGCACCTTCCGGTCTCGTGTCACGCCCCAGAGACGGGAGGACACCCACGTCCGGTGCCACCATCTTGTCTGAGAGGACTGGTCCTTGTCCAACTTTCAGATCTCTCCACCCTGGTTTGGATTCCCACAGGTGGGAGCCGAGGAGCAAGCAGGTGCCAGCAGAAGCATCGGAGGAGAAACGGAGCCAAGAATGGGCTCCTCTTTCCAGAGAGCGTCCACTCCAGAGTCTTCCTCAACATGGAGTCAAGAACATGGCGTCTCTCGGAGAAAAAGAGTCTGCGCTTAGGCGGAACTCTTCTGCCAAGAGTTCCAGCGGGACGGATGTAGGAAGGGGAGGCCAACTGTGGAAGAGGAGCTATCATGCCAGGGTCCAGAACTCGAGAGAAGAAGGTAGGTTCTCCAGGAAAAGTGGATTCCTGGAATCAGAGAGAGGAGGAGAAGAAGGACGAGCGCGATCTTCTGAACCGAGAGAGACCATCACGAGAAGATCAAAGCACCGGTCGGTCGTTGGAGAACGACCTCGGTCGTCCTGGCAAAGGGCCAGAAGAACCGCGTCCAAAATTAGAGTCCCACCGAGGAGAGCAGAGGAGGACAGCCATCCTGAGAAGACCTCATCGGACCACCTGGAAGGAGAGCCCCTTGGAGGATGCTGTGGAAATCACTTGCTACCTCTTGATGGAGAAGAGCAAAGGATCCTTCCTCACACTCTCTGTCCTCCAAAAGCCAGACTCCTTGGCGGAAAGGAGAGGCTGTCTTCGTCTGAACTGGGAATGGACCATGGAGTCATGTATGGTCCAAGAGATGCTCAGAGGCCTTCAGCGTTGTCCAGAAGACTCAGGGAGACCTGGGCTGCTGCTTTGAGCACTGAAGTCCATGGTGAAGTTCCAGAGAGGGGAGAAAGTGAGTTGGGCAGGACCATTGGCTGGCATTGTTTATCGTACCAATAGAAGAGCATTTCTGTAGCTGAGGGTTGGACAATCCTTGGGGTACGCTGAGTGGTTTGCTTACAGATGTTTTCATTACCCAGCCAGGTAACATCCTCCGTGTGAGACAATGTGGGGTTTGTTCCCTATTTATATATTGTAGCTTGCCTTCCTAGTTTTGGTGTGGATTTTCTCCTTGCTAGTTAATTGATTCAGATTGCTTTCTGCTTTGATTGTTTGTCTGGTATTAGTCCCTGCTTATCTGGCTGTTGGCTTCTGGAGAAGAGGTGTTCTGGTCATTTTTTATTTCTCTCTCTGCTTTGGAGGGTCTTCCCTCCATTCTTTTTTTTTTTCCTAGAAGGCGGTTCTTGGGTTGGGAACTGGTGGGAACTTTTCTCCATTTCTGGAAATCTGGACTAAATCAGGTCTCTTTTCCCCAACAGCTGATGTCCACAATGTGAAGAAGCTTCTGTTGGCACCAAGGGATCCATGGAGGTGAGTGTCCCTGGGCAAAGGGAAAAGCAGAGACTATGGAAGCAGCTGAGGTCTAAGAGGAAGACTTGGAGACCCACTAGCCCAGGGGTTGGCAACCTTAAACACTCAAAGAGCCACAAAGGTCCTAACTGGAAGCCCCCCGTTCAATTCTGGGGCTGTCCAGAAGTCCAGTTCCCCCACCATAGAGTCTCCTCCTAGCAGGGCGTCCTTTTTCCTCTACCTGTCCTAACCGAAAGCCCTATCCATTGTGGAGCTGACTGGTGACAGGGAGCCGCAGCAGAGGGATGAAAGAGCCACATGTGGCTCTGGAGCCGAGGGTTGCCGACCCCTGCACTAGCCCTACGAAAACCCCTGCCTGTGTGTGTGTTTCCTCTGAGGCTGGAGAGCCACACACCATGCATTCAAACCTTAGTGGGATTCCTCCTTAGTTCTAGGTGGCTTCTCTCCTTGATTAGTTTCCATTCGTTGCTTCTCCTACTGCCCTTCAGGTGCTTTGGAGAATAGCTTTGTTCGTCTTAACTGAGACAATGTCGTCATGTCTTATCAATGAGATGCCTTTTTTTTTTAGGTCCTCGAGTTTCGGTGTCTCCGATGCAGATGAAGAGGGGTTTGCACAGCTGACCGGCCACAGCAGGAGGATCTCTGGCAACTTCAGGAGGTGGAAGGAAGCCACAGCAGGAAACTACAAGTTAAACCAGGTCCATCCAGGACACGCTGGCAGTGGGAGGAAGGGGTACCTTGAGAATCTTCTTCTCCTCCTCCTCCTCTCCCTCCTCTTCCTCCTCCTCTTCTTCCTCCTCCTCTTCTTCTTCTCTTCCTACTCCTTCTCTTCCTCTTCTTCTCCTCCTCTTCCTCCTCCTCTCCCTCCTCTTCCTCCTCCTCTTCTTCCTCCTCCTCTTCTTCCTCCTCCTCCTTTTTCTCCTTCTTCTGCTCCTCCTCCTCCTCTTCCTTCTTCTCCTTCTTCTGCTCCTTCTCTTCCTCCTTCTTTCTCCTCCTCCTCCTCCTGCTCCGAAAACCCACTCCAACTTCTCCTCCTCCTCCTCTTCTTTCTCCTCCCAGCATGTGGCTCTGGAGCTGGAAAATTTCCAGGAAGCCCTACAGGAGCGCCAGGAGCTGGCAAGGAGACTGGAGTTGCGAATGGAGGAACATCAGGATAAAGTGGAGAAGGCCAGGTATCATTCAGCCGATATTTATTATGAGTATAGAAAACGAAGAGGGTGACTTTGAGGCCAATATTTGGGATCTGTTGCTAACACAACAAGGCGGTAAACATGGCTTATGCCCGAAACTTTTTCTTCTTCCGAGGTCGGTAAAACGAGGACCCAGATTGATGGGGGAAACAGGCTGACCCTATAAACCACTTAGAGAGAGCTGTAAAACCCTGCGAAGTGGTATATAAGTCTAAGGGCTATTGCTGTAAGGAGGCTAAAAGTTAGGAAGAACAGTTGCAGGAATTGGCTATGGCTAGTCTAGTGAAAAGGACTAAGGGAGAGAGGATAGCGGTCTTCCAATATTTGAGGGGTTCCCCCAAAGAAGAGGGGGGACAACCTATTCTCCAAAGCAGCTGAAGGCAGGACAAGAAAGCAAAGGATGGAAACTAATCAAAGAGAGAAGCAACTCTCTAGAACTAAGGAGGAATTTCCTAACAGTCAGGACAATTAACCAGCGGTACCTTCAGAAGTGTTGAGTGCTCAATCACAGGAGGCTTTTTTAAAAAACATTTTTTTAAATTTAACATTTTAAAAACATTTTTCCAAAATGATATAGGCTCTCCTGCTTGTGCTGGGGTTGGACTAGAAGACCTCCGAGGTCCCTTCCAGCCCTGTTATTCTATTGTTCTGTTACATCCTTCTTTCCTGCTGCAGGGCTGATCTGGTACTGCTGGAATATAAGCGGGAGATCTGCCTGACGGAAGTCATGGAGCTGGAGAAAGAGCTGAGCGAACTCAGGTGCAGGCAGTATGGGGCCCTGCAGGTGGAGGTGAGGAAGGATGCACACCTGGGGTGGGGAGGTTTCTATTTTCCTTTCAGCCAGGGACATCCCCTGGCCACTATCTGTCAGGGTTCCAAATAGCATCCAAAAGTAAATCAGAGTCCAAGGCAAAGAGTCCAATTTATTAAGAGAGCCATAATTGGCACATCTGGGAAAACCCGAATCTGAAAGCTTCCCGGTTTCCCCCACCCCGTTGAAAGTTCAAGATCTTGCCCCCCACACACCCACAAGTCCATCCCATGGTCCAATCGTCCACTGCCGTGCTGGCAGTTCCACCCATCCAGTTCCAGTCAGCTGCAGAGGTGCAGAGACAAAGGATGACCTTGGCTTTCTAGAAAGAACGTTGTTATGGCTACATAGCATCTAACTCCGTACAATCCCGTTTTCCCACAATAGAAAATGCATAGTAGAATAATAGAAAGGGTGGCAGGCCAAAGACCCGAAAGAAAAGATGGCTGCAACCGTCCACCGCTGATGGTGATACTCACGCTGCCGCCAAGGTTTCAATCGTCCGAACGGCCCTCACTCGCCACACTAATGTTGCCGCTGGCAAGAGGGCCTGAAAGGGTTTGCCAGGTGGATCTCAGGTCTAGAAGCGGAACTGAGGATCTTGGTTTTGCAGGCTCTGCTGTCCAAAAAGGATCTGGAAATAGCAAGGATGCACGAAATCGTCTTAGGCTTGGAGGCGGAAAAGGAAGCCCTGGATGGCATTGTCATGCTCCTGAAAGAGGAAAACCAACAACAGCTGAAGAAGCTTCAACAGGAGGCACTCCAGGAAAAGGTTCCACTTACCCTTCCTAGGCAATTTATACATTTATTCTTCCTTAGCAACAGTGGGGTTCTCAAGCAGGGGGTTGGACTACAAGACCTCCTGGGGTCCCTTCTGTTCTGACTGAGGCTTCCCGAGAGCATGAAGCCAACTCCTGGTCCTGACAAAAACCCCTTTTATTAATTGGATGTGAATTCTGCTCATTCACATCCAGCAAAGTCTTTCGAGGGAGGATTTACAGTCACAGACCTCATCTGGTTTGGAGAGCTGCCAGGCCGAGATCTGCAGAACTTGGCAAGGAGTCTCGGAGAATCACGAACCAATGAAGCGAACTAATGGTCTCCTGCAAACTCCACTCCCCTTTCGCTCCTCTTTTATTCCCTCTGGGAGGGGTCATTCATTGTCCACCTGTGGCCTTACTCCCAAGTCGACCCCTGTTCTTTAGCTCTTCCCTTCGTCTGGCAGCTCTGCGCATGCGCACACTGGGAACAGGCTCCAGCTGTTCTTCTGCCTCACTGATGTCTGACTCTGAAGGCAGCTGATAACTGTCAGACGGCCCTGGCCCCCTCTCTGCCTCCGACACAGAGCCCTCGTCCGAGCCTTCCCCAGACTGCAGGACTGGCCGGGGCTCCTCCCCAACCCTCCTCACTGTCTGACTCTGCTGCCAGAGTTATTCTATGTTCAGCTGCAAACGGGTTAAGTAATATTTTTCCCCCTCTCTCTTCTTGGAAGGAGAAAGAGCTCTGCAAACTAAGAGAAGAGATGGAGCTGCAGGAAAAGCAGGCTGTAAGAGAGGTATCCTCGTAGCATCCTGAATCCCTGGGAATTGAGAGCGATTGTGGAAAGGCTGGGAAAGGGATGGAAGCCAGAGAGGAGATCGGCGCTCAAGAGGCAGGGGGCGGGGGCGGTGTTGGCAGCTTAATCTCATAAAAATTGGTTGAGCCTGTTTTCATTTTTTTAATTAAAGTCCTAGTAAGAACACTCCTAGAATACTGCGTCCAATTTTGGTCCCCACACTATACAAAAGAGGTTGAGACTCTAGAAAGAGTGCAGAGAAGAGCAACCAGGACGATGAGGGGACTGGAGGCTAAAACATACAATGAACGGTTGCAGGAACTGGGCATGGCTAGTCTAGTGAAGAGAAGGACCAGGGGAGACAGGAGAGCAGTCTTCCAATATTTGAGGGGCTGCCACAGAGAGGAAGGGGGTCAAGCTATTCTCCAAAGCCCCTGAAGACCAGACAAGGAAGAATAGATGGAAACTAAACAAGGAGAGATTCAACCTGGAAAATAAGGAGGAATTTTCTGACAGTGAGAGCAATCAACCATGGAACAGAAGTTGTGGGAGCTTCTCCCCTGGAAGCTTTCAAGAAGAGACTGGACTGCCATCTGTCAGAAATAATGTAGGGTTTCCTGTTTCTCTGGGGTTGGACTAGATGACCTACAAGACCCCTTCCAACTCTTGTTAATCTGTTAATTGTTCTGTTTCTCAGTGTGCTGAGAGCTCAGAAGTGGCTAAGGCCAGGGCTCTTCGGGAACAAGCGGTCACCTTCCAGAAGGAAATTGAAAACCTACAAAAGATCCTAAAGGTAATTCTAGGTAATCCTCAACTTACGACCGCAATGGCGCCCAATGTTTCTGTTGCTAAGCGTGACAGCTGTTGAGAAAGTTTTGCCCCATGTTACGACCTTCCTTGCCCCGGTTGTTAGGTGAATCCCTGCATGGGGAAAACACGGTAAGGGTGAAGCTGGACCACTTCTGCCAAGCAGGTTAGGTAGGATAATGCAGCCATACGGTTTTCGTAACCTGGGTTGAATGTGTTGTATGAATCCAGCCAGGATGGCATATTTTCCCTCCTCCTTTCCATCCCAGGAGCGAGAGGCAGGAGCCATCCAGCAGCAGGAAGCCATGGAGAAGCAGGCAACGGCCCTGAAGGTGGAAGCCGAGCAGATGGTAGGTTGGGTGGCCCTCTTTCCTGCTTTCTTCCTACTCGTTAGCACCGTGGGCACAGAATCGTACCATGGGAGGGAGCTTAGAGATCATTTAGTTCAACCTCTGCCTCTGTTGGTGTCCACTGTCTTTGAATCAGAATAGAGCTGGAAGGGGCCTCGGAGGTCTTCTAGTCCAGCCCCCTGCTCAAGAAGGAGGCCCTCAAGTCAATATATTATGTGCATACATAGGTGTATATAATTGTACATGTGTACCAGTATATGTATAAAATGTATTTATGTACAAAAGTAAATATGTGTGTATGTGTACATAGAATGTGTGTGTATGTTTATAGTGTGATACATCATATGCAATTATCATCATCATCATCATCATCATCATCATCATCATCATCATTATTATTATTATTATTATTATTATTATTATTATTATTATTATTATTCCTCTGCTCAAGTTGTCAATCACACCCGGAAGTCTTGATGTTTTTTTGTGCTGGCTGGGGAATTCTGGGAGTTGAAGTGTCTTTTTGCAGTATCTTCCCTCTGCCACACCCACCAAGCCATGCCATGCCCACCAAGCCACGCCCACAGAACCAGTAGTAAAAAAAATTGAATTTCACCACTGGCCCCAACTTTATGCTATTCATATTCACTTGTGTGTCCGTCTCAGGTGCAGAAGACGCTGCACCAGGAGCAAAAGAAATGGGAAGCCAATGCCCAGGCAGCCCTCCGGATGCAGCGGGAAGTCCTGGGGGAACAGGACCGGAGGCGGTGGGCAGATCTCCAGAGAACCCTGGAGGAGGAAAGGAAAATCAACAATGCTTTGCGGAATGAAGAGGCTGACCTTTGTCAGGTGAGCATCTCTGGGCTGAGCCAGGCCACCGGGTTGATGGCATTGAGTACCAACCATCTTTCGATCAGGAGGGTTGCATCTTGGGAAGTAGAGGGTCACAATACTCTAACCCTAATGAGCCACCGTACTGGTATGGGTGCCACTGCTCCTGACTACTACCGGTATGGTCGTACCAAGCCGTACCGGCTGGAACCCACCACTTGATGTCAAGGCAGGAGTGAGAACAGCCCATCGGGGCATTTTGTGTTTCAGAAGATGGAAAGCTTGGAGAAGCAGATCCGTTTGTTGGAAGAGGAGAAACGGGCCAGCCTGGAAGAACTCCAGATTGGGCTACAGAAGGAAAAGGATGAAGCTATCCAGAGGTTGCGAGAAGAGCTGGAGCAGGTGAGGCAATCAGCCACCCACAGGAAGAAGTTCTAAAGCGATCAAACAATTGAAAACCATTTTAAAAACCCAGAAAATAAATACGTACAGCAGCTGAGATAATTAATCAACGAACAGGAAAGCCAAATGCCAGGGCTCTCAACACATTAGGTCCAAGTATATAAAAAAATGAGTCCTTTTTTAAAGGGGACAACCAGCGTCACCTCCGTCGCAGCAGTGAGAAGCTGCCAAGCCTCTCTGATCCCTGAAACAGGTTCTTGGTGTGTGTGTGTGTGTGTGTGTGTGTGTGTGCATGGGTGTTTCTTCTTCTCCCAGGAAAGGATGCAAGAAAGAGAAGAAATGAGAACGAAGCTTCGGCAGATGGAAGAAGGGGAAGAACGCCTGCAAGCGGAATGCAGCCGGATGTCTCACCGGGAGCAGGAAGCTCAGGCCCAGGCTGACCACATGGATCATTTTTGGGCCACTCAGGTCGCCTTAGTGTGTCAACAGCTGCAGGAGCTCCTTCCTGAGAAGGCAACCCTGCTGCCTCCCCTGTTGTGCAGGTAAAAGTCCCTTTTTGGGAGAGGGGGCGGTTTAAAAATCTAAGAAATAAAATAAAAAATAAATAAAATAACCGAGTTTTCCTTTTGTGGGGTGTTTTAAGAGCGCAGCCAATTTTCTAGGGATTTACTTCTTAATAGGAGATTCCAGAAATATATATATATATATATATATATATATATATATATATATATATTTGGCACAATGGCCAAATTGATGAACGATGTATAAAGGCAGATATCTCTTCAATGGTAGTTTTTACACTCTGATAATGTTAGGAGAGGCTAACGAAAGCTAAGTCGGTAATATATTTTAAGTTCTAGAGATTGCAATGTCTGTCCATTCATATATATATTCAGTCGGCAGAGTTAGTCTGAAATACTGCCTTTTAACCACTGGGAGGGAGGGAGGGAGGGAGGAAGGAAGAAGAAAATAGGATGAATGGGAGGCAGAGAGGGAGGGAGGGAGCCCAAAACGTCCCTCTAAGCAAGATTAAGTCAATAAAAGAGTTTTGCCCTATTCTATGACTTTTCTTCCCACAATTAAGTGATTCCCTGCTCTTGCTAGTAACATGGTTGTTAAATGAACCTGGCTTCCTCATTGACTTTGCTTGTCAGGAGGTCGCAAAGGTGGATCACGTGACCCCAGGACACTGCGACCATCATAAGTATGAGTCAGTGGCCAAGCGCGGCGTTGCAAAGGTCGACATTGTGAAAAGGGATGCCACGTCCCTTTTTTTCAGCGCCGTTGTAACTTGGAAGGGTCACTAAACAAACCGTTGTAGGTCAGGGACCGCCTGTAGACACCCTGAAATGCTGTCACAATGCCACAGTTACAAAAAGGTGAATTCCACAAGCGGGGTGTTTCCTTCTTTCCCAGGGGTGCCCTCCCCCTCTCCTCCAGCGCTGCCCTCCAGGCTCTGCGAGGGGTGAAGGAAGAAATTCAGAGTTACGTCCAGGATCTCAACCACGAGCTTGAGAGACGACGGCAGCGTATTTTCCAGATCCAGAGAGAGAAGGTGAGAGGGAGGCACCTGCTGGGCTGGACATTCAGGCCCCAAGAACCATCAAAGTTAGTGGAGTGACTTCTTAGCGGGTTCCTTTATTGGAGCCGCGGTGGCGCAGTGGTCAGAGTGCAGTACTGCAGGCTACTTCAGCTGACTGCTAGCTGCAGTTCAGCAGTTCAAATCTGACCAGCTCAAGGTTGACTCAGCCTTCTGTCCTTCCGAGGTGGGTCAAATGAGGACCCAGATTGTTGGGGGAAAGAGGCTGACTCTGTAAACTGCTTAGAGAGAGATGGAAAGCACTGTGAAGCGGTATATAAGTCTAAGGGCTATTATTATTGCTTTGCTCTTCCTTTTCCCCTTCCTTCCTTCCATCCATCCTTCCATCTTCTATCTTCTATCTACCTATCATCCATTCATCTCTCCATCTCATGGTTAATTCTGCCTTCCATCCTTCCGAGGTGGGTCAAATGAGGACCCGGATTGTCGGAGGGCAAGAGGCTGACTCTGTAAACCGCCTAGAGAGGGCTGTAAAGCACTGTAAAGTGGTATATAAGTCCAAGGGCTATTGCTATTGCTTCCTTCCTTCCCTCCCTCCCTTCCTTTCTCTCTCTCTCCCTTTTCTCTTCCTTTCCTTCCCTTCCCTTCCTTCCTGCCATGGTGCTGCGGTAGTTAGAATGCAGAATTGCAGGCTCTAATTCTGCTCACATTGCCAGCAGTTCGATCTTGACCGGCTCAAGGTTGACTCAGCCTTCTGTCCTTCCGAGGTGGGTGAAATGAGGACCCAGATTGTTGGGGTTTGCAAGAGGCTGGCTCTGTAAAAACCGCTTAGAGAGGGCGGCAAAAGCACCATGAAGCGGTATATAAGTCTAAGTGCTATTCCTTCCTTCCTTCCCTTCCTATTGCTTGCTAAATGATATTGTACATCCCTGACTTACAACAGTTCTTTCCAAGTTGTGCAATCACTCAACTTTTTCTGTTCTCCAGGAGGTGGAGTTGAGGCAGCAGAAAGAGCAGCTTCACCTGGAGAGCCGGTCCGTTCTGGAAGCTCTCAAAGAACACCTGGCTCAGGTGAGTCACTCCTTAAGCCCAGGCAGTGGGATACCTTTGCTTCTGGGACTCGCTTCCGTACATCGGTGGTTTCGGTGGCAAGGATAGTTATACCTTGTTGCGCACAGGTTCACAGTAAACCCCTTTAAGGTAACGCCAAATGACTTCAGAGAGTCAGCCCTGCTGTTTTCCTCTCAAAAATATGGAAATTCTCTTTGGGAAAACAATGCAGCCAGAGATTCTCCATCATCCTGGTCATGGTTGTCCCAAAAAGTGCTTTTTTTTTTCAAGAGGCCACTGGACTTTCTGGTTTTTTTCTTTGAATGCGCCAAAAAGGTAAATGAGTCCTTGCAAATTTTATTCTTCTCCATAGGAACACCTGAGCGATATCCTCGCCCTGCAGCGCAGCTGGTTGAAGGAAGGACAGGAGAAAGGCAGGTCCAGGTTGAGGCCGTCATCAGAAGGGGAAGTTGGTGGGTTGCGTGCTGCCCAGGAGAATGTGGCTTGTGGGGAAGACAAGGCAGATCCCACGCCCATCAACCAACCGAAGGAGGAACTGGATCTTGAGACAGAGGGGTAAGTGTCGCAAGAGAGGACTGGACTTAGTGGCCCCCAACTTGATGTCCTCCACCTGGGTTGGATTCCAACTGCTAAAAAAAATCCCGCGATCCGTGTCAGAGTTTGTTGCGGCAATCATATCCAGAAAGCACACACAGCTAACTGATTCAGCAGGACTCAGTAACTTCTCTTTATCTATAATATAACACATGAAATAAGTATACAATACTCAAACAGGTTTTTCCAACATGGTAGCAAATACAAGCAAACACAGGTAGAGAATAGTTTCAGTTTCACTTCCGAGCACCAGACTAGGTTTTTTGTTGTTGTTGTTCAGCACAGACTCAGAGCCAAAGTTAAGCCACAGCCAGGCTCCTGGCTGTCTGAATCAGCAAACAGTCCCCATTGGCTGACCTTGTTGCCATGCCTCTTCCAGTCTGAACTTTAATGCACTGACAATCCAGATGTTGAGAGCTGGAAGGGAGGGCACCAGATCAGACTTGGGTTGGCATTGATGAGAATCGTAGCCCAGCATTTGCCACTGGCACATAAATGAATGAACTTTTGACTGGGTCTCGTAAATGCGCCTAGGTGCATCTATGTCCTTCCAGAAAAATGAATAAAACCAGGATAATTGAAACCACAGAAG
Source organism: Natrix helvetica (assembly GCF_964273705.1). NCBI lineage: Eukaryota > Metazoa > Chordata > Lepidosauria > Squamata > Natricidae > Natrix > Natrix helvetica. The sequence goes on from NC_138564.1 coordinate 12,076,263, forward strand.
AAGAAAAAACAGGCATAATATACCTCAGGTTCATTCCAAGGAACTGAAGACCTTTGTCAGATCTCCTCCGAAGGAAAATTTCCCCTTATTCGAATTTCTAGATTTTTTTATTTGTACAGCTTTCCCACCAAACGTTATCAGAGTTTTATGCTGGTCCTTATAATATACTACGGTGGGCTTCATCAAGTTAGAATATTTCAGACAGGTGAGCGACCCGGAAAAATACTGCACGCTTCACTTAATCCTCCAGGGAAAAATTGAAGGCAAATGAGGTCCAGGCAGAAAAAGAAATATCATGGCTTCAAAATCGAAGGGACCGGTTTGGACAAAACTCAGCAGCCCTTTTTCGTGCGGCTAGGATTGCCAACACGATCGCCAAAGACTGCTTAAGTTTCTGTTTCAATTCTCTGCACAGACTCAGATCTGTTTAAGCTCCCATTGGTTGCCTTATTTCCACGCCTATTCATTGGCTGACCTTGTTCCCATGTCTCTCCCACTCATGAATATTTTAGCACAAACATCTGGATGGTCCTTGCCCCCATTTTTAGCTTTTGGGGAAGATAGGAGAAGCTGTCCTATAATTTGATAATTATCTTGCTCGGCTTCCTGCTGCTGAAGTCTTCTGACCGCTCCCCTTCTGCGCCCTCACCCCTTTTTCTCTAAGGATGGAGCCAGTGCCACCCATCGGGCACTGTCTGCTCCCCCTCCCTGGGCGCCAACCAGAACCACCTGCCCAACTTAGGTGTGATACATCACTTGCAGAAACGGATCCGGAAGCTGCGGGCAGAGTACGGCGGTTATTTGGGGGGAATCATCCTGGGCACCCCAGGAAGTTTCCACAAAGGCTGGGGAAACCCTGGATCCACCCAAAGAAGAAAGCTTCATTCGTTCCATCAACGATTGGCCAACGCTGACAGAGGCCAACTCTTCGCTTTGGAAAACAACAACAACAAAACAAAATCAGAGACTCAGACTATTGTGGAATTGTGGGGGGGGCACATCTCTGTGTGCAGGAAAAGCAAACGATTATCTATCTATCATCTATCTATCTCTATCTCTTTCTCTCTCTTTATATCTATATCTATCTATCTATCTATCTATCATCTATCATCTATCTATCATCTATCTATCTATCATCTATCTATCTCTATCTCTTTATCTCTCTATCTATCATCTATCTATCTATCTATCTATCTATCTATCTATCTATCTATCTATCTATCTATCTATCTATCTATCATCTATCTATCATCTTAGCTATAAAAGAAGAGACAGACATCACGATCTCCGGAACTTAAAATATATTATCTATCATGTAAAAAATGCAAGTAGAAAAATAGGAACCACCTTTGGTGGGAGGGAACAGTGTTCCGTGCGCCTTCGGCATTGAGTCATGCCGGCCACCTGACCACAGAGACGTCTTCGGATAGTGCTGGCTCTTCGGCTTTGAAATGGAGATGAGCACCGCCCCCTAGAGTTGGGAACGACTAGCACATATGTATGAATGATATGCATGTGTACCAGTATATGTAAAAAATGTACTTATGTAGAAAAATAAATATGCATATGTGTATATAGATGTGTGTGTGTGTGTGTGTGTGTTTATAGTGTGATATGTAATATGCAAGTATTATTGTTATTATTATTCCTCTGCTCGAGTTGTCAGTCACACCCGGAAGTGTTGATGTTTTTTCCCTGGTATGAAGGACTACCCTTCTCATCTTGCACAACCTCGTGGCAGGATGGGAACTGGAGTACTTCCACACTCAGATGAGCGATCTATTCTTTGGGTTTCTCTGCCCTCTCCAGGTTGCCATCCCAATGCAATAGGCACCCGGTGAAAGGGCAGCAGGGAAACCCATGTGGCCATCTAGCCCACCCCGACGGAACTGATCTGTGTTCTCCTCCTGAGGCCGGATCTGCTTCTGAGGAGTTCTTTGGGGAGGAGCAGCAGTTGGGGGCTGGGGTCCCCCCCCCTGTTTTCCTAGCAACCGACTTGCAAGCGTCAAGCGTCCAATTGTGCGTCAGCTTCCTCCTAGGGTTGTGTGACATCTTGAAGCAAACCTTAAACCAACCCCTGAAGTTCTCTCTCTCTGTGTGTCTGTCTGTCTGTCTCCGTGTCTGTGTGTGTCTCTCCTTCTGTCTCTCTGCCTCTGTCTCTGTGTCTGTGTCTGTGTATTTGTGTGTGTTTCTCTCTCTCCTTCTGTCTCTCTCTGTGTCTGTCTGTCTGTCTCTCTGTCTCTCTCTGTCTCTGTCTCCTGTCTCTCTCTTTCTCTCTCTCTGTATTTGTGTGTGTTTCTCTCTCTCCTTCTGTCTCTCTCTCTTTCTGTCTCTGTCTGTCTCTCTCTCTGTGTGTGTGTGTCTCCTGTCTCTCTCTTTCTCTCTCTCTGTCTCTCTCTCATTCTATCT